>NC_056735.1:409970393-410260925 GCF_019279795.1 Protopterus annectens | reverse complement strand
AATCAGATTTTGCAGTTAATGCTTGTTAGAATTTAGTGCTTGTTGGAATTCATGCATAGCCAGTGATAAGTGTCGGTAGTTTCACTTCATTGATATTTGGTTTCTGCCTTATATATATGGCAGATTTTGGATTATTTTCTCATTAAACTTTGAGCTTTGGCTGACTAAGACCTACCTGCAATCAACTGGATGTATAAGTGAATTTAAGTAAATCTTTATCTGCACTTTTTGCAAATAATGCAGCATTTAAATTGATGTATTTGTGTTGCATTGAATGCTAACTAGTTGGAAGTTGTGGCCCTATTTTTTCAGTTAATACTTGTTAAAATTTAGTGCTTCTTAGAATTCCTGCATAGCTAGTGATAAGTGGGGGTAGTTTCACTTCATTGATATTCGGTTTCTGCCTTATATAAGTGGTACATTTTGGATTATTTTCTGTTGAAACTATGAGCTTTGGCCAGCTAAGTCCTACCTGCAATCAACTGGATGTATAAGTGAATTTAACTAAAAATATATCTGCACTTTTTTCTTTCAAATAATACAGGATTTAAATTGATTTATTTGCGCTGCATTGAATACTATCTAGCTGGAAGTTGTGGTTCTGTTTTTTGAGTTAATGCTTGTTAGAATTTAGTGCTTGTTAGAATTCCTGCATAGCCAGTGATAAGTGGGGGTAGTTTTACTTCATTGATATTCAGTTTCTGCCTTATATAAGTGGGACATTTTGGATTATTTTCTGCTGAAACTCTGAGCTTTGGCCGGCTAAGACCTACCTGCAATCAACTGTACGTTTAAGTGAATTTAAGTAAATCTTTAACTGCACTTTTTTTCAGGAAATACAGCATTTAAATTGATTTATTTGTGTTGCATTGAATACTATCTAGCTGGAAGTTGTGGCTTTGTTTTTTTCAGTTAATGCTTGTTAGAATTTAGTGCTTGTTAAAATTCCTGCATAGTCAGTGATAAATGGGGGTAGTTTCTTTTCATTGATATTCAATTTCTGCCTTATATAAGTGGTACATTTTGGATTATTTTTCTGCTTAAACTCTGAGCTTTGCCCAGCTAAGACCTACCTGCAATCAACTGGATGCATAAGTTAATTTAAGTAAATCTTTTTCTGCACTTTTTGCAAATACAGCATTTAAATTGATTTATTTGTGTTGCATTCAATACTATCTAGCTGGAAGTTCTGGCTCTTTTTTTCAGTTAATGCTTGTTAGAATTTAGTGTTGTTAGAATTCCTGCATAGCCATATAAGTGATGCATTTTGGATTATTTTCTTCTTAATCTCTGAGCTTTGGCCCGCTAAGACTTACCTGCAATCAACTGGATGTATAAGTGAGTTTAAGTTAACCTTTATCTGCACTTTTTTCAAATAATACAGCATTTAAATTGATTTATTTGTGTTGCATTGAATACTATCTAGCTGGAAGTTGTGGCTCTGTTTTTTCAGTTAATGCTTGTTAGAATTTAGTGCTTGTTAGAATTCCTGCATAGCCAGTGATAAGTGGGGGTAGTTTTACTTCATTGATATTCAGTTTCTGCCTTATATAAGTGGTACATTTTGGATTATTTTCTGCTGAAACTCTGAGCTTTTGCCAGCTAAGACCTACCTGCAATTTACTGGATGTATAAGTAAATTTAATTAAATCTTTATCAGCAATTTTTTCAAATAATACAGCATTTAAATTGATTTATTTGTGTTGCATTGAATACTATCTAGCTGGAAGCTGTGGCTCTTTTTTCAGTTAATGCTTATTAGAATTTAGTGCTTGTTAGAATTCCTGCATAGCCAGTGATAAGTGGAGGTAGTTTCACTTCACTGATATTCGGTTTCTGCCTTATATAAGTGGTACATTTTTGATTATTTTCTGCTTAATTCCTGAGCTTTGGCCGGCTAAGACCTACCTGCAATCAACTGGATGTATAAGTGAATTTAAGTAAATCTTTATCTGCACTTTGTTTAAAGAAATACAGCATTTAAATTGATTTATTTGAGTTGCATTGAATACTATCTAGCTGGAAGTTGTGGCTCTGTTTTTTCAGTTAATACATGTTAGAATTTAGTGCTTGATAAAAGTCCTGCATAGTCAGTGAGAAATGGGAGTAGTTTAATTTATTGATATTCAGTTTCTGCCTTATATAAGTGGTACATTTTGGATTATTTTCTGCTGAAACTCTGAGCCTTGCCAGCTATGACCTACCTGTAATCAACTGGATGTATAAGTGAATTTAAGTAAATCTTTATCTGCACTTTCTTCAAATAATACAGCATGTAAATTGATTTGTTTGTGTTGCCTTGAATACTATCTGCTGGAAGTTGTGGCTGTGTTTTTTCAGTTAATGCTTGTTAGAATTTAATGCTTGTTAGAATTCCTGCATAGCCAGTGATAAGTGGGGGTAGTTTTACTTCATTGATATTCAGTTTCTGCCTTATACAAGTGGTATATTTTGGATTATTTTCTGCTGAAACTCTGAGCTTTGGCCGGCTAAGACCTACCTGCAATTAACTGGATGTATAAGTGAATTTAAATGATGTTTATCAGCACTTTTTTCAAATAATACAGCATTTAAATTGATTTATTTGTGTTGCATTGAATACTATCTAGCTGGAAGCTGTGGCTCTTTTTTTCAGTTAATGCTTGTTAGAATTCCTGCATAGCCAGTCATAAGTGGAGTAGTTTCACTTCACTGATATTCGGTTTCTGCCTTTTATAAGTGGTACATTTTGGATAATTTTCTGCTTAAACCCTGAGATTTTTCCGGCTAAGACCTACCTGTAATCAACAGGATGTATAAGTGAATTTAAGTAAATCTTTATCTGCACTTTTTTTAAAGAAATACAGCTTTTAAATGGATTTATTTGTGTTTCATTGAATACTATCTAGCTGAAAATTGTGGCTCTGTTTTTTCAGTTAATTCATGTTAGAATTTAGTGCTTGTTAAAAGTCCTGCATAGTCAGTGAGAAATGGGAATAGTTTCATTTCACTGATATTCAGTTTCTGCCTTATATAAGTGGTAGATTTTGGATTATTTAATGATAAAACTATGAGCTTTGGCTGGCTAAGACCTCTCTGCAATCAACTGGACGTGTAAGTGAATTTAAGTAAATCTTTATCTGCCCTTTTTTCAAATAATGCAGCATTTAAATTAATTTATTTGTGTTGCATTGAATACTATCTAGCTGGACGTTGTGGCTCTGTTTTTTCAGGTAATACTTGTTAGAATTTGGTGCTTGTTAGAATTCCTGCATAGTCAGTGATAAGTGGGGGTAGTTTCACTTCATTGATAATTGGTTTCTGCCTTATATAAGCGGTGCATTTTTGACTATTTTCTGCTTAAACTCTGAGCTTTGGCTGACTAAGACCTAAATGCAATCAACTGGACGTATAAGTGAATTTAAGGAAATCTTTATCTGCACTTTTTTCAAATAATACAGCATTTAAATTGATTTATTTGTGTTGCATTGAATACTATCTAGCTGGAAGTTGTGGTTCTGTTTTTTGAGTTAATGCTTGTTAGAATTTAGTGCTTGTTAGAATTCCTGCATAGCCAGTGATAAGTGGGGGTAGTTTTACTTCATTGATATTCAGTTTCTGCCTTATATAAGTGGTACATTTTGGATTATTTTCTGCTTAAACTCTGAGCTTTGGCCGGCTAAGACCTACCTGCAATCAACTGGACGTTTAAGTGAATTTAAGTAAATCTTTAACTGCACATTTTTCAAGAAATATAGCATTTAAAATGATTTATTTGTGTTGCATTGAATACTATCTAGCTGGAAGTTGTGGCTCTGTTTTTTCAGTTAATACTTGTTAGAATTTACTGCTTGTTAAAATTCCTGCATAGTCAGTGATAAATCGGGGTAGTTTCATTCCATTGATATTCAATTTCTGCCTTATATAAGTGGTACATTTTGGATTATTTTCTGCTTAAACTCTGAGCTTTGGCCGGCTAAGACCTACCTGCAATCAACTGGAAGTATAAGTTAATTTAAGTAAATCTTTTTGTGCACTTTTTGCAAATGATACAGCATTTAAATTGATTTATTTGTGTTGCATTTAATACTATCTAGCTGGAAGTTCTGGCTCTGTTTTTTCAGTTAATGCTTGTTAGAATTTAGTGTTTTTAGAATTCCTGCATAGCCATATAAGTGATGCATTTTGAATTATTTTCTTCTTAATCTCTGAGCTTTGGCCCGCTAAGACTTACCTGCAATCAACTGGATGTATAAGTGAATTTAAGTTAACCTTTATCTGCACTTTTTTTCAAATAATACAGCATTTAAATTGATTTATTTGTGTTGCATTGAATACTGTCTAGCTGGAAGCTGTGGATCTGTTTTTTAGTTAATGCTTGTTAGAATTTAGTGCTTGTTAGAATTCCTGCATAGCCAGTGATAAGTGTGGGTAGTTTCACTTCATTGATATTTGGTTTCTGCCTTATATAAATGGAAGATTTTTGATTATTTTCTGTTAAACTTTGAGCTTTGGCTGACTAAGACCTACCTGCAATCAACTGGATGTATAAGTGAATTTAAGTAAATCTTTATCTGCACTTTTTTCAAATAATGCAGCATTTAAATTGATTTATTTGTGTTGCATTGAATACTATCTAGCTGGAAGTCGTGGCTCTGTTTTTTTAGTTAATGCTTGTTAGAATTTAGTGCTTGTTAGAATTCCTGCATAGACAGTGATAAGTGGGGTTAGTTTTACTTCATTGATATTCAGTTTCTGCCTTATATAAGTGGTACATTTTGGATTATTTTCTGCTGAAACTCTGAGCTTTGGCCGGCTAAGACCTACCTGCAATTAACTGAATTTATAAGTAAATTTAAGTAAATGTTTATCAGCACTTTTTTCAAATAATACAGCATTTAAATTGATTTATTTGTGTTGCATTGAATATTATCTAGCTGGAAGCTGTTTCTCTTTTTTCAGTTAATGCTTGTTAGAATTTTGTGCTTGTTAGAATTCCTGCATAGCCAGTGATAAGTGGAGGTAGTTTCACTTCACTGATATTCGGTTTCTGCCTTATATAAGTGGTATATTTTGGATAATTTTCTGCTTAAACCCTGAGCTTTGGCCGGCTAAGACCTACCTGTAATCAACTGGATGTATAAGTGAATTTATGTAAATCTTTATCTGCACTTTTTTTAAAGAAATACAGCTTTTAAATTGATTTATTTGTGTTGCATTGAATACTATCTAGCTGGAAGTTGTGGCTCTGTTTTTTTCAGTTAATACATGTTAGAATTTAGTGCTTGTTAAAAGTCCTGCATAGTCAGTGATAAATGGGAATAGTTTCATTTCATTGATATTCAGTTTCTGCCTTATATAAGTGGTAGATTTTGGATTATTTTCTGCTGAAACTCTGAGCTTTGGCCGGCTAAGACCTACCTGCAATCAACTGGATGTATAAGTGAATTTAAGTAAATATTTATCTGCCCTTTTTTCAAATAATGCAGCATTTAAATTGATTTATTTGTGTTGCATTGAATACTATCTAGCTGGATGTTGTGGCTCTGTTTTTTCAGTTAATACTTGTTAGAATTTGGTGCTTGTTAGAATTCCTGCATAGTCAGTAATAAGTGGGGGTAGTTTCACTTCATTGATATTTGGTTTCTGCCTTATATAAACAGTACATTTTTGACTATTTTCTGCTTAAACTCTGAGCTTTGGCTGACTAAGACCTACCTGCAATCAACTGGATGTATAAGTGAATTTAAGGAAATCTTTATCTGCACTTTTTTCAAATAATACAGCATTTAAATTGATTTATTTGTATTGCATTGAATACTATCTAGCTGGAGGTTGTGGCTCTGATTTTTCAGTTAATGCTTGTTAGAATTTAGGGCTTGTTAGAATTCCTGCATAGCCAGTGATAAGTAGGGGTTGTTTCTCTTCACTGATATTCGGTTTCTGCCTTATATAAGTGTTACATTTTGGATTATTTTCTGCTTAACCTTTGAGCTTTGACCAGCTTAGACCTACCTGCAATCAACTGGATGTATAAGTGAATTTAAGTAAATCTTTATCTGCACTTTTTTCAAATAATGCAGCATTTAAATTTATTTATTTATGTTGCATTGAATACTATCTAGCTGGAAGTTGTGGCTCTGTTTTTTCAGTTAATGCTTGTTAGAATTTATTGCTTGTTAGAATTCCTGCATAGCCAGTGATAAGTGGGGGTAGTTTTACTTCATTGATATTCAGTTTCTGCCTTATATAAGTGGTACATTTTGGATTATTTTCTGCTGAAACTCTGAGCTTTGGCCGGCTAAGACCTACCTGCAATTTACTGGATGTATAAGTGAATTTAATTAAATCTTTATCAGCAATTTTTTCAAATAATACAGCATTTAAATTGATTTATTTGTGTTGCATTGAATACTATCTAGCTGGAAGCTGTGGCTCTTTTTTCAGTTAATGCTTGTTAGAATTTAGTGCTTGTTAGAATTCCTGCATAGCCAGTGATAAGTGGAGGTAGTTTCACTTCACTGATATTCGGTTTCTGCCTTATATAAGTGGTACATTTTGGATTATTTTCTGCTTAATTCCTGAGCTTTGGCCGGCTAAGACCTACCTGCAATCAACTGGATGTATAAGTGAATTTAAGTAAATCTTTATCTGCACTTTGTTTAAAGAAATACAGCATTTAAATTGATTCATTTGTGTTGCATTGAATACTATCTAGCTGGAAGTTGTGGCTCTGATTTTTCAGCTAATGCTTGTTAGAATTTAGTGCTTGTTAGAATTCCTGCATAGCCAGTGATAAGTGTGGGTAGTTCCACTTCATTGATATTTGGTTTCTGCCTTATATAAATGGCAGATTTTGGATTATTTTCTGTTAAACTTTGAGCTTAGGCTGACTAAGACCTACCTGCAATCAACTGGATGTATAAAAGAATTTAAGTAAATCTTTTTCTGCACTTTTTTCAAATAATGCAGCATTTAAATTGATTTATTTGTGTTGCATTGAATACTATCTAGCTGGAAGTTGTGGCTCTGTTTTTTCAGTTAATACTTTTTAAAATTTAGTGCTTGTTAGAATTCCTGCATAGCCAGTGATAAGTGTGGGTAGTTTCACTTCATTGATATTCGGTTTCTGCCTTATATGAGTGGTACATTTTGGATTTTTTTCTTTTGAAACTCTGAGCTTTGGCCAGCTACGACCTACCTGAAATCAACTGGATGTATAAGTGAATTTAAGTAAATCTTTATCTGCACTTTTTTCAAATTATACAGCATCTAAATTGATTTATTTGTGTTGCATTGAATACTATCTAGCTGGAAGTTGTTGCTCTGTTTTTTGAGTTAATGCTTTTTAGAATTTAGTGCTTGTTAGAATTCCTGCATAGCCAGTGATAAGTGAGGGTAGTTTCACTTCACTGATATTCAGGTTCTGCCTTATATAAGTGGTACATTTTGATTTATTTTCTGCTTAAACTCTGAGCTTTGGCCGACTAAGACCTACTTGCAATCAACTGGATGTATAAATGAATTTAAGTAAATCTTTATCTGCACTTTTTCAAATAATACAGCATTTAAATTGATTTATTTGTGCTGCATTGAATACTATCTAGCTGGAAGTTGTGGCTCTGTTTTTTCAATTAATACTTGTTAGAATTTAGTGCTTGTTAGAATTCCTGCATAGCCAGTGATAAGTAGGGGTAGTTTCACTTCATTTATATTCGGATTCTGCCTTATATAAATGGTACATTTTGGATTCTTTTCTGCTTAAACTCTAAGCTTTGGCCAGCTAAGACCTACCTGCAATCAACTGGATGTATAGGTGAATTTAAGTAAATCTTTATTTGCACTTTTTCAAATAATACAGCATTTGAGTTGATTTATTTGTGTTGCATTGAGTACTATCTAGCTGGAAGTTGTGGCTCTGTTTTTTCAGTTAATACTTGTTAGAATTTAGTGCTTGTTAGAATTCCTTCATAGCCAATGATAAGTGGGGGTAGTTTCACTTCATTGATATTCGGTTTCTGCCTTATGTAAGTGGTACATTTTGGATTATTTTCTGCTTAAACTTAAGATTTGGCTGGGTAAGACCTACCTGCAATCAACTGGACGTATAAGTGACTTTTAGTAAATCTTTATCTGCAGTTTTTTCAAATAATACAGCACTTAATTTGATTTATTTGTGTTACGTTGAATACTATCTAGCTGGAAGTTGTGGCTTTGTTTTTTCAGTTAGTTCCCCACCCACCCTCACTGCTTTTGTTTTGGTGTTAATCTTAGTGGCTTTGAAACTGCCCGCCCCTCTTGTAAATTTGCAATTGGATATTCCTCCTGGGCCCATCTCATTTTCTCTCTCAAAATAATGTGCACTTTATTCATCTGCTTTTACTGTATTTTGTTTCTTTTTACTTTATTACTTTATTTTGCTTTTGCGTCATCTTAAAAGTGCTCAGTTGTATTTATTACTACTTGGTGTAACTATCATTCTAAGCCTTTTGATTTAAGCACTTGGGCTTCAGACCTGTTGTTTTACATTAAAAAGGTTTGTGGTCTGCACTGTTGTGGCAGGAGTGGTAGCTTACATCCTTCTAAGTTGGGAACTGCTGATTGAAGGCTCAGTGACTGTTATTCTAAAAGTGTATTAGTTCTGGTTTAAGCACTTGCGCTTCAGGCCAGTTATTTTACATTAAGAAGGTTTGTGGTCTGCACTCTTGTGGCAGGAGACGCTGGACTCTACCCTTCTGGGCTGGGAATATTTGGTTAAAGGCTTATAGTGCCTGCATATTTGAACTGTTTCTTATTGAAATTGGTGCACCTTGTTTGCTGTAGCATAGACTAGATCCAGGCCTGCTGAATCTAGCTTTGTTTGTATAAATTGAGCACTAATCCAGGCATTCTTAAAAGCATTCACTTGTATTTATTACTGCTTGGTAGTATCCTGATTAAAGTGTAGCTATCATTCTAAGCCTTTTGGTTTTAGCACTTGGGGTTCAGACCAGTTGTTTTACCTTAAGAAGGTTTGTGGTCTGCACTGTTGTGGCAGGACAGGTAGCTTACATCCTTCTAAGTTGGGAACTGCTGATTGAAGGCTCAGTGTGTGTTATTCTAAAAGTGTATTAGCTCTGGTTTAAGTACTTGTGCTTTAGGCCAGTCATTTTACATTAAGAAGGTTTGTGGTCTGCACTCTTGTAGGAGGAGAGGCTGGACTCTGCCCTTCTGAGCTGGGAATTTCTGGTTAGAGGCTTATAGTGCCTGCATATTTGAACTGTTTCTTACTGAAATTGGTGTGCCTTGTTTGCTGTCACATAAACTAGATTCAGGCCTGCTGAATCTAGCTTTATTTGTATAACTTGAGCACTAATCCAGGCCTTCTTTTTTGGAGAAGATTCCCCTGCACCCCAGTGGCAGGAGTGCGCAGTTAGAACTTGTCTGATTGAAGACTACAGGAACATGGCTCAGTTTTGAGATTTTTTTACTGGTTAATTGGGTTGTTGTTGTCTTTTGGCTTTTCCTGGTTAGGGGTCGCCACAGGGAACTCTGGTCCGCTAATGATTGGCAGTAGATTTTCACGAAAGCCGAGTTGCCAGCTCGACGTTCAACCTTCAACAAAGGCATGCCCTTTTATGCATGTCTTTCGAATGCCCACTCAACCGTGGGGAGTGCATGCAGACTCCACACAGAAGGCACTCCCCGCACTCCAGCTGAGAATCTAATGGGAGAACCTCTTGCTGTGAGGCAACAATGCTACCCCTGCACCACAGCAGATATGTGTTTACTGGTTAATTGGGTAATTTGTTTAAAAGCCTTTTCTGATTGCTTGTAGTCTTCTAAAGCTGTTTTAAGTGTATTTTTTACTGTTTGTAGTGGTTTAAAGCTGTTTTAAGTGCATTTTTTACTGTTTTTGCCTTATGTTTTGTTTTAAAAAAATGTCCTTCTTTCCCACCTTTCTAAGCTAGTATAGTCCAGTTTTCAGGCTAGTGCTAAATTCAGGGCTGTGTTACAAGTTTCTGAGTTGCCCATATCTTACTTGGATAGAAGAAGGTTTCTCTGTTCACCTGTGAGAGAGGGAGCTTTGTGCAGCCATCTGTCCCTAGAGGAGTGGTTCCAGCCCAGAAGTTAGTAGTTTATAAGCCATTTTGGGCTAATTTCTATCTCTTTCATTTCCCTGCTGTAAAAACTGTGTTTGCATGGTTTTGCATGTCCAGGCAGTGCCAGTTAGCTAGGGCTAAATTATTCCTGGCTCCACGAAGTATCCTCTTCAGTTTTTCCCTTGAAAGTAGTCTAACTCTCAACCTAAGCACTTAAAAAGCATCCTACAGTCCAGCACTTGCTCAGACCTAATAGCAAGCACTAATATACCCCGACACTTTATTGCCCAGCAGGGCAAGACTCATTATTCACCCCTCACCAACCAAGTGACTATACAGCTCACCCTACTATTCAGGCATGACCAAAAGGCAATTTCAGTTATACTCCCCAGTCCAGCTGGTGAACCTGGGTATCCTAAGGCAATGTTACAGCTCCCTCATGTACACAGACAACCCTCTTCTCCTACCACAAAACATTAACATATGCGAGAGATGCAATTATATAAATAAACTGGAGGCTAAGCTCTCTCCACCCAAGACTGAAACAGGCAGTCATGAGGAGAAGGTTAACACTTGCACCACACCTCCAGCTTCATATAGACATACTAAACCAGCACTGGCTAAAAATACACATAAATACATGAAATCATACTTGGAGGCTCTAAATAAAAACCTGCAAAAGCATAAGAGACCTCCAAAGCAGACACCCAAAAAAACCTGCACCTCCCGTCACAAACCAGACAACACATAAAACACAAAATCAGTGTGCCACTTAGGGTGAAATAACATACCTAACACACTAGTAATAGGTGACTCTATAGTCAGGCACACTGATGTCCCATTCACTAGGCTGGACAAGAAGAAGGTTACTGTTAGCTGCATGTCAGGAGCCAGAATCCATCACATAACACAAGCACTCAGGTCACTCCAGAACAAGTGCAAATATGACTCTGTCATTTTTCATGTTGGTGTGAATGACCTGAGATGTACCTCCCTGGACTACATGAAAAGAGACATGGAAGAGCTCTCTGATCATGTAGCCTAGGCAGGTATGACCCTGACCCTGAGTAGCATCCTGCCCTCACCAAGAATGATACCGCAGTATAAAGAAAAAATTATCAATTTCAACAATTGGCTACACTTTTGGTGTCATTCAAAGGGGATCCAGTGTCTGTCAGCCTGGGACAACATGCTCGACAAGCCTCATTGCTTTGCAATAGACAGCTTGCACCTGTCACTTCTAGGCTTTCAAATACTGGCCAAGGCTCTTGCTGCCCCCACAGTGCCTTTTTTAGGCAAGGCTCAAAATTCAAACCCACCTCCGTAAACAGCACAAATAAAAAAATGAGGGTTATGCCACTCAATGCCAGGAGTTTAAATCTCAGAATGCACATGCTCAAAGCACTCCTCAGTATGGAGAACGTTGACATCTGTGCAGTAACTGAAACCTGGTTCAAGGCTCCACAGAGCAACCCAGCACTACCGGGCTACAACTCATACCACACAGTTCGGCCACAGAACATGGACCGAAACACAAAAGGAGGGGGTGCATCAGTATTCATCAAGGATACCTACACCTCCAGGTTAGTGGCACAGCATGATACCTCTGAGATCATCCATGTGCAACTAACATCAGGCAAATCTGCAATGCAAATTGTGGCCTTCTACAGATCACCCTCCATGATCCAGGACCACCACTCCGCCTTTCTGGAGACACTGGAAAACATGAAAGTCCTACTGAACACCCTGATATTGGGCGATTTCAATTACCCTACCATTAACTGGGAAAACTACTCAAGTACAAACTCCCAGGTCCAGTGCTTCCTGGAATTTATCAACTCAAATGCCCTGGATCAGCTGGTAAACTCCCCTACCAGAGGTGAAAACATATTGGACCCGGTCATCGCCAACATGGGAGTCAGGTGTTTCGCACCGGAGGTCAACCCGATACTGGTTAGATCAGACCATAAACTAATCACTCTGGATGTCCACACCACACCACCACCCCCAACCAAGGAAACCACAGTGAAAAACTTTTTCTGTAGCAAACTTCACCATACTTAAGACAGAGCTGGTAAGTTTCACAGTCTCCATGCTAAAGGATAACAGTGTCCAAGATGCAGGAACCTTTACAAATGCACTCTATGAGCACCTACAAGGATGCATGGATCATGCCATCCCTAGCAAAACCAAGACTCACACTCCTAAGAGAAGGAAACCAGTCTAGTGGACCCTGCCATAAACAGGCTATACAATAGAAGGAGGAAACTAGTTCAGAAGAAAAAGCAAACCCCAAGAAGGAAAGACATCCCTGATCATTATCAGTAAGAAACTAAGGTCCCTCATAAAATCATCCAAGGCTAACTTCGAAAGAAAAATAGCCAAGGATTCGAAAGATAACCACAAAGCCTTCTTCAGCTATGTCAAGAATCTAAGTGGCAACTCGCAGATATGCTCTGAGCTAGTGCAAAATAGCACAAAATATACTGAACCTACTGATATTGCCAACATCCTGGCAGATGGATTCAGTGCAAACTTCAACCCCCTCTCACCCTTAAAAGGGTGTATAACAAGTGTAGTGTCCCGGAAATCACTAACGCACAGGTGAAAACAGCCCTTTCAAAAGCCAAAAGCACAGCGTCAATGGGACCAGATGGTGTCCCAGGCTGTGTCTTCCACGAACTACAGAACGAACTAACCCCCACCTAAACACACTGTTCAACCTCAGCCTCTCCACAGGCTACATGCCCATAGAGTGGCGCACAGCAATGGTTACTCCACTACTCAAAGGTTTTCACCTGTGCATCTGTAATTTTTGGGACACTACACTTTTCCGGTATTGTTGTGGGCCCTTTTGAAGGTGAGAGGGGGGTGAAGTTTGCACTGAATCATCATAATGGAACTCATTAACAAAGACATTGGGAACCTCCAAACACTTGACCCAACCCAGTTCGGCTTTGTTAAGGACAGATCATGCCAACTAAACCTGGTTGACTTCTTCAAGACAGTCACCAAGGCCATAGATGAGGGGAAGGTGGTTCACACAGCCTACCTTGACCTCGCCAAGGCTTTTGATACCATTCCCCACTCGGGAATTATAGAAAAACTCACCAGCCTGAACATAAAACCCTACATCATGACATGGGTTGCCAACTGGCTTACAGACAGAACTCACACAGTAAGAACAGTGGGCTCCAGGTCTGACTCTAAACCAGTCACAAGTGGTGTCCCACAAGGCTTCGTCCTGGGACCCCTACTGTTCAGCATATACTTCTCAGAAGTACAGGCAAACACAGGAGGACTAAGGCTAACCAAGTTCACTGATGACTGCAAACTGGGAGCCATAATTGACTTTCCGGCTGACATGGACATTCTCCAAAAGGGCCTTCCTGTTATGGACTCCTGGTGTCAAAGTCATGGTCTCAAGCTAAATCCCAAAAAATGCATAGTCATCCCGTTTAGGAAAAACAAAACACCCATGAATTACCACATAGGTGGCAGCCCCCTTAATACAGAAGAGGTAATAAGAGATCTGGGGATCCAGGTAGATAGTAAACACTCCTTTGACAATCATATTGCCAAAGTAGTTAGGAAATCCTTCTATGTAGCCCATCTAATTACTAAAGGGTTTACATCTAGAAATAAAGAGGTTATAGTGCCCCTCTACTCATCACTCATCAGACCCATCATAGAGTACAGTGCCCCATTTGGGATGTACCTCACAAGACACTTCCAACAGCTGGAAAGACCACAAAAAGCACCTCACCAAGAGGATTACTGGCCTCAAACATATGTCCTATGCAGCCCGACTGGAAAAGCTCCGGCTGTACTCAGTAGCATATCACTTACTCAGAGGTGATCTCTGCCTGACTTACAAAGCCATGTCCAACTCAGAATTGATGGACATGCTCCACCTAAAGAAATCCAAGTCACTGCGAGCCACTTGCTCTAGTGAGCTAAACCCTGCCACAACAATAAATAGAACATGCTGGAAGGATAGATTCCTGTCACAGAGACTCCCCATGCTTTGGAACAAAATTCCTAACTACATTAGGCAGAGCCCCTCACTAACACTCTTCAAGAGAAACCTTGACAAGTGGATAGGTAACAGAAAATACACCCCTGGGATCACTTCATTGGCTCTTCTTGACAGAGGCTCAGTTAATTAATCAATGCGGCGGTGAAAGCTGACACACTCTGGTTAGGCTTATAAATGCCCTCGGGCAGATAGCCTAGTACCTACCTATGAACCTATGAACTACTAGGTAATGTGTATGTCAATTGGCTGGACATAAACTCTAACTCCTCTACATCTAGCATGAACTTATATGGTTTCACACAACTAATTAATAGCCCCATACATTATAGCAAGACATCAACTTCTCTATTAAATTGGATCCTAGAATTAGACACGAGTAAATACACCTCCATAGGTACAGACTCTCTCAGTGATCATTTCACAATCTATATGACCAGACATCCCACACATTCAGTTAAACAGTATATTTATAAAACAACATGTAGCCTTTCCAAGTTTAACCCAGAAATGTTCATTACTACACCATCATATATTAAGTAGATCTTCCTAAAAATTCTCCCCTTAGACGATGCTGTAAACTTTTCTAAATATCCTAACTAGCATGGCTCCTCCTAGAAGTAAGAGACTAAAACAATTAATTTAATTAGGCTATCAAAAAGAGTAAAATGCTAATGCAGGATAGAGAAAAAGCATGGAAACAATGGCAAAAATAGAAAACACCTCAATATCTTGAAAACCTTAGAATGTTTTGCAATTGTACTAAAGAGCAAATAAATGAAGAAAAAAAGCTATACTATAATAACTTTCAACACCCCCAAAAAATTGGAGATCCATTAAAAAAATCTTACATCCAGCCAAAAAATCAACCCAAACCCCTCTCCTGATAACTCATCACTGGAAACTGCAATGCAGTTCAACTCTTATTTTATAGCTATTTATAGCATCTCTAATCAAGGATTCCTCAACATCTAATCCCAGCCCAGCTGAACAAGCACATGTCACCACATCCACTTTCACCTTCAAACCTATGCCCACATCCTATATAACATTACTCTTGAATAAACTTAAACCATGCTCTTCTTCAGTTGATGGCCTTTCAAGCAAGTACATAAAAACAGCAGCCAGTAGCACTGCCTATCCTGTTTCAATCCTTATAAATTGATCAGTCCAGGAATGTCATGTCCCCTCCCTCTAGAAACAGTCACACATTATCCCTTTGCACAAAGGAGGAAATTCAACAGACATTACTAACTTTAGACCTATCTCCCCTTGTCAAAATACTTGAAAAATGTATTCAAAAAGAATTGCTAGACTATCTTCTGCAGGTAGGACTCATATCCCTTGCACAACATGGCTTCAATCCTTCCCATAGTGCTAGCACTGTCTTCTGTCTTATATAGATATTGTCAGTAAAGCTAGAGATAATGGCTAAAGCCTTCAATATAGTTTGTCACAGCAAACTTTTACTTCAAATTACCTCAGTAGGTCTGTCTCAACCTACCCTTCTATGTTTCAAAAGTTACCTGTCCAATGGGTATCAAACAGTAAAATGGCACTCCATGCTCTCTCCTTTCCTCCCAGTCATCACCAGTGTACCACAAGGCTCTATCCTCGGTCTCCTCCTATTTAACATTTTCACCACCACCCTTTATAACATCCACACAACAGGCCACCCTAATACAATATGCAGATGATTCCACTCTCATTTGCACATCCGACAAAATTGTATCATCAACATCATCATCATCTTCTTCTTTCGGCTGTTCCTGTTAGGGGTCGCCACAGCAGATCATCTGTTTCCATTTCTTCCTGTCTTCTGCATCATGCTCTTTCACACCAACCACCTGCAGGTCCTCTCTCACCACAGCCATAAACCTTATCTTAGGCCTTCCTCTTTTCCTCTTACCTGGCAGCTCCATCCTTAGCATCCGTTTCCCAATATACCCAGCATCCCTCCTCAGCACATGTCCAAAGCAACGCAATCTCACCTCTCTTACTTTGTCTCCAAACTGTCCAACCTGAGCTGACCCTCTAATATACTGATTCCTAATCTTGTCCATCCTAGTCACACCCAGTGCAAATCTTAACATCTTTAACTCTGCCACATCCAGCTCTGACTCCTGCCTTTTTGTCAATGCCACCGTCTCCAACCCATATAACATAGCTGGTCTCACTATGCTCTTGTAGTCCTTCCCTTTCACTCTTACTGGTACCCGTCTATCACAAATCACTCCTGACACTCTTCTCCACCCATTCCACCCTGCCTGTACTCTCTTCTTCACCTCTCTTCCACACTCACCATTACTCTGAACTGTTGATCCCACGTACTTAAACTCATCCACCTTTACCAACTCTACTCCCTGCATCCTCACCATTCCTCTATCCTCCCTCTCATTCACACACACATATTCTGTTTTAGCCCTGCTGACCTTCATTCCTCTCCTCTCTAAAGCATATCTCCACCTCTCCAGGGTCTCCTTAACCTGGTCCCTACTCTCACTACATATCACAATGTCATCTGCAAACATCATAGTCCACGGGGCCTCCTGTCTGATCTCATCTGTCAACCTGTCCCACACCACTGCAAATAAGAAAGGGCTCAGAGCTGATCCTTAATGTAATCCCACCTCCACCTTAAACGTATCTGTCACTCCCACCACAGTCCTCACCAATGTCACACTACCCTTGTACATATCCTGTACCACTCTTACATACTTCTCTGCCACTCCCGACTTCCTCATACAATACCACAACTCCTCTTTAGGCACCCTGTCATATGCTTTCTCTAAGTCTACAAAAACACAATGCAACTCCTTCTGACCTTCTCTGTAGTTCTCCATCAACACTCTCAGAGCAAACATTGCATCTGTAGTGCTCTTTCCTGGCATGAAACCATAATGCTGTTCACTAATCATCACCTCCCTTCTTAACCTAGCTTCCACTACTCTTTCCCATAACTTCAAGCTGTGACTGATCAATTTTATCCCTCTGTAGTTACTGCAGCTCTGCACATTACCCTCATTCTTAAAGACAGGTACCAAAACACTTTTTCTCAACTCCTCAGGCATCCTCTGACTTTCCAAAATGTCATTAAACAATATGGTTTAAAATTCCACTGCCATTTCTCCTAAGCACCTCCATGCTTCCACTGGTATGTCATCTGGATCAACAGCCTTTCCATTCTTCATCCTCTTCATAGCTGTCCTTACTTCCTCCTTGATAATCTGTTTCACTTCCTGATTCACTATCCCCACATCATTCAACCTTCTCTCTCTCTCATTCTCCTCATTCATCAGCCCTTCAAAGTAATCTTTCCATCTACTCAACACACTCTCCTCGCTTGTGAGTAGGTTTCCCATACTATCCTCTCTCTTGATAATACAACATTCAAAGTCACTTCTCAGAGCAAATTATTAGGGGTGACAGTGGATGATGACCTTACATTTGACCTGTATGTGCAAAATTGCATAAGAAAAACTCATCAAAAACTAGGGATGCTTTACAGACCCAAAAACTTTCTCACCAATATAACTAAAACTACACTTGCCACTACTTATCTCCTCCCCACACTTTTTTATGTTGCTCCCATCCTTACTAACCTCCAGACTTCACAAACACTAAAACCTGAATGGTGGTCTAACAAATTTGCTAAATTTCTAGCAAATAAGCCTTTTAGAACGCTCCACTGTATAGCACTAAAAAGCTTAAATTGATTAGAACTGCCTCATCAATTAACATATGCACAGCTTCTTACCACCTATAAAATTATCCAGCATCCATTTGCCTGTTCAGTTCTAAAAAACATTCTACACAACTATGTTCCCAGTCGGTCATTGCAATCCAGTTACTAAAAACTCCTAATGGTCTACAAATCTGGCAAATCTGCTGGACATTGTCTGTACTTGTACAAGGTTGCTAAGGCCTAGAACTCATTACCTGTAGCCATCAGGTCAATATCCTCCATCCCATCTTTCAAAACCACTCTGAAAGACTTCTTATGTAAAATCTCGCTCTGTTGTTGCTCAAAATCAGGATATACTAAATCCCTAAATGTGAACAAGTACCCTTTTCATTCCTTAGACTTTGTTATTCTCCCTTCTTCACTTACTTCTATCAAATTCACTTCCCTGACTTTCTGTGTAAATATTACATAAACCTGTTTGCCCTCACTTCATATTGCAATTCCTGTGTGTATTAGACAAACTTACCTTTAATTTATTTACAAGCTATCTAAAAGTTCTATAAATATTAAGTGATTGTCATGTAACTTGTATTGATTCTTAACCAATGTTTTTATATTAATGCTAATTTCTTATAATTATTTAAACTGCAGATGTTTTTGTTTTATTTTTGAAGACTGTAAAATTATTGTTCTTAAAATGTTTTGTAATAATTTGGAGATTTTCTTCCCTGGCCTCTGCTGAAAATGGACTTCTACCCAGTCAGACTTTCCTGTTTATGCAATGTCACTAAATAAATAAACATCAATGCTAAATTTCCTGATATAATTATAGAGTTTATATGTTCATAGCTGCATAGGTAGGTACTAGGCTATCTGCCCGAAGGCATTTATAAGCCTAGCCGGAAAGTGTTGGCTTTCGCCGCCCCCTTAGAGTAGTTCCCTGTGCCTCTGTCCAGCAGAGCCATTGAAGTGATCCCTGGGGTAAACTTTCTGTTTTCCATCCACTCGTCAAGGTTTCTCTTGAACAGGGTTAGCGAGGCGCTCTGCCTAATGTAGATTGGAATCTTGTTCCAGAGCATGGGAAGTCTCTGGGACAGGAATCTATCCCTCCAGCATGTCCTATTTATTGTTGTGGTGAGGTTTAGATCCCTGGAGTGTGTGGCTCGAGGGGATATGGTTTTCTTTAGGTGGAGCATGTCCATCAATTCTGGGTTGGACATGGCCTTGTATGTCAGGCAGAGATCACCTCTGAGTAGGCGGCATGCAACCGAGTACAGCTGGAGTTTCTTCAGTCGAGCTGCATAGGGCATCTGTTTGAGGCCAGTGATCCTCTTGGTGAGGTACTTCTGTGGTCTGTCCAGTTGTTGCAGGTGTCTTGTAAGGTACATCCCAAATGGGGCATTGTACTCTATGATGGGTCTGATGAGTGATGCTTAGAGGGGCCCAATGACCTCTTTCAATCTGGATGCAAACCCTTTTGTGATTAGGTGGGCCACATAGAAGGATTTTCTAACCACTTTGGCAATGTGATTATCAAAGGAGAGGTTTCTATCTACTTGGGTCCCCATATCCCATATTACATCCTCCATATTTAGGAGGCTACCACTTATGTGGTAGTTTGTGGGTGTTTTGTTTTTTCCAAGGGAGACAACTATGCACTTTTTGGCATTTTGCTTGAGGCCATGGTTTTGACACCATGTATCTGTCTCAGTGAGACCCTTTAGGAGGCTGTATGTGTCAGCTGGAGAGTCAATTATAGCACCTAGTTTGCAGTCATCTGCGAACTTGGTCAGCCATAGTCCTCCTGTGCTTGCCTGTACCCCTGAGAAGTATATTCTGAACAGGATGGGTCCTAGGACTGAGCCCTGGGGAATGCCACTTTTAACTGGTTTAGAGTCAGACCTAGCTCCCACATCTGTTACCCTGTGGGTTCTATCCGTGAGCCAGTTGGCAGCCCAACTCGTGACATAGGGGTTTATGTTCAGGCTGGTGAGCTTGTCTATAATACCTCAGTGAGGAATGGTGTCGAAGGCCTTTGCAAGGTCTAGGTAGGCTGTGTGGACCACCTTTCCCTCGTCTATAGCCTTGGTAACTGTCTCAAAGAAGTCCACCAGGTTTAGGAGGCATGATCTGCCCTTAGGAGGCCCTTATCAAAGATGGGTCAGATGTGCTGCTTAGATTTCAGACAAAAGGAGGCACTAAAACTATCAGGTTTGGAGCAAAGGATCTCCTGTATCTATGCAACGACTTCTACAGTGCTGTTGAGATCTAATATTAGAAGCACACATGGTTCAAAAAATGAAAAATACAGATGGTGAAAAAATACGATGGAATTGATAAATCTACCTCTATAATCAAAATAGTGCTCTCATTTCTAAAGACAATTGGGTGATACTGTAGTTGAGGGCCTCACCAGATGCGCAGTAGCAAGCCACGACCAAAACCCACCCCCGTGATATGTCATTCATGAATATGCATTCCCTCCCAATGTACAACCGAAGGAAAAAAAAAAGTGCACTTGACGTTGTAATAGGATAGTAAATATAACAGTAAACTGAAAGTAAATTACCGGTATGGCGTGAACCGACATTTAAACAAAAAAAAAAAAAAACACTTTCTCGACCTTGGGGTATTTCAGTTTCTTAAGAGGACTGCCAACTGCTAAAATTATGGATTTGATACAATGTAATAGCTTCTTATTTAAACTAAAGTGTTTCCGTTGTCACAGTGCTTTTAACAGTTAAACAGTCACCAAAATCTCATATTGACACTTTGAACGGTTATGTGCTGTCAGTACAGCACGCAATCATAACAGAAGTGTAACCACTTCTTCTTTCTTTCACTCAGTTGTGGGGTTAAGTCTTTAAGTATTTCAGGGTGTTGCAGCATGACTGAACTTTGATATGCACATATTGTGTATAACGGCAAGTTTTAATCGATCTAAAATGTAAAAAAAAAAAAAATAAAAAATATATATAGAATCTATTGCCAGTTTGTCGAAAACCCCAAGTAATATGCAGACCGGGTTGTCACTCAATTTGCGACACGCCCACGTCTACGAGAAAGGAACTGGTGAGTCTCTCAACTACAATATCGCCGACAATTGGTCTGTTGCTTTGATAAAAAATACAATGATGCGTGGTATACTGAATGTGGTCAGGACAATGCTCCAGCATCACTGCCATGGACTCTCCAAGAATACATAATGCAGAATTTCACACCATATAGTTCCTTGGCTAGTACCTCGCTGCTTCAGAGTTTGAAAGAAAACATAATAATAATAATAATAATAATAATAATAATAATAATACTCGGCTCTCTTGTCCTGTACAGAAGAACCTTAGAGTTACAAAGTGCCTTAGAAAACAGAAGATAGGATTTGCACCACGCAGCCTCTCAGCTAATACCCTCTGCTTCAGATTGTGAGAGTAAGTAAATAAATAGACAATTTCACTGCTCACCATTTGTACTGTACTGAAAGTCTGTAGAGTTGCAAAGTGCCTCAGATACTACAATGGCATAGCTGCATTACTGTCTGCTATTTGAGACTGCAGTGAATATATTCTCTGTGTATAGCCCGTGACAGACCATGTTTTTAACAACCCATAACTATTTGCCCTGCTTCAAGACCATATACAGTACAGAGTGAAGCAAGTCTACATTCTAATCTTACCTCCAGTACCCCCCACTTTCACTCATGTTAAGTGCAGCAGGTTCTCTGAAATGGTTACTGAATGTAAACTTTGCATTTACAAACCACTCAGTCATGATAACTCTTTGTGATTAAAATGAGCAGAGAGACCAAGACAAGCCACAATCTTCACTATGTAATGCCATCAATCTCCTTTGAAGAAGGCCGATGGGATCTGTACAAGTGACTCCTTAAGAACATACAAACATGCTAGTTCCATGACTTCTGAATGTCTACTGACATATTACATTCTTAAGTCTTTATTGAACATTCAGGCCAATAAAGCCATGCCTTACTAGTTAAACACATTATATGTGTTGGAAAATAGCTTTAAACATTGTTTAGTTGTTACAGAGACAATCCACAGTTCTTTACTATCCACTGCTTAGTCGAAGATCATCCTGTGCTGAAAAAGGGTATCTAGCCAGTCGGACTAACCTGGTCAACAAATGTCAAATAAATAAATAAATAAAATGTTTCACCTCTTTTTACAAGTGCATCACTTCAGCATACGTGAACAGTTTGGATAATCTCTGAAAAACACTCAGCTTATAAAATGGTCTGATGTCCATAACAATATGGCAATAGCAAAAATAGCTGATATAAAAACCAAAACAACTGAGTGAAAAGGTCATATAGAAAGGCCACATAGACAAAACAGCAAAACAAAGGAAGCCAGATTCTCCACCGTGTAATACCTTAAACCTAATTTGAAGAAGGTCTATAACTTATATACAAATGATCCCTTAAGGAAATAAAACTGTTCCCTATTTCATAGGTTCATAGGTTGTTACTAGGCTATTGGTCCTAGGGCCTATACAAGCCTAGCCAAACAATTCCCCGGATATTTCTTCCCACAATATTTACTTCCCTGGACCCCTGTCTAGCAGGGTGACTGATGTGATCCCCGGGGTGAATTTCCTATCTCCCATCCAATTGTCAAGGTTCCTTTTGAAGAAGGCCAAGGAGGCAGTCTGCTTGACATGTATGGGCAATCTATTCCAGAGTATAGGGAGTCTCTGGGTCAGGAACCTATCCCTCCAGCATGTTTTGTTCATTGTGATGACAAGGTTTAGATCCCTGGAGCGTGTGGCTCTGAGGGATTGGGACTTCTTTAAGTGGAGCATGTCCAACAGCTCAGGGTTTGACATGGCCTTGTATGTTAAGCAGAGATCACCTCTGAATAGACGATATGCCACAGAGTATAGCTGGAGTTTTTTTAGACGGTCAGCATAAGGCATCTGCTTTAGGCCTGTGATTCTTTTAGTGAGGTATTTCTGTGGCCTTTCCAGCTGTTGCAGATGTCTTGTGAGGTACATACCAAACGGGGCATTGTACTCTATAAGGGGTCTAATGAGGGATGAGTACAGTGGGACAATGACCTCCTTTTTTCCTGGATGAAAAGCCCTTAGTGATGAGGTGTGCCACATAGAAGGATTTCCTGATTGTTGTGGCGATGTGGTTATCGAAGGTGAGACCACCGTCCCTATGTCTCTCATTACACTTTCAGTGTTTAGTGTACTGCCACCTATGTGGTAATTCATGGGTACATGGTTTTTCCCAAAGGGGATAACTATACATTTCTTGGCATTAAGCTTGAGCCCATGGCCTTGGCACCAAGCATCTGTTTCTGTAAGGCCCTTTTGTAGAATATCCACATCATTTGGGGATTCAATAATGGCTCCCAGTTTGCAGTCATCTGTGAACTTTGTTAGCCAGAGTCCCTTAGTGTTGGCCTGTACTTCAGAGAAGTAGATTCCAAACAAGAGCGGTCCCAGTACTGAAACCTGAGTACTCCACTTGACACTTGTCTGGAGCTGGATTTGGAGTTGGCTACTTTTACAGTCTGGGTTCTGTCAGTAAGCCAGTTGGCAACCCATCGAGTGACGTAGGGATTTATGCCCAACTTAGTAAGTTTATCTATGATTCCAGTGTGGGGGATGGTGTCGAAGGCCTTGGTGAGGTCCAGATAGGCTGTGTGGACTGCCTTACCCTCGTCCACAGCTCTGGAGACTGATTCAAAGAAGTAAATTAGGTTCAAGAGACAAGATCATCCCTTCATGAACCCAAACTGGGTGGGGTCCTGTGTTTGAAGGTTGCCAATGTCTTTGTTTATAAGTTCCATGATAATGCATTTCATGCCCTTGCAGATCAGGCTCATCAGACAGATGGAATGGTAGTTCCTGGGATCCAAGTGGAGCCCCCCTTGTGGAGTGGGATAACTGTAGCTGTGTACCACTCAGTGGGCACGAAGCCTGAGGTGAGGCTATGATTAAACATGACACTTAGGTGAGGTGCCAGTTCATTTTGGAGTTCATGTAATACACAGTCCGGGAAGTCATCTGGTCCCATGGATGCTGTATTCTTAGCTTTGGAGAGTGCAGTTTCTACCTGTGTGGCCATGATTACCGGAATTTAGCAATCTTTTGGTAATGAGATGGGCCATTTAGGGGGTGATAGGGGGGTGAAGTTGGCACTAAATCGATCTGCCAGGATATTGGCAATATCCTTGGGATCAGTATATTTAATGCCATTCTGTTGTAGATCAGAGCAGATCTGAGCATTGCCATTTAGATTCTTGACATAACTATAGAATGCCTTGTGGTTGTCTTTAGAATCTTTGGCAATTTTATTTTCGTAACTAGCTTTGGAGGATTTTATGAGGGAATCTCAGCTTCTTACTGAGGCTGGTAAGGGAGTTTTTTGCATCCTGAGACTTTCCTCTTTTCTGCAACAATTTCTTCCTTCTGTTGTATAGTTTGTTTATGGCAGGGGACCACCAGATTGGCTTCCTTTTTTTGGAGGAGAGCGTCTTGGTTCTATTTGGGATGGCACGATTCATGCACGAGTGGATGTGCTCATACAGTGCCTTAGTTTAGGATTCAGCAGTCGAACCTTCAGCTCCCATCTGCATGGGTGTCATGAAGTTTGTCACTTCTGACTTAAGTAGCATGAAGTTGGCTTTGGAGAAGTTTTTTATGGAGGTTTCATTACTGAGGTGTGGGATATGGATGTCAAGGGTGATTTGCTTATGGTCAGAACTGACCAATGAGGGGGTGACCACTGGTGTGGAGCATTTATCTCCCATGTTGGTAATGACCAGGTCTAGGATACTGGAGCCCCAGGTGGGACAATGGATTAGTTGATCCAGGGTGTTGGAATTTATGAATTCCAAGAACCATTGGGAAAAGGTGTTGGTTCCCGAGTAGTTTTCCCAGTTAATAGCAGGGTAGTTTAAATCACCCAGTATTAGGGTGTTTGGTTGTATCTTAATATTTTCCAGTATATTTAGAAAGGTTTAGTGAGAATCTTGGGGCATGGTGTGAGATCTGCAGCAAGCTACAGTTTGCATTGCAGTCTTACCTACAGTTAGTTGCACATGGAGAATTTCAGATGCATTATGTTGGGCAACTAGCCTGCAGGTGTGAATATCCTTGGTGAATATGGACACTCCTCCAGCTGTAGTGTTTCGGTCTTGGTTTGGTGGCCAAAAGGTGTGGTAAGAGTTGTAGCCTGGTATTGCAGGGTTGCTCTCTGGAGTCTTGAACCAGGTCTCAGTTACTGCACAGATATCGATGTTCTCCATTTTTAGGAGTGCCTCGAGAGAGTGGATTTTGAGGTTTAGACTTCTAGCATTGAGTAGCATTACCTTCCGATTGTGCATGCTTGTATCTGTTACGGTGGTGGTTTTATCATTTGAACCTTGCCTAAAAAAGGCACTATAGGGGTGGCAAGAGCTTTAGCCAGTAACCTGAATCTCAGGGGTGACAGGTGCAGACCATCTCTGGCAAAGCATCGTGGTTTGTCGATCGTGTCGTCCCAGGCAGACAGATACTGGATCCCCTTTGAATGACACCAGAAGCTTAGCCAATTGTTGAAGTCAATAATTTTGTCCTTATACTGTGGTATTATTCTGGGAGAAGGCAGGATTCTACTCAGGGCTAGGATCATACCTGCCTGGGCCACATGATCTGAGAGCTCTTCCATGTCTCTTTTCATGTAGTCCAGGGAGGTACTTCTCAAGTCATTCACTCCAACATGGACAATGACAGAGTTGTATTTGCACTTGTCGTGGAGTGACTTGAGTGCATGCATTATGTGGTAGATCCTGGCACCCAACAGGCCACCCACCAATTTTATTTATTTATTTTTTTTACTTTTTAAGACTATACCCACTGATTTTTTACTCTTTAAGTCTTCACTGATGCATTCTGACCAAGACAGCCAAACTTCACTAGTTGTAAACATGGGGAGGGGTGCAGAGGTCTTCTGCTCCCATTGAAAAAACACCATACTAGACTGGTGCGGTTTAAATTTGCTTTTATTAAAGTGAGGGCTTCTGACTTTCTTCCATGAGTTTTTGTTTATTTTGTATAATTCACATGAGTTGCTGTTTGGTTATTTTTATGAATAAAAGGAGGTTAGAAAAGTCGAATATAAACCATTGACTGAAACTGTGGAAGAATCTTTAAAAGAGAACATGGTAGTTAACACAATAAGGATGATGTTAGACTAAGCAGTGGATAGTAAAGAACTGGATTGTCTCAGTAACAACTAAATGAATGTAGAAAAATCACTGTGTGCAGCCAGGACTCACCACAACTCTCCACAAGTAACAACTGTTTATTGACACAGTTTAAAAGTATTAATTAAGTGCTTTCATCCCCTCAGAATGGGGACTTCATCAGAATACATGCCTTCAATAAAATCCTACATATATATCCCTATATATTAATGACATCATCACCACATAAATACATTTAAAGACACCATCACCATATCCAAAAATATGTGTATTTTGAAAACATTTAAAACATATAAAACATTTAAAATAGTCTCCAATGCATTCTAAAATTCTAACTAACTATCCCTGGCTTTCCTAATTAGCACTATTCCCAAAAAATTTTAGAGATGTTATATGATACCAACGTTTACACCCATGTTTCTCTCAATGAGGTTAACATTAGTTATAGGAGAATAGATTACTACTTGGAAAAATACCTCTTGGATGAGCGCATCACACCTGAAATCTACAGCTTTTTGAAAGTTAAGAGTCTGATGGTGGCTATTATTTTTGGAATCCTGAAAACACATAAGGGGTTAGATGATTTATTACTTCGGCCTGTTGTTGCAGGACAAGGCTCAAAAACTTACCCATTTGGAGTTGGTGTAGATTTTTGGTTAAAACAAGTTGTGAATAAAGTAGAGCACTTAGTGAAAGATTCATGGGATTGTCTTGGTAGAATAAGGGAAGAACTTTGGGACAGTAACACCATTTTTTGACCATTGATGTAGTGGATTTGTTCATATGCATTCAAGAGATGATGGGTTAGATATGTTTGCCATTTGCTTGCACAAAATGTCATGTTTCTCAAATGAGAAGGTGAATTTAATAGTACACTTTATGGGGTTAGTTTTAGACCACAATTATATATATTTGAAGGGGAATACTTCAAACAAAACAAAGGTGTTGCTATGGGAGCCTCATGTGCTCCCATATTTGCAAACTTGGTCCTTTTATACTGGTAATTAAACGTTTTTGAACATGAGTATTTTCAAAATGTCAGATTATACATAGGATTTTTGGATGACATTTTTATTTTGTGGAATAGCTCCATGAGTAGAATGGAGGAATGTGTTACTTATTTGAATTCCACCACTAGTTTTTTAAAATTCACTCATACGAGCAACACCTTGACAATTAGTTATCTTGACACTCAGATATTTAAAACTTTAGGTGGCTTTACATCTAAAATATACAGAAAACCCACATTCAGCAACTCTTATCTCGAGTGTTCCAGTAATCATCATTCACATCAAAAGGCCAGAATTGTGAAAGGCCAGATGGTACAGGTCACTAGAATGACATCAATGGCTAGTGACTTGGAAGAGGAATTACGGAAAGTTCTTGAAATGTTTTATGAAAGAGGGTACCCACAGGGAATGGTATAGGAGAATGTTAACAATGTTAAAAAGGAATGGGGTAAAAGATTTAAACCCCTGTTAGGAAATTTTAATTTGGTGAGACAATCAACTCAAGGACAAAAAAATAATTTTGAAAGGGCTATGGTTCTCCCCTATTGGAGAAAGGTAGGGGAAAGTGAAGGATATTATTGAAAAGAATTGGGCTATCCTCAGGAGGAAACCAGATTTAAGAGGGGTGGTGGGAGAGAGACCTACCTACGTATATAAAACCGGGGCAAATATTAAAGAAAGTTTTCAAACAGGTAAATAATTTACAAGGTAATAGGCAAGATGGTACCATGAAATGTGGTTCCTGGTCACAATGTTGTTACATAGTGGACAGCAAAATGGTTGTCTTGGAAAATACCTTGAAATCAAAAGTGGAATTTGTTATGGGTAATTGTCAAACATTTGGTGTTATATACCTTGCATTATGTAAACGATGTCCAGCATATTATGTTGGAAAAACCGAAAGGCAATTAAGAAACAGGATATATGAACACGCATACCAGATATCCACAAGGAATAATAGTAATGCACTGCAGAGGCATTCTTTAGTTTGTAAGAGTTACCAAGGGTTCCATTTTGGCATTTTAGAGAGAGTTTTAGTTAACCCCAGAGGGGGTGACTATAGAAATTTGATTGAAGGAAAAGAGGTAAAGTGGCAAATTAAACTGCAGGCAGGTCAAGGGTTTGGGTTAAATGAAGTCATTTTTGTAAAACACCTGCTAATTAAGAAAGCCAGGGATAAAAGGTTATGTTAGAATTTTTAGAATGCATTGGAGACTATTTTAAACGTTTTATATGTTTTAAATGTTTTCAAAATACACATATTTTTGGATATGGTGATGGCAACTTTAAATGGATTTATGTGGTGAGGATGTCACTAATGTATAGGGCTATATATGTAGGATGTTATTGAAGGCATGTATTCTGATGAGGTCCCCGTTCTGAGTTGATGAAAGCACATAATGAATACTTTTAAACTGTGTCAATAAACAGTTGTTACTTGTGGAGAGTTGTGGTGAGTCCGGGCTGCTCACAGTAATTTTTCTACATTTATTTGGTTTTGGCAGTCACTGGGGTCATTGTTTAAACAGTTTCAGTAACAACTAAACAATACTTAAAGCTATTTCCCAAGTATGTGAAGCAGTAGGAGAAACCGACAGGTTCTCCTGCAAGAAAGTTAACTGCTTCAAAAAGTTATTTAGAAATAAGGGACGGAAGGTACTTAACAAAATGAATACAGTTTTGTACATTTTCATAACATGAATAGTCTGTACCTTATACAGAAAAAAGCAGGTGGACCACTTCCCACATACTCTGATTGTGTGATTTATGTTGCATTGTGAAGAGTATTCAGCATTTTATGTGGGGAAAAATAGAAAGAAAATCATCCATAAGAATGAGAGACCTGATTGACCATACTTATTCTGTTAGAACAGGCAACAGGTACTCTTGACAAAATGAAGGCTGCCAAACTTACTAAAGGACTTTATTTTTCATCCTTGAAAGAACATAATTGGATGACAGGAGTTGTGACTTAAATGAGTTGCTAGAAGGAATGGCAACTACTCTCACGGGGTATACATACCCTTTGGTTTAAATTATTTGCATAAAACCTGAACACAAAAACATACATTTAAGAAGAAGAAAAATAGTTTACTTTGTTTTAATGTGTTAGTTTTTGTCTAATAAACTATTAGCATTTGCTGTGATGTCATATTTATTTTACACTGATTGCTAGTTTGTTGATGTTTAAAATGTGACCTGAAAGTTTTTACTAATATAAAGAGAAACCAGTACTTTAAAAGTTAATCTGATAAAATCCATGTAGGGCAAAAGTGCTTACTCATTTAAATAAAGTATTTAAGTTATTATTGGCACACTTAATTTCAACTTACCACAGTAGTACCAACACCAATTACTTTGACAAAACTCAGAGAACTGTAACAATTAAAAAATGAACACTGCAACATTGTACTCAATGCCCATATATTTGCTAGCACACTGAATTAACCTATAACTCAGCAAAGCATATACATTTCTTTTTATTTTATTTGCCATTTCTTAACTGGGATACAATGCAGATCCTCATGGATCATTTTCAGTTTCAGTCTGAGATCAAACACGAAAGTAACAATACTTAGAAAATATGCATATGACAAAAATAATGTGAAGATTATATAAGATTTACAACACAATTCAGTAGCTAAAACGATGACTAGTATTGACTTTATGAAGACATTACTTAGTGAAAATATATATAAAATGTATGGTGTATGTACAGGAGTGAGTGAGGGTAACTGAGTGGCAAATTGGAGGAGGAAGTAGGAAAGGTAAGTATTGTTGAATGAGGATTAGCAGGGAGGGGACTTAGTGGAATGCAGGAGAGGAAGTGAGAATTAGCAAATAAAAAGACAGTGTAAATGTCTGGGAAGGTAGTAACATTTCTTGGAGAATGGAGTTATATTCCTACAAGAGATCTTACAAACATCATACAAAAAAAAAATCACTAAATTTTACTCTAAAGTGTCACACATCTAGAAACTACAACAGTTACAACAGTTACAACAGTTGCAACTTCTAAATCTGCTAAGCTTCTAAAGCATTCAACTGAACTCAGGACCCACATAAAACATCTAAAATCTACACCCCTTAAGAAGTCAACCACAGCATTTGCTCCAAACTTAAAATTAATGGATTTAGATACTAGATACGTATGTAACTATATCACGTCTTTACATTATGGCGGCCATTCAACAAGATGGTTTAATTCATGATATAATAACAGAAACATGATTAAATCCCCAGACAAGAGATGAGAAAATCATATCACCAGAATATAACACAAAACAAACAGATAAGGAAAAATAAAAGAACTGGAGGCATAGCAGTCATATACCCCAGCAATCTATAGATTATGAGACAACTTTGAAATGGCATTTAATGATAAAGCTGAAATAGTAATAATTTCACAAAACTTTGGCATCCACCATATATATTCTTTCCATAATAATTCAAATACAGTATCCTTCAAGCCATATTATCTTGGCAGACTACCAACCTTCAACAAGAAATGATAATTCTAGCCAATCTTAATAAACATTAGCTGAAAGCAAATTTAGAAAACAAATACAAGCTATAAGTCTAGCACAACTAATTTCAACATCAGTCAAAAATATGATGACTTTTGCAAACGAAAACATCCTGTACTGAGTCTTAACAAATAAACTAAACAATATCAGACTGATTGGAATATTATATGATGCATTTAGTGATCACAACCCTGTTAATGGCATCTGGAATAATGAAAGGCTTTTGCCTACAGATGGGCATGAATTCTAAATTCCTTTAATGGAGACAATTTCAAACAAGTTTTAAGAAGCTGTAACTGGACTCCTGTAAAATGCCTACCACTAAAATGAGTTGTTCAGTATTTCAACAACATCCTAAACTTCTCAGTATCATTCACAGTCCAGCCGCATTGGTTAACACATGAAACAAAATAATCATGAACCTCTGACAGGCAAAGCACAGAAATTATAAAAAAAAATATATTTATTTATTTATTTATTTCAGTTTGATAACCGGGGAAGCCCACTGGGCCAGAAGAACCCATTTTCAGTGGAGGCCCGGGGAGAAAAGCTCTGCAACTAAGCAAATTACAATATAGAACAGTACAAAAACAAGCAAGTTACAATATAAAAACAGTACAGTACTCATACATGTTAAAGTGAGATAATAAGACAAAATAAGATGTAGTTAACAAGAAGCAAAAAGTACAGTTAGTGGTGTTTACATCATATGTAGCCGAAATAGGTCAAATATTCATTAGGCAATGGAACATTCAGAAAGTAGAAAAAGCTTTAGTAAAAGTATGCAATTGCAGAGTATGTGTGTCAAAGGCTGGAGTTCCGAAAGAGAAACAATATAGTACAGTAAGTAGGGTAGATAACAGTCAGGCAGTGGTAATAAGATTAGTGTGACAGGAGAAAGAAACTCAGATGGAGGTTGTAAGGAAGAATCAGGGAAGAGATTAGGGTTCAAGTGGGGAAGGAGCAGGGACATGCCCATTTAGAGGACAGATAGGAGTGTAAGAGGGATTTAAAGTTAGGGAGATGTGAGACAGTTCGAAGGTGGGATGGGAGTGAGTTCCAAAGTTTGGATAGGGAGTATGAAAGCAGGAATTGGCCAGGGGGTGGTAATAGTTTATGTACTTGAAGAAGGTTTTGGTTTTCTGATCTTAGTGAGTGATTTGGAATATAGTGGGTTAAGGAGGTGGAGAGAGAAGGGCAGCTAGAAGGCCTGAAGATGAGTTTATGAGCAGTAGTTAGCTTTATGAATTTTAGGTAGTTAGGCAGTTCTAGCTAATTTAGGGGTCGAAGAGAGAAGCAGTGATGTGATGAGGTATTGGAGCATGTGGTAAATTTGCTTATTTTATTGTAGCAGGCTTCTAATTTGGACTGTAATTCAAGCTGAATATTGTTGAACAGAGGGGCACCATATAACAGGGAGGGGATGAGGTAGGAGGAGGCAAGGGCTTTTCTGGTGGGAGGGGTGAGAAAATGGTGATGTCGGTATAGGAGACCTAGTTTTCGATGAGTTTTTTTTTATAGCAGTATTAATATGGATGTCAAATTTTATGTGTTCATCGATGATGACACCAAGTAACTTAGTATATGAAACAATTTCAATAGGGTTATTATCCCGACTTAGTATAGAAAATGAGACTTTATTGAAGGTGATGGCTCTGGAGGGAGTAAAAATCATTAGCTTAATTTTGGTAGCATTTAGGGCAAGGTGATGGCTTTGCATTCAGGTTTCTGTTTTGGTAAAAGCTGATTGAGTTTTCAGCTGTAAGTCTGAATGGGAGTCAGCAGTGCAGATGATTGTGGAATCATCTGCATACTGAATTAGAGAGGTATCAGGGATAGAGTGGTGATAGTTGTTGATAAATATGTTAAAGAGTAGAAAAACTTTGCACAATCTAAATAATACAGACAAATATGAAGCCAAGTTAAACTGCTAAAAACAAAACCTATTATACTATCAATCTGTTCACAAAAGCATCTCAAAACAATGCTTGTCTACAATTACTGCTGCTCTCAAACAAAGAAGTTCCCAACAGCCATCCTTACTGCCAGATCATCACAACTGCACAGAAAATATAAATTTAATAGCCACTTCATAAATCAATTTAATACCATTACTACTTCATAAGAAGAAAAAACACAAATGTCTCTTTCACCCTAGGTCTAGTATCAACATATTGCATTAGCAAAACTCCTGAAAAAGCTTAAAACTACCACAATAGTGCAAGACCATCCTCACAATACCTTAAACTGGCTACTGTCTTGTTAGCGTATCCCATTATTTAATGAACATATTAGCCAATGGAAACCTACATTCTCTTACAACAAAAGCAATCATATTATCCCATTACACAAAGGTAGATCCCATATAGACCAGTTCAAATTACAAACCCATCATTATTCATCTGTCTTTTTAAAATACTAGAAAAATAATTCTATAAAAAAGCTAACTGACCTTAACAAGAATAATTTGGTCTCCTGTACTTAATGTGGTTTTATATCCCATAATAGTACAGGAACAGAATTATCATAATTTCTTAATACCACTAATGAAAGACAAAATCAAAATAAATTAGTGCCGTCAGTATTCCTAGACCTCTTAAAGGCTTTTTTTTAAGTCCCAACAGCTATCTGTCAGCTGTCAACAGCTCCTCCCCTTGTTTGACAGGCTACCAGACATGACTTAGGCTCCCCCAGGCTCTACCTCATCCATGTTCAGGGACAGTGACTAGATTGAGGACACTAGTGCAGTGTCGTACCGATGCTGGGGGAGTATGCCCTAATCCACCACCCAGAAGCAGCTTTGCAAGCTCCACTATAGCTGCAAGTCCATGCATACTTCCACACATGTAGAACCTTCTGACCAAGTGAAACATCATTGCAGCATGGGGTCACCAGGCCATTCATGCTGCTATTGCAGTGGGACAGTCCATCTCCCTCCTCCAAGGATGGCTGAGCCAATATCAGCCATTCACTCCCATCTTTCCTTAGCCAGTCCCTCCAGCATCTGTGCCACTAATCAAACACATGTCATCTGGGATGTAAGCAGGGCTTTATCCCTCTGTACCACAAGGCTAGGTTGAGACCTTTCAAAAGCTTTTAATGTAGTCTCACATCAATTACTCCTCGTATGATTATCAAAAATTGACTTTCATATTAATTCTATGAAATGGTTTAATAATCTACCTTACTCAATATTAAATAAGTATATGTTGGAAAGACTTTCACTCATCCTTCTTACTCATATCACTAGGAGTAGCACAAAGATCCATATTTTGTCCACTAATATAGATTGCATATTCAATATTTATTTGTTTATTTAGTTATTTTCATTTGATGGCCAGTTTTCATTGGAAGTCCATGGAGAAAAACTTCAGTATAGAATTTAAAAATAAGATGTACAAAATACTGATGATTTGGCATCTACTCATACATTACCAACCAAGTAACTTCAGCCATTAATGCAAAACTCCTTGAATGTCCCAGTAAAATTGTTCAAAAAGTCACAATTGTTATTAAATGTAAAAAATAATTATATTCTATGATCTCATTTGACAACACATGTATAGAACAAACTAATTCATGCACTACTGTCATAGGACAATATATATCAAAATTTAAAATTTAAAAACCATCTCAACTGCATTACCCAAAAGATGCATGAAAACTAGGCCAAATTCTGTGTTGTAGACTGTATTTGCTTAGTTACAGCACAAATCCTCTTACTACCAAGTCAATGTTTCATCTATTCTCACTAACTATGATCAACCCAACTCAGTAAATTAGAACAAACCTACAGCAAAACAGTTAAATAGTCAGACAAAACAAAACACTCCAGTGTGTACCCCTCAATGAACTAGACTGGCTATAACTAAAACATTTACTCAGTCTTACACAACTCAAAGTAGTACACAATATATTCTTTAAACTCAGCAACTATCCTGTCATAGCTAACATTATATAACCATACGGGTCCCCTTCACATAATCAACTTTTCACAAAGTCGAAATTCATATGGCCGAGACCATATGATCGACTTTTGAAAAGCCAACCATGGGGAACTACTATCTCTGTACATTGCGGAATGGGAAAATTTCCCTCTTCCACACTGTAGTGTGATCTCGGAGTTGGTATATTTGAGTTACGGGTGTGTGGAGGCAGAGCCCCCGATGGGGGGTTCAGGGGGGCTTGCCTCCCTGCTAACAGTTTTAATGTAAGTGTTCACTGTGTTTTTTGTGTTTATTTTACATTGTCGGCTTTCCGAAAGTCAATCATATGGTCTCGGCCATACGAAAGTCGACTTTGAGGAAAGTCGACCATGTAAAGTAGACCCAACCATAAATACCAAAAAGAAAAATATAATGCCAAAACCAAAATATAATGCATTCACAAAAATCTAACAACCACCATGGTGATTCTATAGACTTTGTAAATATAGCTAAACATGGAATGTGTTATCAAATTAAATTAGAACTGCAATAAACTTAAAATCCTTTAAAAACAAACTAGAAAAATTCAAAACACAATGCTCCATAAATCAAAATTAAACTGAAGAATACCCAACACTTGAAATATCCAAGGTTACAGCAGCCAATATTACAAATGTTAAGCTGAATACCCCTACAATGAGTACTACTTTTCATGCAAACAAAATGCTATATAAGTCTGTTATATCCACCCATAAAAGTAAAACTTTTTTCTCTGTAAATGCAATTCTTTTCACTTACTGTAGATATGAGTACTTTAATGATACATCTTTTCCCCTTTCAGGCATCTACTTCTCTGAAGTCAAGACAAATGTCAAGGACCTCTGCTGATGACTGCAAACTAAGCATGGTCAGTGAATCCCCTAAAGACACAGCTACCCTTCAAGAGGGCCTGATAGAGACAAACAACTGGTGCTTAAGCCATGGAATTAAACTCAGCATGAATAAAATCATAATAGACATTGGAAAGATGGCCATCACTGTGAATTTCCACATTGATAATACACCCCTAAAAGTAAACCCAGTGGTCAGGGATCTTGGAATGCATGTTGACAGTAACCTGATCATTGACCACCACTTGTCTACTGTGTACAGAAAATCATTCAACTTTGTACAACCTATAATTAAAGGCATCGCATCCAGGTCCAATGAGATCAATGTTCCAATGTACTCCACTCTCATTCAACCAATGAGTACAATGCACACTTCGCATTCAACCAATGAGTACAATGCACCCTTCGGCATGTACCTGACCAGGCACTTGAGACAGGATGGGAGACTGCAGAAGTTCCTTATAAAAAGAATACAGTGGGTAAACAACAAGAACCATGCAGATTGTCTCAAAGCACTATCCCTATATGCAGTCTCCTACAGACTGCTGAGCTGTGATCTATGCCTAGCCTACTAGGTATCCTCTGATCTCACATTGATGGATTTGCTGCATATCCACAAAACAAACAGCAACATAAATCTCTGTTCAAAGGGCCTACACTTTGTCTACAACATAAACAGGACATGTTTGAGGGGATATCAAAGATTAACATTTCTCTGGAATGGGCTTCTCATCCATGTCAAGCAAAGCTCATCCTTAACCATATTCAAATGTGACTTGGACCAGTGGATGTAAAATCACAAGTTTACCACTGGTTTGGTACCTATGTCTGTAATGGATAGGGGCAGTCTGTCAATGATTGATGTGTACAACCCTACATCATAATTTATAACTCATAAAATTCCTTGTGGCACTGTTACATCAGCAATATTTTGGCAAATTTGGGGTAAGCTTGGGTAGGCATAAAATGCCATTTCGGCTGATAGCCTAGTAACCACCTATGAACCTATAAACATATGAACTTATGTTTCCAAATATCTGTTCTACAGTTGTCGTATGTTAATGTCTGCATGAAATATTCTGTGCTACATTAGAAATATATGTCCACAGTATTCACCGATACTTGCATGACTGTACTGTATATTGTGTTGGTGATTGTAATATTATATTGTGCTGTATACTTACACTAAGTATTGTATAGAAGATTGTAAACTTATATTGTATACCTATGCTACAAATAAAACTAAAATATATGTTACTTCTACTAGTGTGATATGTTTTGTGGAGTGTATCTCCACAGGCCTTTGCTGAAAAGGAATACATGGTCATTGGAATTTTCTGTTTAATAAATGCAAGCAACTAAATAAAAAAATAGATACATAAACTCATTCCCAGGAATTCTAGGAATACATGAGATGTCTGACTGTAATAAACATAATAAAAGACTGGGGTGTTGTTATTCTAATTGGTGACATATTATCATGTGTCAGACCAGAGAAGTGCATGACATGAAACTGAATTACCAAAAGGCTGAAATCAAACAGCATCAAAAAAACTAAAGAGATATATGACGGGGGCGTGGCCAAGGATGAACACAGGATAGCAGCAGATTTCTTCAGCTCCACCAATTTCATTACACTGACAGGAATTAATTACTTAAAAAATTAATTTTTGAAGTAATTTTCTTTCTAAATATGTTTGTTTTATATAGTTCTTGAACTATATCTAAAAAAGAAAGGAAATTTTAACAATATTCCTGTCAGAAATCACTTTGGAAATTTTCCTGTCAGTTTATCAGTCTGAAATGAGTTCCAGTAAGACAAATTCTCAAGACTCCAGCATCAAGAAAGAACTTCAGTCTCTGATAACTATAATCCAGCAACTTACTGCTAAGATGGATAAAATGGATACTAAAATAGATACCTTCATAGAAAAAACTACAAAACAAATAGACTTGTTACATATAGACCTGCAACAACAGACGATCCAGATGACAGGCATAGAAGAAGTTGTGAATGACATGGAAAATAGAATCCAAGAAGAGGAAATCAACATTGAGTTTCTGCTGAAACAAAATACACATTTACAAACAAAGCTGGATGACCTGGAAAATAGAGCTAGGCGCAATAACATTAGGATTTTTGGACTGCCAGAAAATATTGAAGTTAACAATATTACTTCTTTTTTAACAACATGGCTCCCTAAAACTTTAGACTTACCAGAAGCATTCTCTTTTGGTATCGAAAGAGCACATAGATCTATAGCTAATACTAACTCTAACAAAAACTATCCTAGATCAGTTATAGTTAGATTTCTATCATCTTTTGATAAAGAGATGGTTCTTAAATCTGCTTGGGCTAAAGCTCCTGTTAAGATTAATGAGACAACTGTGCGTTTTGACAATGACTATTCTTCCTTGGTAATAGCTAAAAGAAAAGTTTTTCTGCCACTAATAAGGGAGCTTAAAAAAGCACAGTTTAAAACATACCTTCTGTTTCCTACCAAGCTAAAAATCTTCCTTCCTGATGGTCCTAAAATTTTTGATGTATTAGACTCTGCTTTACTGTTTATCAAAAAAAATAAGATTTTGGATAAAATAGAGGAAATGGAATGGGCTAGTCCTTCATTAAAGAGATTGGCAACTGAAACTTCGTGGAAGACTTCAGAGAAGAAGAAGAGACTAAAAAACAAATGATTTGTTCTATGTTTTTTTTCTTTTTTTTCTCTCATCATTTTACTTCATTATTAATCTTTTTAAATATAGTTCCTGCATTTCCAGAAAGCCACAAATATTCTGAAAAAGATTTAATCAAAGTTATTCTCTGTGTGCAAAGAAATGTTTTGTTTCATAACCAGTCAAAATATCTGAGGAACTAATAACAAGCTATTATTCAATTTGTTTCTCTTTCTGAAAAAGAGAAGTAAGGTCAGTAATTTGATACATTTTTTTCTCTTTTTTTCTCCTTTTCTTCTTTTTTTTGTTTAAACAATGACATTCTATTTAGGTTATGTAGTGGGTAAAGGGTGGGGGAGGGCAGGGAGAGAAGAGTAATGAAAATATGATTAATAGAATAATAACATATTTATTCCTTGTAAAACGTTTATATGTTCTTCAAATGCTATTCCTAATTATACTTTCTTGATTATACTGCTTATGCTTGCTTGTAAATAATCTGTCATGCTTTAACTAATAATAATTAGAACTAAATAATAGTAAATAATATGTTTTATTTTTAACTCTATTAATATAAACAGTAAGTAATATTCCATTGTATATACTTCTTATAGCTTTCTCTTACATTTTTTTATTTCTGCCTTACACTCTTTTATTTTCTACTCTCTTTTTCTTTTCTTTATTCTTTCTCTTTATTTTTTTTCATATTAATATATAGAAATGCTTTTGATCATATAGACACAGTAAATAATAAGATTTGCATAAAAATTGAGTTGGGACAAAAATATTGAGTTTTATTACTTATTAATAACTTTGGGCTTAATTTCACTTACATAGAGGCTGTAATAACCTGTAAAATACATCGTGAAGGTTTTGTCATGTTTAGATGCATTTACACTGCTAAATGAATGTTTGTCACTAGTTTTTAACAAGTTTCCCACCAAAATGTTAAGGGAGACAATCTGGGATGTGGGCTACCTCATGAACAGTGTCCTCGAGTTGTTTTAAAAGCTTCAACTCTCAGAATTCTCTCAGAGAAGCTGAAAGCAGTCAATCTGACCTTACCCAGATATCACACTGACACATTGCAGATTCAGGAAGAACACTCTACCAGGAAGTAGAACTGATGCAAATGCGACTATGTGAAGGAAAATGAACTCTTTAACATCTAAATGTGAGTTATTTTATATAATTACTTAAATATCTATGTTATAATTCATAAAATATGTCAGTTATAATGATTTTAAATGATGCAGTTTCTTGTAGTAAGTAAATGTCTTATTTTAGAAGGCATAGAAAATGAAACATTTATTCAAGTGTTTTTGAAAATCTACTTGACTGCAGCATACTAATCTGTGTTAAAACTTATGTTCCAAACATATACATTACTATAACTCATTTAATTCATCTGATTGACAAGCATAAATAACTTTATAACTCTATTCTGGAAGAAATTGTCATGTGATATATTTTAAAGCAGTAGTATAGACATACAAAATACAGATGGCTTTTTTTTACAATAATGCAAGTGTTTCTGAGAATTTGCATAACTATGCAGTATGATTTATAACAATTTCTATAAATATAATATTTTATTCTATTGACAATAATGAGTATGAGTAAAATGCTCATATACAAGCAATTCAAGGTTTTTTTTGGAAGCTGTTGACTGCATTTACATGACAGAAAATAGATGCATCTTAATATATGTAATGTCTGAACCATATTAGCCAAAGTTTTTGATTTAAATGAATGTTAGAACTTATTTTTACATACTTTGAATCAATTAATATGTAAATGTGCCTTCCTTTTTTTTTTCTCTCTCTCTCTCTTTCTTTCACTCTCTCCCCCTCTTTCACATCTTTTATTTCTCTCTCTCCTCTTGGTTCCTAATATCAAGATTATTTGAATGCTATTTGAATACAAGTGTATTATATTACATAGATGTATATAGTAGTATGAATAGTTTTTTAAAAAAAAAGTTTATTTTAGTTTATATGATGCTGTTTTACCAAATGTGTAGTCTTGTCTTGCTAGATAATTGAATTGAAAGCTGTTAATTTAAGTTAAATATAACCAGTATTAAATTGATAAGGTGGTAGCTGAGGTACTGCTGCTTAGGGTAGGGGTTAACTTGAGTGGTAAATACTACTCTAAGTTGGAGTTTTTAACTCCAGGCTGGATGCAAGGTTTAATCCTTACATTATTTTCACTTGTTCATTGTTATATGTATATAGTTTTGACATCCACAATATATTTTGTACACTCATTGTCACTACAAACAAAATTGAATCCTATACAAAATCCCATAAGAGATTCAATAAATACAGCTATATTTAAAGGTACACCTAAAGGAGGAGATGTAACATTACTTATGTTGCTATTTGTTATTTTGATCATAAGATTCTTAAGTTTTAAAAATGCCAAATGACATCTTTAAAAGGAATTTCTTTAAACATTAATGGATTGAATAATCCATGTAAAAGGGCAAGCCTAATAAGATACATTAATTTACATAAGGCCAACTTAGTCTTCCTGCAAGAAACCCATCTCTTGAAAAAGATATTGATAAACTAGCCACAAACAAATATACAGTATTGGTTAGTTCAGAGCACACTCAGAAAAAGAGGAGTGGCTATTTTATGGAATAAAAGTATGCCCATTCCTAAAACCATTAAGTCTTATCAGGATGACAAAGGAATGTTTTGTATGGTTACAATACAAATTAATGGGAAGACTTACACTTTAATTAATGTATATTGGATACCTGGAATTGGTATTAATACAGTGAAACATCATCTTGATAAGATCATATCATTCTCTATAGGAGATATTATTTTAGCTGGTGACTTTAATTGTATACTACATGAAAGTGATACTACCACTATAGGAAAAAGAAGAATTACATCTAATGCAAAACATTTAAATGATTTTGCTAATTCTTATCATTTGAATGATATTAATAATCAGATAGATTCAAAATCATTACCATACACCTTTTTTTCTAACAGATACAAAACTTATTCAAAAATAGATAGGGTCTTTATTTCTAACCAGATGGTAACAGATTTAATTAATTCCAAAATCATTTCATGTCCTATATCTGATCATAATTCAATTGTTTTTGAATTCATTATAAAAAATACTCATAATGTTCAGATCAAAAGGATACCAGCATACTTAACTCAACTAAAAGACTATAAAGAATATATACTTTCAGAAGCAAAACATTTTTTAGACATAAATAATACTCCTGAAGTCTCCATTGTCTATGTTTGGGATGCCTTAAAATCATATCTATATGGACAAAGTATCAGATGGTATAATAATAAAAGGAAATCTTGGGATAAGGAATTGTTAGATATTCAAAGTAAATTAGACTCTTATAAATATAATAATAAAGAAAATATTATGGACAAGAAAGGTATTGAAGAAATAAACAAACTAAATGAGAACTACAAAGAAATTTTAACTCATAAAATTAAAATAACTTTAGAGAAATACAAGTTTTTGTCTTATTCAATAAGCCCCAAATACTTACATAGACTTAAAAATAAAACAAAAAGGTTGAATAAACAAAACCATATCAAAGAAATCTTTTCTCTAAGGAAAAAGAAGAATGTTTCTAGTATACCAGAAATACTAGATGAATTTAGAAATCACTTTCACAAAATTAACCATAATAACATTAACATGGAACCTAAAGATAAAATAAAGGAGTTTATAACCACAAACATGAATAAAAAGCTTAATAAACAACAGATTAAACTATTGGACAAAAGTATTTCATATACAGAGGTTATTACACAAATAAATAAGCTTAAATCAAACAAAGCACTGGGTAATGATGGTATTATACCAGAGATATATAAAATCCTTTCTAAAAGTACATATTCATTAATACATAAGGTTTTTATTTTGGCCCAAACTGAGTTAATAACCCCCCCCATCTTGGCAATATACATTTATTTCGCCAATTTTAAAACCTAATAAAGATTCAACTAGATGTACTTCATATCGGCCCATCTCATTACTTAATGTTGATTATAAAATGTTTATGAGTATTTTTGCTGATAGATTGAAGACAATCATCCCAGGCATTATAGATATAGATCAGACAGGCTTCATTGTAAATAGAAATACTTTTGATAATATAAGAAGAACTTTAACATTAATTGATTTTGCAAATAGGAAAAAGAAAGATTTAACACTTATTAGTCTTGATATAAGTTCAGCATTTGATTCAGTAAGTTGGGACTATCTGTTTACCTTACTGAAGTGCACAAACTTCTCAGATGCATTTGTAAATCTAATTGAGCATTTATACAAAGGAACATTGGCTTATATTAAGGTAGGAACATATGTTTCACAAAAAATACCCATTTTTAAAGGTACAAAACAAGGATGTCCACTTTCTCCACTATTATTCACTTTAGTAATGGAGCCTTGGGCTAATTTGATCAGAAACAGTACTGACATAGAGGGTTTTGAAATAGATGAAAATATAACATCCAAAATTCAACTTTTTGCAGATGATGCTCTAATTACATCAGCAGGATCTAATTCTTCTATGCAGTCTCTATTTGATAAAATGATGAATTTTAAAAGTATTTCTGGCTTAATATTCAATGAAGAAAAAACTAAAATACTACCTATATATACACGAAAAAATATTCTCATTAGTGATTTTACTAAATATGTACCCAATTCAGGTCAGATAACTTATTTAGGTATAATACTATCTAAAAATATTAAATCTATTATATATAATAATTATAATACCTGTTTTCTTAATATACAAAACCTTTTTAATACCTGGAATAATATGTTTTTTACTATGGAGGAGAGACTTACAATTATTAAAATGATAATATTCCCCAAGATTTTATACTTAATACAATCAATAATACTTCCACCTACAAAAATAATTATCAAAAAACTGAATACACTAATGTTAAATTTCCTATGGGCACCTAATAGACCTAGGATTGCATTAAAGAAACATACTAATAGCTGGTCTCAAGGGGGTATTTCTTTTCCAGACTTTAATTTATATACTATCTCTTGTATTGTAAAAGTTATTACTTTATTAATAGATCAGTCATATGTTGCAAAATGGAAAGATTATTGGGAGCTAATTAGTATGCACTTCATGAAAATCTCCTTAACACATAAAAATATGATTGTAAATAACTCCATGTTATGGTTACTAAAGGAATTTTGTACTTCACCTATTACACCTAAACATATGGCTTGTTACCCATTAAATATTATTATTAGCTATCGTAACTTTATATTCATGCACCCTAAGTATAGGGAATGGAATTTTATTATATTCCCTATAATGTATACTCAGGGTATGCTTTTGTCATCTACTTCTGAAGGAACTCATTTAGCTATAGATAATGATCTAAAGTACTGGTATCAGTTGATATCTGATAATAAAGTTAAAAATCTAGATTTCTTAAAACAAGAATTTGATCTAAGAGAAACTTGCTGGTTAGAGGTTCAGACCTTTAGACAACATCTCATTAATAAAATAGATCTAATGTCTATAACAGTTAAAAAATCTATTCCAACACTGATTGATTACTTGATATTAAATTTACAACATAAAGTTTCTGATAAAGGTAAACTTTCATACATACATAAAATTATCAGACAAGAAACTTTTTACAGTGTAGATTCATACTGGAATTATTTCACTTCTATTAATGGGGACCCACCAAATCAACAAGATAAACAATATATATTGGAATCTGCCTATAGAACTACGTCTTCCATTGTCTGGAGACTTTATACATGGAAAATTTTACATAGATCTTGTTATACACCTTTGATGATGAATAAAATAAATAATAAAGATAATCTATGTAAGAGATGTAATGTAGAAATTAATGCTGACTGGGCTCATATGTTTTATGACTGTATAAAATTGAAAGAATACTGGAAGTCAATTAATGAATTTTTGCAGGCTCTTTTTACAGATAATTTCATTATTTCTAAATCTCTTATATTATTCAACACACCTGTACCTCAAAGTGTTAAAAAGGTTAAGCTTCCCTTGTTATGGTCTATTCTAGCAGTAGCTAGGAAAATAATAACCAGAAATTGGATTTCAGATACACCTCCTTCGTTCAATGAATTTAAAAATGTTATGAATATAGTGTGCCATATGGAAATAAACACAATTAGGTCAAGAACAACTAGAAAAACATCTTATTATATTGTATGGGATAATTTACAAAATTTTGTTAAAAAAATCCTAATTTCAATAGCATGGTATTTTAGTTTAATTAATTGATCTGATTGTAGTGGATGTCTTTGTAAATACTTTAGTTGTTTTGTTGAATGTTATAATCATATCTATTTTTAATTACTTGTATAAAATTGTTATGATATTTCTCTTGTATATTAAAACAATAAACCTGTTTTGAAAAAAAAAGAAAAACTAAAGAAAAAAAAAGTTAAAGCTACAGAGCTGAGATATATGAGTCATGTCTTAATGTCTGAAAGCTTGAAAACAGAAGGTGAGAAATGAAAAGCGACACTGTAAATGTCTCAAGCTGAAAACAAGACAACTCATGAGATTTCTTGGAATGATGCAGTATATTTCATTTTTATTGTGAATTTGTCAGATGTGAGTTTGCTGTTAAAGATTGAAACAAATATGGAATGGCTGTAGAGTACTGATCAAGAAAAGGGTTTGAAATATTTAGTTAGTAAATAAAATGTGCATCCTGAAGGATCTTGATGTGAGTAAGTCTGCAATATTACATGTAGAAATCAGGCAGAATGGTACTGTTATAATGATTTTGTAAGAAGATGAACCACTTGCATATTGTTTAAGATAATTTAAGGAAAAATATAGAAAGTATGATCAAATAGACAAAGAGCTGTTTGCAAAAGTATATGAATTTGAAAACTTTAATAATTACATTTCTGGGAACTCTGTGTTGGGTGAAACAGGATATAAATAATTGCAGAGTATATGTAAGAATGTCATGTACAAAGCACCACCCAGATTGCACAGAAATGTATTAAGAATGCAGAGCTATGACTTAACTATGCAATTTTAGCCAGGGATAGAAAAATATATAGCAGACATTTCGAGCCATTTGTATCTACTGGAACATAAGGGTTTGTAATGGGAAAACTGGAAATGAATGGCAACAGTAGTTGCTTGGGGAAGGAGAACAATTCCACAGATGCTTTATGTCTGAAAAGAAGCTTAAAGAGTTTTAGTAATACACCCACAGTTATCTGGTGATGGGAATGTTCTGAGATGTGACAAAGGCTGAACAGAACAAAGGTCTGTTATAAGGAAAGAATAAAACTTTTTTTTTTGTTTAAGGAAGTAAAATTGTGCCTAATCAGTAAGAATACAGAAATGTGTGCACAAGCGTGTGTGTGTGTGTGTATGTGTTTATGTATATATATATATATATATATATATATATATATATATATATATATATATATATATATATATATACATATGCGTGTGGGGTCTACTTATATTTCTCGAATACTGTAGATCTATATGTTGATATAGATATAGGTTCATAGGTGTGTGCCAAGCTAACAATCACCAGGGCCTTTTTAAGGCTATGCATGCATCCCAAATCTCTGACAAGTTCTGCTCCCTTGGTAAATGTAAGCAAGCACTTGGGAGATGAAACATTTACAATCAGGGACCTGGGAGATGAAATATGTATCGTCTGCCTGTGCCCATTAGACACATAGGTACCAAACCAGGGATGAATTTCCTGTTCCTCAGCCAATTGTCCAAGTTGCACTTGAATTGGGTTAGGGAGGAACTGTGCTCTCCAGCAGGTCCTATTTATATCATAGGCAAGATTTTAGTTTTAGAATGGTTAATTCTGGTGCTATTTGCTTTGCAGATATACAGGAGGTCCATCGTAGTCAGGTCCAACAATGACTTGCATTTTCTTTCTGAATGCTGTTACTGCATTTACTGAACTGAAACAATTGGTTTTCCATGTGTTGCATGATCTGTAGAAAGCAGTTTCCTATAGTTTAAAATTAAATCAGAGCTTTTTTAAGCTTTTCAATGATAGTGGAGTGAAAGAAAAGACCTGTTCCATAAATTAGGAGCACTAAATTGGAAAACAATTTTTTTTGTTTGCTCTCGGTGCTGGATTGGAGGACTGCACCTGAAACCAGGATAGCTAGCTACACCACTGAATATATTTAAGTAACAGCATCTGGTTATAGCAAAGTAAATATTTTTTATGCAACCATACATGTAAAAGCAATAATGCCTGAATATTATTATCACTTTTAAAAATGCAGTAATGATATTATTTGGATATTTACTGGTAATGTAATGCTCTCTGGGTATAAGATTAATGTTTAGTGACTCAATGTAGCACTTTCAAACTGTATATAAGGTTCAGTAGTAGCATTACTGAAAATGTCAGCTTTGGTGTGACAAAACAAATGAACCCATAACAAGCTTTCACTCTGTATAGGGTCTCCACAGGTCCTTTAACATTTCTGGAACTCTATTTATTTCTGAGTTACTTATACTGATATTAAAAGAGGTTACTTTCCCATCATAATGCTGTTTTCTCTCTGTGGCTGCAGACAGTCATCATCATCATCATCATTAAAGGCATTTAGCCCTTAAGGAATGAAACTAGTCATCATTCTTGAGGTGTTGCATAAGCTCACCCTTCAGTTTGGGGTATGTGATGAGTCATCTATTATTATCCTTCCTTCTAGTTGCATGACTTTAATCCACTATGTTTAGTGTATAACCCTGACCATCTATCCTTTTTGTAGTACAATGTTCATCATGCATTGTCCTTGGAGTATTTTGTGGGACAGACATCCATCCTGGGGCACATTATTGGTCATGATATTTTTCGGGTTACATTAATGGCCAATCATTAGGATGCGACTGTTGTCATCCATACTTCATGAAGTAGGCCATTAAGACCTTGTAGATAGCTATCAGTTTCCAAGTAGACCTGTTCTTCAGCAATGTATTTATACATTTTTATTTATTTATTTATTTTAACAATATAATTGAGCTAGTCCAAAGAATGTTTTATGCCATGACTCAAGCAAGATCAAGTTGGACACATAAAAGAAAAGCAGATATGACATTCAGACAAAATTCTACAACATAGTCAAACATCATCTTAAATACAGCAGTTATAAGGAATTCAGTGGTTAAGATCACATACAATAAAACACTGCAAGAATGCAATGACTAAAGTCACATATAGGAATAACATAAAAGAATACATTGCATAAGATCACAATATATGTACATGACATGTAAACAAGTAAAATACACAGTGTAAAATAAATATACAGTCACTTATCCATTGTACAAAAACTAACAAGAAATATGACTCAGTGGCATTGTTTACTAAATAAATTAACTAATTCTGTACATTGTCTTTACAAAGAGTAGGCTAGTGAGGGTTTGAGGTGAATGTGTTGGGATGTTTAGCTGAGTTGTTAACCATCATCTTGGAAGCAACAGCATTTATTTAGTTTTTGTAGGTGTGATTTAAGTTTTTTGAAAATTTCCAGTGCATCTATTTGTATGATATTCTGTGAAATGCTAATCTACTGAGCTGGAACTATTTTTGAGAATGCTTTTTTAGTTATTGTGAGCTTCAAGGGCAGTTTATTTATTTATTTATTTATTTATTTAACATTTGTTTACCAGGAAAGTCCAATTGGGACAGGGCCCATTTTCAGTGGTGGCCCAGGGAGAAACACTCTAGATGCATGTTTTTGGAAGGTGGGAAGAAACTGGAGCACCTGGAGGAAACCCATGTGAACACAGGGAGGACATGCAAACTCCACACAGAAGACAACCCAGCCAAGAACTGAACCAGAGAACCTCTTGCTCTGAGGAGACAATTCTAACTGCTGCACCACTGCTAACATTAAGCCATCATTTGTCTCTCTTTTAAATAGCTTGCATTTTTAAGGGTGGACAGTATCTGTCATTAAGGAGTTTATGTGTGAGAGTATCAAGTTGCAGTGAGGTTCTAGCTTCAACTGATAGCTATTTCCATTTGGATATAGTCAATCATATTTGTTCCCTCTGATTACCAAGATGCATGAATCTATGTGTTCTGTTTTCAGTGGTCTGTAGTAGTGTGTCATTATGAGTTGATAATAATGTGATGAGTGTTAGTTTGTACTTGAGTCTGGGGCTCAGTTTGTTTATAATAATGGCAAACCTGCTTTCAGGGTTAGTAGAGCAGACATTTTATATGTAATCCTGAGCTGTTGCATCTCTTTGTTTACCTTCAGTCGAGCGTGTGCAGTAAAAGTCAGACTCTGATCTAGGGGAAGTATGTAGTAAAAGTCAGACTCCGATCAAGGAGCTGTGTGTAATAAAAGTGAGACTCTGATCTAGTAGTTGTGTATAATAAAAGCTGGACTCTGATCTAAGAGTTGTGTGCACTACAAGTCAAACTCTGATCAAGGAGTAGAGCATTGAATTTCTGTGATGTGGTGAGTGGCAGAAGGGTGCCAGAAGGGTCAGTAATAGTTAAGTTGTATTTTTCAGTCACTGGGTTGTGCCATATATCATGATTGTTGTCTAGATTAATAGTAGTTAGCCAGTTCCAAAGGAGTTCAACGTCCTATCATAGTTCTTTTGAGAATGAGTCCATATTTTGCCTGCTTTTGTGACCACACTATTATGTACTTATAGTATGCAGACTAATTGATGGATATCCCAATGCAGATAATTAATGAACAGGAAAAATAGTAGTTGCCCTAGCACTGAACCTTGTGGCACTCCAAGGTATGTTTTGCCAGTGCCCGAATGTATGTTACTCACAGAGATTCTGAATGTCTTTCCTGAAAACATTTAATAAAATAAATACATGGATCTACTCACAATTCCCATTGTCATTTATTTTATATGCACTAGTTACAGAAGGTGTGTACAAATGTGTTTCTTCATTTGAGTACAAAATATGCAGCAGCTGTAAGTACTTAAAGACATTTTTTAGAAGAGCACCTTTTGGTGTTAAAATTGCTTAAGTCAAGAATATATGGTTTGCCTAGTTATGTACACATTTCACATAGTAAATAAGAACTCATTCAAAAGCATTCACTGATAGTTTTCAACGTATACAATAATATATCTTTAGTTACAGTATGCCATAAGGTTATGATTCTTCACTAAAGTGATATTTACACTCACTTGTCTTTCTTATGAGTAAAATAATCCTAAGTATATCAACATGGTTTGCTAAAATGTTCACTTTAAATCTTTGCAAAATTTATTTTATGCAGCAAAGGATTAGTGCTCAAATCAATCCTTCTTTCAGCTTTTCCCAGTTAGGGGTCGCCACAGTGGATCACCTGTCCACTCATGACTGTCAGTAGAGATTTATGGTATCGAGTTGCCAGTCCGGCACCCAACCTTCCACAGAAGGCACACACACCTAGGGCCAACTTAGAGTGTCCAATCCACCTACAGCATATATTTGGGAGGAAACCAGAGCAAACCCACACAACCACAGGGAGGACATGCACACTCCACACAGAAGGCACCCCAGCTGAGGATCGAACTAGAAAACCTCTTGCTGTGAGGCAACAATGCTAACCGCTACACCACTGTGGCTTCTAGGTATAAAGTGATCCATTTTTGAAAACAAAATAAAGTAGCAAAAAGAATGATAAATCTTAACCCTTAGAACAGATGTATCTGTGTCCTTTCTGGCATCAGAAAGCTCTAATTCATAAATTAGCATTAGTCCATTTTTGTAACATAACCAGTGCAGATATAATGCAGCAAGACCTTTGAAGTTATCTCTGCATGCTGTGTTTATGCATTCTGAATATCTAAACTTCTTAAGGGGCACATCTCTGCAATACCTACAACACGGCAAACTCTGATGGAGAGTCATTTAACCTTGAATTGGATGGTCCATCATATGCAGTGCCTGGTAATAAAACCATTTTGTGTATTACATATTTTCTTATTTTAGTGTGTTGAGTAGTATTTTTTAATTATAATTTCTTATTGCCTTGTTTAACAGCAGCACCTTTAACATTACTGCAGGGTTAGTGAAAATGGTGGGTATCCATCAGCTTTTGTCTGAGTTTAGTACCACATTCATAGTTATCTTGCTAACTAAAGCATTGGGAAAATAACGGCTAACCAACCTCTAGTTACAGAATTAGTAAATCTTTTCTTAGGAAATGACAATGACCTTTAAACAACATGATATATATACACAGCAACACAGTGGGTACTCTCAGTACATGAACACTGAGATTCCTCACTTAGCTTAGCTCACCTGACATTATCTATTGGCTAATTGGTTGCTAATGGCAAAACATCAAAGTCAGAGTCCATATTAATTAAATGAGGGTGTGTAACTTTTGTCTAGGAAAAAGGAAGCATTTCATCTTCTGGATCAATTCTTCTGACTACTGTAGTCAGAGCTGGTTGTTTTAGGTTAGTCAAGCGGCTCGAAGGCAGCTTATGTCCCAAGATTTAACTCCTCCATTGTAGCGCTTGAAAGTCTCAAATGCTGAGTCATATACCTGTTTGGGGCACAATGTTTGTTAAACAGAAACCGTGTAATGAATAAAGTATGCAGAAGTCTGGTACAGGATATAATCTTTGGTGCATTTTTTCACGATGAAGCACAAAAGAAGAGCTGTCATTTCAAAAGCGGCTGTGGCTGAGTAAGTAAAGGAAATGTTTAATTACATTTCACTGCAATATTTTAGAAATGCCTTTTGAAGACTTAAACTTATGGAAATAAGAAATAAGGCTGACCATTTCCTTAAAATAGAAAGGGCATGACTGAATACTATACATTCCAGAGAAAGCTGCAGTTAATTTGGATTCTGTTGCACTGTCAGTGTGTTAGGAACCTGCTCTGCAGACTATCACTTTTCACTTACAAGATTTTTTAAAATGAATTGACTTTTACACAAGGTATGTCTATTTCAATATCACATTGAATAAAAGAACAGAGCTTCCTCCAGTTTTTGGCTATCAGCCAGCAGCCACCCAGTGATGAGTCAATGAGGGTGAGGCATTTCTGAATCATGTTTCATTTTTCCTCCCTGACAATACTTTAAAGCTGATGTGAATCTTTTCTTTTAATAACACAGTCCTAATTGGAAAGTATCAAAACTCACTACTGAAGTATTTTGGTTTTTGTAAAACTGACACAAGCATTTGTTCAATGAAGCCAGAAAGTTTTGCTTACTTTAAAACATTTAAGAAATGTTGAAATGTCAATAAAATGGATCAGCAAACAAACTTTAAAAAGAAAGAAAAAAGCACTGTTGTTTCAGAATCTGAATCCCAAAGAATGTCTGGTACTGTTATATTCATTATTAAGTTGCAGATAGTTGCAGATCGCACAAACTGTAATTTGAAAATCAGTTTAAAATATTTTTTTCCCTCTGAGTTAAAAGGGATGTGAGCCCTCAATCCATTGTGGTAGCAGCCAATCATAGCTCAGTCAACTATGATCACACTTCTTTCACCTGCCCTGTGTCGTTCCTTGCTGCACCAGGAAAAGGAACAATTCCTCTTCACATATACAAGATGCTTCATTATTACTTCATATAGCTCATCATACAAGGACCAGTGCTGCTTGTCAAGATACAGAACTCTTCTCTGCCATGACCTGTGCATGAAAGAGGGAATGGTGTGTGACCAGGAAATGCTGAAATAATGGTGCACAGTGACAATTTATAGACAAATGAAGCCAGCCCAACTAACATTGCAGCTTATGAGACAGAAAATGTACAGTGAAGTTCTAAGGGTGTAGATTAAAGTACATTATACCATGACCCCCCATTAATATTCCAAAACGTGCATGCTGATTGGCCAGCGTGCACGTTGTAAATCGACTTATACTAATGGAAAAAGGTCCGGTCGCCCGGACTTTTTCCATTAGTATAAGTCTTTTTTTAAAACACTGTCTCGCTATGTTAAAAGAGTTTAACATAGCGACACAGGTTTAAAAAAAGCAACGGAGATCTCCATTGCTTTTTTTAAAGCTGTCTCGCTATGTTAAACTCCTTTAACATAGTGACACAGTGTGTAAAAAGCAACGGAGATCTTGCTTTCTCCATTGCTTTTTTTTTAAACCTGTCTCGCTATGTTAAACCCATTTAACATAGCGAGACAGCTTTAAAATATGCAACGGAGATCTCCGTTGCTTATTTTAAAGCTGTCTTGCTATGTTAAACCCAATTAACATAACGGGGCAGGTTTAAAAAGCAACGGAGAAAGCAAGATCTCGTTACTGTTCGCTATGTTAAATGGGTTTAACATAGCGAGACAGCTTCAAAATAAGCAACGGACATCTCAGTTGCTTATTTTAAAGCTGTCTTGCTATGTTAAACCCATTTAATATAGCGAAACAGAAAAAAAGCAACGGAGATCTTGCTTTCTCCGTTGCTTTTGGCCACAGCTCTGATGTACTGCGTAGGCATGCGCAATACATCAGAACTGCTGCGGATGCCAGACAGCTGCGGAAGGGCAGCAAAGAGGCATTATACAATGCCATTATTTAAGAAAAGTAATTGTTTCTTTTCTTAAATAATGTCATAGTATAATAGCAATAACCCACGCCTGGGTGTGGGTAATGCAGGATTTACCCACGGTTGTCTTTGTTTGGTCCCTCGGGCTTCGCCCTCGGGACCAAACCACGCCAACCGTGGGTAAATCCCGCATTACCCACACCCAGGCGTGGGTTATTGCTATAACAAGGTGAGCATTATGAAAAACAAGAACACCTGCTTCTAGTATAAAAATCATATTTCAGCAAGAAAACAATTCCAAGAATCTGCATTTTTTCATTTGCTAACCACAAACTAGTGCATCCTTCCAAGATTTTTGTAAGTCTTTATAAAGTAGATATGGAATGTTACTCAGTAGCCAGATTAAGCAGAAAAAAGGTCAGGAGTGACCCATCATTTTTCTCATTTGCTGAGTCCCTATGTGGCCCTTCACAGGCTGCTATGAAGAAATTCTATTTTTTCACTCTCAGAAATAATATCCTTTAATTATCAGAAAACATAAAATAACCAGCAGTATGTGGCCATACCAACTGCAATATTAAGAAATATGACACGTTATATTCGTTATATATGCAAGCTTAGATGCAGCATATTGGTTATTTTAGTAGAGATCAGATACATATCTATGCCCACCACTGTTCACTGTTAATGGCAGTCTCCTACTGCACTAACTTCTCTGGTAATGTACTTGTCCAAAAGGGAAAGCGCTAAGAATATTATTTTTTCTTTCGCTTATTACATCCTAATTACTTTGTGTTGTAGCATAAAACTAAGGTTCAGTAAAATAAAAAAAATGCAGAAGCATTGAGATACTCAAGCAGTACAGAAAGTACAGGCAACAGAATGATAACGTGATGTAACTTCTATAGTTTTCAGTGGAACCCATTTTATACCTGCCTGTAGATACATTTATTTCCATTTGAGCTCTGCAATCCCACACTGCGTTACCATTTCCAAGTTTTACATCTTTTACGTATTGTTTCTGACATCCTCATTAGCCTTCTAATTGATGTATTTATCAGCATAACAAAACATTTCTTTGCAAGCTATAGGTCTCCCTCTATGACCCAGGAAACCCATAATATGTATTTAAGCTTACTGGAAACATTCACCATCCAACCCTATAACATATTCATGGGTGACTTTAATTACCCCATTATTAACTGTGAATCATATATGACACCAAATGTGCAGGCACAGAGATTCCTGGATTTTGTAACTACAAACTCCTTGGACCAGATTGTCAGTATGCTGACCAGGGGTGCAAACATATTGGATATGGTCCTCAACAAAATGGGAGAGTCCTGCACACCCCCTGATATAATATCCACACTGGTAACCTCAAACCACAAAACAGTCTCCTCTGAAGCAAAAATAAATCCCAGAACCCCAGCTAACCCTGTAATGTTCAGAAACTACTCTAAGACCAATTTCCTACTATTAAGTGATAACCTGGCAAAATTTCAACCCCATAAACCTTGAGAACACTGCAGAACCGTTAACAGAAACCCTATACAAGCATGTTAATAGCTGCATAGAGGCAGCTGTACCCACCAGGAGTAAGTGCAGAATGACATCAATAGGTTGTATAACATAAGGAAGAAAATCATGGAAAAAATTAGGAAAAATATTTCTCTGTAAGAAATCAGCATGATTATGTGCCTTCCAAATTTACTTTGTGCTGATTCAATGTGTACTATAGCCATGTTATAAAATACCTATTATCATGTTTTTTTTGGTTTTAAAATCACAAGTTTTCTCTCATATACTCATTCAGTCTTTTCCTATTTAAAGGTTATAAAAGGAATAACATTTGTTTTGCATGTTAATTTGAATAATGCATATTATAGAACATCTTATACCGCAGTCTTAATATCTACAGCTCTTTTACAAAGGACTTATTTGTAAACATCAGGTTGAGAGGAAGGTAGTAGCTGGGTATATAAAGGATAGTTTGATTGGACATCACTAATTAAACTAGAAACCATATAAATCTAATGTGTAAATATTTGTTTTGAATATTTTAATATTTAGTTTTTTGTTTGTTCTATCTGTCTAGAACAGCTGATGAATCCACTTAGTTAACTTTTGGAGGCATAAATATATTAACTATTACAAGCTGGCTATTGACCTCTTACAATTATATTTTTTAAAAAAGTTCATCAAAGTAAAATATTAAGAATAGCAAAATGGTTTTCTCACAAAAAATAAAATGGAGCTAATATTTCTGTCCCTTAACATTAATAGCCTAAATAATAGCTAGATAAGGGGATTTTAATGTGACCAAAATAGTTTACTTCAGGAAACACACATTTGTCAGTTGGACAGAGACAAATGGAACTCAGATTAATGTAAAATGGTAGCCTGACTGACATTTAAAAGTAAAAGGAGGGAATTGTGATCTTAAGGGAAAAAATTCATTAATGACCAAGATTATCTACAACTATGAAGATTAAATATGTATGTTAACCATGGTGGTTCTAAAATACAACAACAGACTATAGATCCTATCCAATTTGTACTAGTTTCCTGGTATAGGTACTAAAGTAGCAAAAACAATAGATATTATTTTAAATAACTGAAAATGTAGGCTAGTTACAACTGCATGTTTGATAAAACAGAATCTAGTGCAATTATGGAACAAATATTTGCAACAATAGCTAAGGATCTAAAAACTTGATTGAGCTATTAAACAAAAAAGAAACATATTCTTTAGGAGATGAAAACTGATTAGAAATCTCACATGATTCATATGTATTTGACAATCAGACTGAAATTAACTAAGTTTTGATTTCAAATGACAACATCTAAAATAATTAGCTTTAAAATAATGCCACATCCCCTATCACAGCATTATGAATTAATCTTAAAAATTGTGACTAATTTAAAGAAGTCAGCAATTATTAATATAACTCTTTCATACATAGTTAATCTAAAAGATTTTAAAAATAGTATTTAAATTAAATTGACTCATTTGTGGTGATAAATAACAGTGAAAAGACAAAAACATGATGATCTGGGATTTGTTTAAAGATTCCATGTATGGCAAATTGTTATCCTGGCAAGCCCCCCCTACACCCCCCATGTGGGGGGGGGGCTCTGTCCCTCACACCCCTGTAAATTAAATATACCAACCAAGATTGCACTACAGTGGAAAAAAGTTAATTTTCTGACCTCAGTGTATGCTGATTGTGATACAGTGAGGTTAGGAAATTAACTTTTTTCCACTGTAATGTGATCTTGGAGTTGATTTATTTAATTTATAGGGGGTGTGGGGTGCAGGGGGCTTGCCCCCTGCAGAAACCTAGTAGAAAGTGCATTAGTTAGATGTTGTTGTAGGTGGAGGGGGATCTTATTTACTTGTGCAATGTAGTTTTCAATGTTATGAAGTACACTTTCAATGTTCTGAGTTTTCAATGTTTTAGAGTTTCAGTGTTTTGGGATTTAGATGTTTTGGTCTCAATGTTATGAAATTCAACATTATGACAGTTCAATGTTATGAAGTAACTTTAGATTCAGCCAAACATAAACACAAAAAGTAAGATAAATACAATTTGATATAATCCTATCACTTAATAAGAATTATCTGGTCACACTGTCTCATAAAACAACACTAGCATTAGATTAATTAAAATTAGCTTCTTATTCAAAGTACCAGAGAGCCTTCCATTGTTTATCTAAGATGAAAACTACAAGCAAATTCTAACCAAATCAGGGAATTAAGAAGCTCAAAAGACAAAAAGATAAAATAGATATAGAAGAGATATTTGAAGAATGTAGGAATAATTACAAGTCCTTAAACAGAACATCCAGTTGCCACAGTTTATATAAATTACACCTAGAAATATTAGCTAATAAACTACATCTCACTAATATCCAATAATCAATTGGGAATAAAATCATATAACTCATTTTTTATAAATTAATTTCCAATAAATTAAAATAAATTAAAAAAAATCTTCAGGTACAACAAATTACATATTTTACTATTATAATGCAAACAAAACTTATTATCTCCTTCACTGAAATACTCTCTAGTTATCCTAGTCTTAAAACTGTTCTGCATATAAGCCAAATTTTCTATTAAATATAAACTATAAAGTTTTTATATCTTTATATACAGATAGGTTAAAACACATGCTTCCTTCTTTAAATTAAAAATGACTAAACTGGATTAATTCTTAAAAGACAAACCAAGAACACTATTGAAATATTATTAACTCTTGTGGACACCTTAAATAATAATAAATAGAAGGCAATTTTATCAGACTAGGTGTTGGAAAGGCACTTGACTCAATAAGCTCTTATTTAAAGTATTACACTTATATTATTCTGAAACTAACTTTATGGCTCTAGTAAAAACAGTTATGACAATAATAAAGCTTATTGTAATCTAGATTTCCTTACATCTGAGAAAACAGAATTGAAGAAAGGCACAAAACAAGAATGCCCAATATATCCCCTGCTCATTGCTTTGGCAATAGAAGTTTTAGCTATTAACATCAGAGACAATAATAACATCCATGGAAGAAAAGTAGGGAAAGGCTATGTATCCAAAACTATGTTCTTTGCAGATCATCTAATGCTCAGTATAACAAATCCATGAAGTTCTCTGAAAGAGATTCAAATAACAATACATAATTTTGAGGAAATTTCTAATGTGAGATTCATCAAGATAAAATTCAAGCTATGATTCTGGAATCAAGCATTATATACCATAATCACCCATATACCATAATCACCCATGAGTTTTATATAACTCAATAAACCCAAAAGGCTGTTTATCCAGAAATAATAATTGGAAAATCCTCCAATGAAATGAGACAGGATTATGAAAGAATTCTAGATATAATACATAAGCAATCTGAGTTTTGAAATAAACTATTTTCTTATACTTCAGCTGATAAAGTGTTATATCTCTACTTGAACAACACATTTTTTTAAATACTATATCAGAGAGGATAGGCTTAAAGATTTGGTTCAGTCTATTAATTCATCTTTGTTCCTATAGAGACATGACTAAAAATTCAAACACAACCAAGTTATTTCAACGGAAAAATAAGCTTAATTTTCTACTATGGTTTAACTGTTTTAACAATGGAGTGTTGAAGTCAATTTCTAAGTTAATATTGGAATTCTGTTTAATTCCACATGATTGATTAATCTTACAGTGAATTTGAAACTATGCTATTGATAATTTTTATGAGCTAAACAAATCTGGGATATGAAACATTTCAAAAGTAATAGAAAACTTATGTCTTACTGTGAACAAAAATCGTAAGTCTAAAGCTGTGTTATCAGACTTTTATAAAGTCTGCATTTGTTTTAAAAATAATTATAGAATGGGCAATCTTTGCATCACCATACTGATTGGAAAATGAATATTTTCCAGCTGTATGTTATTGTACAGGTAATGGCCTTGAAAAACAAGTGCACTGCTTCACAGCTGCTCTGCTTCACAGCATGCTTTGCTGTTTAGTGGGCATAAAATTAAAGAGTAAATGTATTCTAAAAAAGAAGAAATAAATTGTGTGTGTGTGTGTGTGTGTGTGTGTGTGTGTGTGTGTGTGTGTGTGTGTGTGTGTGTGTGTGTGTGTGTGTAGACATTAAATACTTACATAACTAATATTGTGAATGTAAAATTTTTGCAACAACAATTACATATGCAACAGCAAGTTTGAAACATTTAGTAGAGAAACTATTTTACATCCAAAATATAAAAAAAAATATGTAATAAGAAAAATAAAACAAATACAAAATCATTTAATATATACTCCATTTTCTAAGCACTATAATGCCCTACAGGGTGTGTATTATTGGGGAAAATAGCATTCCACGAGTGCAGAGACTCTTTCTGCAGTATCAGGCCTCACAACACCCCTGGTGGGTGTTAATATTCCAATAATACACACTAGTCTGGATTCCATGAAGTTTGCGGAATGCAGCACTGTTTGCTGTGTTCTGCACAAAAGTTGCAGATAAACAAGTAATATGCAAATATCCCTCAGTATACATAGTATACTTAGCTCAAAAACAGATTTGTCCAGCAGTCATGTTAAAACTGTAAGTCAAGAAATTTGTTTCAGAAGTGCATTATCAACGTACATCTTCGTAAATTATACAAGGTTAGAGCAACTGGTAGAAAATTACTAAAAGAATACACATCAGCAATCCGTACAGTAAATGACAAATATTCACAAACAATTATGAATTTCATCATAATTTGTGTACAGAAGTATATAAATACATTCATTAGAATATATTGAATCCAGCACAATCTACAACATTTCAAATTAAAATAAATAAATAATGAATTAAGGTGAAGGGCAATCACAGCCACTTTGCTATGGATAATAGTAGCTAACAATGGGTGTAGGACATGTGTGGGGAGCATAAGCAACATGCTTACCCAAGGAAATAGGGAGATAGAAAAGTAGGTGTGAGGTAAGGGTAAAGAAGATGGAAACACAAGAGGTATGATGATATAGGAAAATCAGGGGGACAGTCACAGAGGCATGCTTTTTCTTTCTTTTTTTGTGTCGGAATGGGCACCATTTTATGTTTTTTTGGAGAATAGAAGGAATAGAAAAGACAATAAAAAAATAGGAGGAAGGCAAAAAAGTGTAAACATATCACAAATATCCCAATACATGACAGACAAAGATTGTAAATAAACATAAAGGAGAGGTAAGGTATACAAACAGCACACTCTGCAACATGGGTAAAGGAAAATGGGCAAACAGGATAGGGTTTCATACCAGCCATGGTAGAATGCAGAAATATATATGTACCTATGCACAACTCAGTACTGAGATGTTGCAAATTGTTTGGCAGCCATACCTGAATATGTATGACTGATGGTAGGTGTGTATTGTAGGTAAGTGAATGGGGATTGCAGTACATGGTGGATACTGAATTCAGTCATCAAGTAGTCTGTCAGTAGTGCAAGTATAAGCCAAGCAAAAGCATGGATAAGCAAACCCAGCCAAGGAAATGCAGGGAAGACAAGCAGAGTATAGATTAGAACCTCTAACCCTGCATGTGAAAGGAAACAACCAAGCGATTCCAAGATGGCTGCCGAGCACTGAGCACACATTTTCTGCTGTTCCCACAACAGCTACTTTTATCCGCTTAATATAACCTGCATCTGGCACTTATCTTCACATCAATATGAAAATACTGATTAACAGACAAGCAAAGAAAAAGGATTTAACAGCATTTTTGGGATTGTACTGAATTTTTTACCTGTTTTTGTCTGGAGCTTACCACTGTGGACTTTGACTGTATGGTTGCAGCAGCAAGGTGACTGGCCTCTCTCTAAGAATTCAATCCTGAAATAAGAAGTATAAAAGAAAAGGTGTTCTAATCATTCAGCACTGGCTACTTTTAATTTTAAAAGGGTATTTGAGCAAAGATGACTACTCAGCAAGAATCTATGGAAACTTCAACATCTACTGTCTTCTATAGTTTTCACTGAAAAGGAAATAATAACCAAGGGACAAAAAACAAATAAACCCTTACTGGAACCTAATAAAGGAACCTCCAAAACTAAAGGGGATTCTCCACTTACACTGGAAGACATTAAATCGGCCTTGCAACCTCTTCATGATGACATAAAAAGCTTCTCAGACAAGCTTAACTCATTTGGATCCAATATAGATCAAATTATCACAAGACTAAGCCTCACTGAAAATAAAACTGAAGAAAATATGAAGAAAATAAAAGACCTACAAGCAAAAGTAAGTTCAAATGACAAAACTATCTGATTTGCAACAAAAAAATAATAGACTTGGAAGGTCATAGTAGAAGAAATGATATTATAATACGTGGCATCCCAGAAAAATTTGACTAAGCTCGGTTACCGGCTATACTAACAGAAATCTTTGAAGCATTAACTGAGAACAAAACATTCACTAATGACATTGTAATTGAGAGGGTTCAAAGAGCATTATGCATATCACAAGATGAAGTGATTCCTAGACAAATATATGCCAGGTTACTAAACGCTGCTCATACAAATACAATTCTTAGGGCTGCTAAAAAGAAAGGGACTATTTCATGGAGAGGTCATAAAATTACAGTCTCTCAGGATCTGCCACAGCCCATCAAGCTTCAAAGGCAAGTGTTAGCTCCTTTCTGTGCTTATCTAATTAAAAATAAAATTAGATTCCAAATGAGGTATCCAGCTACTCTTTCCTTTTACCACAATGATCAGAAATATTTTATTCAAACTGTTGATGAAGCAAAAAAAGCATTTATGAGAGCCTTCAATGAACTTCCTGAATAGTACATCAGCCAAAGGAAAACAAATTAACAGGTATCTAAGCTCCTTGCTTTAGTATCTTTAAAATTCTGTAAGCACTGTGTTCCAAAATATGATCTAACTTACATGGAACCAAAAGCTTTTTAAAATAAAACTTTTCAGTAAGAATTAGTAATACGGACAATAGTAATCATAAAGTATAACAAAAGAAACCAGTTCTAATTACTTTTCACTTGCTTGGTGTGCTTTGGATATTTTCTGGACTTCCTGGTCGTCCTGGATGTTTTTTTTCTCATTTTCAATGCCATTTGGGTACAGGACCTGCCTATTCCTGGTAGGGTGAATCACCTAGGGCTTTCCTGGGGCCTTGCCTTTGCATTACAAGCCTTTTAGTGTCATTGCAATGTTCTCATAGCCGACTTTAGGCACCAGCAAACCAAGAGGTCACTGGGGGCCCTCAGTTCCTGGGGGGCCACCAACCACAACAAGTTATGTTATCCTGACATTTTGTAATATGTTTGTCAAACCAATACAAGCTAGTAAAGCAATATTGTATAGTTAAAAAAACAGGTGGATAACAACTCTTATTTGTATCTCCTTTAAAATTCAAAGATATTTCTGGTCATAGTAACAGTGTTGTATCAGGTAACAGACTACACAATTCCATGAAATATTTTACAACTAATATAGTGCCACAAACCCTGCTGGTGGACATTATCTCCACTAAAACTAGAAACATAACCAGCATTAGGTACCTGCAATACCCCTGGCTGCAGGGGGCTCCTTTAATCATACTTGACTGTGTGGGTGCCCCACAGAAGCTGCTGCTGATTGGCGAAAAATAAGATTTAAAAAATGTATTCATTTTATGATTACGGTCCTTAACCTGAACATGGCTGAGATAATACCCTTTTAGGATAAAGCTGATAATGAACATGAGCAATATAAGCATTTGAGAAATTAACAGCCCAGAGTGACTGATCTCAGTGCCTACCTTGCATTTTAAGAAGAGCTGATTATTCTAATCTTCAGGGATGTTTTTCTCTTTCATGGAGTTTCATAAATACTTGCAGAATACGCGATACTATAACTCTCAACTTCTTTGCTGAATAATTCAGCTCAGTGACAAAAATAATAGCAGAATAAAGTCTCAAAATCAAGAACACACTTTAAATATTACTCTAATTCACTTAAAAAGTTAATAGAATAACAACTATTGCATCAACATGCAATTTTTGGACAATAAGAAGTATAAATCTTGATTTATTGACTGTCTGTAATTATGAATGATTTACCAGCAAATCAAACTTTTTTTTTGCAAAGGACAGAGCAAAATTGGGAGTTTGGGGTGAGGAGTGAGGAGGCATGCTATGTATATGTATGTCAGCAGTCTCTTTAAATACATGACTGTGGCAGTTTGTATCTCTGCTTTTATTCCAGTTCAGCACCAGTGGAATACATAGGCAGTGACTGTCTTTTTTGGGGGGGGGGTTAGGAAGGGGAGCAATATTCTGGGATAGACCTGTGTATCATCACACCAATTGGCTTGTTAGTTTATTAGGAGCCACTATTTTGTCAGTTTTGAGCATTTAGCTTTGAGAACAACTTAATACTGTCCTTGAAAGACATAAAAATAAGACTGAAATTCTTTTCTTACTCACGATTTTAGTTTAGGCCACCATTGGATTAAAAGGTTGGGAAAATGCTTTAAAGTGCATCCCAGAGCTTCTATAACCCTATGACTTCTTGGACCCTGGCTTTTTTGTGTTATTTCCTAAATGATTATTACTGTGCTGTGTTAGTTAGGAAAGGTGTGGTGAAAGGATGCCATGAAAACTAAAGCCAAACAGAAACACTAATTTTTTATCTTTGGTCATACGTTCTGCCATTATCTGATAAAAAGGTTGTGTAAAAAGGAAAAAAAAAAACTTAAAAATGTGTGGAGTCTGCATGCCCTCCCTGCGTTTGAGTGACATTAAAGACATGCAGGTAGGTGCATGTGTGAATGGGCATGCCTTCTTTGAAGGTTGGGCATCGTGCTGGCAACTTGGCACTGTAAAAATCCACTGTCAATCATTAGTGGACAGGAGTTCCACTGTGGCGGCCCCTAACCGGGAAAAGCCGAAAGTTTTTTTGCACTTCGGAGAATATAGAAAGCTATGGTGTCTTGAAAAAGCTGAAGAATAAGGCAAAATGTAAAGAAAAGAAAGAAAAAAAGTAATGTGCATTGTATAGGGAGCCTAACATGGGTGAAAACAGAGGGGAGGACTGGAGGGTGTGTGAATATGGAGGGGGGGGGGTCTGAAACAGTAGGCCTAAGATTCTGTCTCACCCAAGTCCAGACAGTTACATAGAGTTGTTGTGATGTATCATTGTTTCAACTAAATGCCAGTAATGTCCCTTTGTGAGATGAACCAACTTAGTGTGGTACATTGACTTGTTGTAATGTAAGAGCATTGTAACTACAGGTCAGACTGTGTGTACTACTCCTGAAAGCTTGCAACATGAATTAAAGGTTATTTAGGAGGGGTGGCAGTGACAGGGTGATACTTACACTGGAAGTGCCTAGGGGGCCCCCAACTTGACATTTGCTGGGGGCCCCCAAAATGCTAACACCAACCCTGATTATGTTCTATTACCCAGAATTCAACAGAAACATTGTCGGATGACATCATGAGGTCAGGAGGTGGCCAGGAATGAAGACTTGCATTACTGGGATTGAACTAGTGGCTGATTCAATTGGAATCAAGCTATCAGATCCAAAACAGCTATTTTGGAAGTCACTGAACACAATATGACTCTTAATTTGAGTTGTTCTGGGGTTTAAAAAAGTATTTTGTCTATATTCCCTTCATTACAAATGTTTCACAAAGCTCTTTCACACATGCACACAACAAATGTTTTTAGTAACCCCCCCTCACTTTTGCACTGCTCTGTGGCTTATTAAATGCTTTATAGATATATGTATGGCCAGAGGAGATCATATATATATATATATATATATATATATATATATATATATATATATATATATATATTTATGGATCCCTATCATATGATAGAAACCTCATTTGACTGAAACTCATTTGACTGAAACCATAAGACTGAAATTTCAAAAGTCTGAAAAGTCACTTGACTGAAACTCATAATACTGAATTTCAACATACTAAATTGTAAACTGGACCATATAAAACCAGACTAGGTGGGGGGCTATGCCCCCCACACCCCCCTTAACTATATATACTAACTCCAGTATTGCATTACAGTGGGGAAAAGGGCATATATTTTCAAGTACCTTAGAGTAGTCTACATGCTGCCACTACTATGCCCTTTTCCCCACTCTAGTGCGATCCTGGAGTTAGTATCTATATTTAGGGGGTGTGGGGGACATAGCCCCCCACCTAGTCTGGTTTTATATGATCCAGTTTAACATTTAGTATGTTGAAATTGAGTATTGTGGGTTTCAGTCTTATGGATTTCAGTCAAGTGACTTTTCAGTCTTTTGAAATTTTTTGAAATTTCAATCTTATGGGCTCGGTCAAATGAGTTTCAGTCAAATGAGGTTTCTATCATATGATAGGGATCTACATATATATATATATATATATATATATATATATATATATATATATATATACAAAAAAGTACTTTCAACTCTATTGCACTGCAGCTGCTTACCACTCTGATAGGGCTGACTGCATTAATTACCTTCCTTCCATTTTGCACTTTTATTTCTTTGCATATACAAGTAATGCTCTGATCTAGGAATTATCTGATTGTTAATAAAAAAAATAATAATATGGTCCAAAGCATATAAAATGAAAGGTTATACCTATTTTGTTTTTATACTTGAAACAAGCAATGGAGGATTATATACTGATGCATACTGACACACTTGACCTTTTTACACACACACATACTTACACTCATGCTTGTCTCATTATTTACTGCAATGTATCATTTTTCAGAGTTGCATTTTCTTTAATGTAGGAAGCTTTAGGGGATATATAAAAAACGTTTTTTGCTCAAATGTTCTAATTATTAAGCATGTTGCTCTTCCTTTCTAGTTGCTGTTATGGTATATAATGATGCAAATTATATTTACTTCTTTTTGAATTATGTTTTCCCCTCAGATGTCACATAATACAATTGCAACCACTATTACCCTTTCCACTCATCTCTAACACTCATTTTGTTGGTAGAAGGAAGTCTGTATATGGTTTATGTATGTGAAGGTTATTTGTATTAGACTAGATATGCAGTATCTTAAGGGGTATAATTAGAAGCGTAAAGATCCATGCTCAAATGACTAATTAAAGTAATCATTCCTTGCTCCTTATTTCTGTTCCTTAAAGGAAGAACAAGTAGAGTAACCTGTCACACCTAGATTGGGTTTTAGTGCTAAACAAGGAATTAACACACTAATATCCCACACCATATAAAGACTGCCTTAATCCTCTGTTTTAAGTCTGTGTTTAGTACCTGACTACTGCATGGGGGCATGGCTAGAGGGTGGGCTGTCCATTGCTTGCCGATACTTGGAATATTGAGAGTTCTATTTTTAACTCCCTGCTAATTAATGTTATTTTATACAAGCATTATAGTCTTGGAACAGTTAATATACTTTCCTTTATATACTGTATAAGATCATTTCAGGGAGATTTTTGGTTAGGTGCTAGGATTGTGGTAGGTTTCATGGATGCTATGTAGCTCAGATTAACTGCTTCACTTAATAGACCATTAAATGTAACTAGAACTAGTAGCATGTCAAGTCTCAACAACTCATTCTCTCTAAATCACCCAAATATTACTATTCCACACTTAAATCCTAAAACACAATGATTAAGGTAAATTCTTGGAACATAAATGGTCTTCATGAAAATAAAAAGAAAAAAAATTGATAATGCACCTAATTTATCAAAACAAATCTAGCATTTATTTTTTGCAAAAGACACACCTGACAAATGACCAATGGGACAATGACAGGAAAAGAAACTGGGTTAAACAAATAATATCAGCTGGAAATAGCCTTTCATCAAAAGAGACTGCCATCGTAATTAAGAAAACCTTCCCTGGGGAAGTCCTAACCACTAAGTCAGACCCCAATGGCTGGTGGTGTCTATTTTCCTGTTCTTACCCCCAATTAAACTGCCTGTTATGTTCCTAAACATATATAGCCCATGTACAAACCAGCATTTATTCATCTATGAAATTCACAATTTATTACTACAATATACCAATCATTTCTTTATTATAAGAGGTGGCTGCAATCCAGTCGTTGACCCATTGAGTGATAGCTCAAATAAAAATAGGAAACAACCCCCCCCCAATTAACTGCATCTATTCAAGACCTGATAAATAACTTCAGTTTAATTGACCCATTCCAAATATTTGAGCATGATACAGCAGCCAGTAAGTACACATACTTCTCAGCATCGCACAAAGTCTGGTCTAGAATCGACTTTTTCCTAATTTCAGATGTTTTTTTCAAATAAAATTAATAATTTTGCCCTTGAAGCAAGATCTATCTTGGATCACTCTAACATATCTCTGAATAGTAACCCAACTCAACAGCATAAAAGCAGTGGCAGCTGTTCCACATGGACGTTAGATAGTAACATCCTTAAAAAAGATGATGTTATAAGCAAAATTATTCAATATCTTAAAACATTTTGAACTTGAATCATCCAAGTGTTCCACCCTTTTGACGTTCAATGGGCTGCTGCCAAGTCTGTTATTAGTGGGATACTTATTCAAAAGGCATCCTTCTATAAAAAGAAGGAACAAAAATATATCACTGACCTCACTAATAAATACAAGAAGCTTGATCTACAACTCCAAAATAAATATTCTATAGAGTTAGAGGGTAAACTTCATGAAACTCAAAAGCAAATATACTCCTTCCATCAACAAAACCAATCTTTAGCTGAACTAAAACTCCTACGTAGATATTCTGAATGGGCACAAACCCCCTCCAGAACACTAGCCAAACTACTAAACATAAATGAAGGCCCAAGTTATATATCAGAAATTCATTACAAAGGGAATACCCTATATAGTAACGATATTATTAATTCCTTCACGGATATTTTTTGCGAGATATATAACCCTAAAAATCAAACTCATAAGGACATTTATAATGAACTCCTAGATAAGTTATCCCTTCTCAAATTAGCACACAACAAAACTCTTTAGCTAACCCTATCTCACTAAATGAAAGAAAGTTAGCTATAAAAAAAAAACTCAAACCTAACAAGGTGCCAGGCCCAGATGGATTTACAGGTGAATTTTACCAAACTCTTAATGACCAACTACTCAAGATTCTGCTAAACCTGCATAATTACATCATCCTTAATGGAATTACTGACAAATATATCAACAACTCTAAAACAATTCTCATCTTGAAACCTAATTCAGGCAAACAGAACTCTCTTAGTTATAGACCCATTGCCCTTATCAACATAGATATTAAAATTCTGGCATCCATCCTAGCAAATAGAATGCAGAAAGTTCTGGTTTCAATTATTTCCCCAGAACAAATCGGCTTCATGAAACAAAAACAACTCTGTGACAACACCCTCATCTTTGACACAACAATGTTATTTCTAAAAAATGATAACCAACCGAGATACGCACTCATGCTAGATGCCACTAAAGCCTTTGACAATGTGGACTTAAACTTTCTATATTTAACCATGCATTATTTGAACTTTCTTGAATATATTAGTAATATTATAAAAATGTTATATAAGAATGCAACTACCTCTCTATATATTAATAAAAAAATGTCCCAACCTATTAAAATCACAAATGGCACTAGACAGCGCTGCCCCCTTTCACCATATGTTTTTAATATTTATCTTGAACCTCTCCTACTTTTGATCAGTCAGAAAATATATCATCATATACCCAGAGTTTTTAATGTAGAGTTAAAATTCTCAGCCTTTGCAGATGATTTAAATATTTATTTTGAGCTCCCAAATAGTGATTTACACAAAATTCATAAATCAATGTCTCTTTTCCTCGGCAGCTAATTACAAACTAAATTCCTGAAAATCTTCCATCTTTACATTGAATCCTCATAATCACCAAGAATCTTATTTTCCCATTTGACACTCCAGTCAAATACACAATCAAATATATGGGAATAACCTTTATGCACACGCATCAAGATTTAATGAAGGCAAATGTATTTAATGCTTGGATCAAATAAACAATGACGTATCCAGATGTAAAAACATCAACCTATCTCTGCTGCCAAAAACTGCCATTGTTAAAATGAACATTTTACCTAGGTTATTATTCCATCTGAACTCTATTAGCCTTAATATACCCCAAAACTTTTTCAATAGACTTGAGACCACCATCTCAGAATTCCTTTGGTTTCCTAAATCAACCCTAATCTCTTACAAAAAATTAATACTCCCAGAGGAGAAAGATGGGCTGAGTCTTCCTGACTTTAATCTTTACTATAATGTAATAAATGCAAACCGCTTAATCGAAATAGTGAGCCATGATCCATCTGTGACTACATGGACCCCAACCTGGGTGAAAATCTGGCACAGATATATACAGTCAATCAAACTAAACTCTCATTCTATCCCATACTTAATGGCTGAAAATGTTAACAAGTTCAAAATTCTACCTGCATTAAAAAACAAAATAAACATTTTCAAGCACTGCTGCATTCTCTTAATCTCCAGGACACTCTCTCTTTCCTTCAACCTATTCGTTTAAACCCTAATATTAAAATGAATAACAAAATGATAAACCTATCCAATTTTCCAATTTTATCAGCTAACAAACTTCACTGCAGTCAAAGAACACTTTGGGGATCCAAACAGTTATGACCCTATGTTAAGACAACTAAACTCCTTAATAAATCAAACATTTGTTAACATTAAAACAAAGGAACAAGATGTAACCCTGACACATTATTTTTTTAAAACCCTTTCCCTTAGAAACAAAATGGTCTCTCATGCATATAAGCTTTTAATCAATATCAAATACCAACAGTTGCTTCTATACTCAAAATACTGGGATGACATACATGGTGAAATCCCTATAAAGTCCAAGTATGAAGCAATACGTAACACTTTAAATTTAACCCCCTTTAGAAATTTGATTTATACCCAGCTTATGATTAATAACAACTCATACTACACTCCAGCAGTCTTATCAAAGTTTGGTTACAACAAAAACCCAACCTGTCCTTTTTGTTCCTTACAATATGCAGACACACTTCACATCTTTTGGAGTTGCAAAAATATATACAAATTAGTGCTCCCTCAGAATCCAGTTGGAGAAAACGGGGTATGAAAAGACTATGTTTTCCTGGCAAACAACAATCCTGAATATAACCCCTAAGGGTCTAACTGATGTCTGTAAACACATCCTAATTACCGTGTGTGCCCTTATCAAGTTCTTCATTGCTAGAAACTAGGTAAACCCTTCAGCAATCTCTTGGGAGAATTTCAAAATAATGGCAAGTAAGTATATATCAGCTCACAAACTTTGCTCTAACAGCAAAAAGAAAAAAAAAACTATTTCCGGAACTATTGATACAGTCTTTTTGGCGTAATTCAAGCAAACTAATTATCATAAAATATGCACTGCTATATGTATTTTTTGTGAAGACCTGTATGCTCCAACTTTTCAATCCTTTACCTGATGAATATGGAATATACTAGTCCTTAATATACAAGTCTGAGACATATCTCTCCATTGATGATGACATTCATGTTGTAAATAGTGTACATAGTGTTAGTCTAGTTATAAAACCCTTTTTTCTCTCTCTTGATTTCCATATTGGTAAGACATACACATTTACTCTTCTGTTAACTAAAGAGGACTATATTCGATTCTGTATCTGCACCCAATTATATAGGGTCTATATTATATCATCAAACACTTAAAAAAGCGAATGCTGATTGATCGACCTAATTTAAGCGAAAGCTTACAGTCTCGAACTGTCAGATCAGCGATTTTTTTCCCAGGGAAAAAAATCGCTGATACAAAACACATACACACAACACAAGCACACCAAACAAACAGAAATCCACACACATACACCTAAAATCTGATGCCTAACCCTACACTAAACTATGCACACACCACTAACTACCCACTTACCTTAACCCAAACCCTAACCCTAAGGTCCGTCACTATCGCACACTCACCTCACCCGCTCCCTAACCCTAACTCACTTAAATCTGCCCTAACCCTCATGTCCACTCAATCACACACACACCTAACCCGAGCCCTAACCCTAACTCACCTAAATCACCCTAACACTCACATCCACACAATCTCACACTTACCTGAATCCGACCGGTAACGTTCCACCATAACACTGAAAATACTGAAGCAACAGAAACGGACAACCAAATTCTTTCCCTAGGAAAAAATTTGAGTTTCTGCTGCTTCGATATTTTGCAGTTTCGCAAAAATAAGTTCGATCAATCAGCGTTCGCATTTTTAAGCGTTCGAGGATATAATATAGACCCATTATATAGGGGAGTTTCTATATTATATCTCTCCGATAGATGTTTTACCATAATTAGCAGGTTTTTTAGACTTGTTTTTGTTTTTGCAGAATTACAATATGTATAATAACTCACAATGGTATTACCTATTCTGTATATTAATGTTCTATTTTCTTTTTTTTATGAGTTATTGTTTATAAACTTTGGAAAAAAACAATAAAAATCATATTTGAAAAAAAAGGAAACAACCAAGCACAGTGCCAAACAGTAATACTGTAGTAAAGCCAGTATGTGTCTAATACACAAATAAGCATACACAACTCAAACATATGCAAAATGGAATGCATATGTCAAAGACATATGCCATGTCAGAGGCAACACAGATGTGTTGTCGTATATGTGTGACCGCGATTATCATGATCCTATCAGAAAGTAATGTCAATACACATATACACACCAATGACATGGAATACTAAATAGTAAGCAATCTATGAATAATGCTAGATAAGGAATGCCAGGCAGTCCATAGGAATGAAGTCCTGGGTAATACTCAACACATATGTATAACAGGAACAATGATGGAATGGAAGCATTTGCCTTGTATGTGTATAACGCCCAAAATGTTGGCACAAGGTAACAGTGCAACTACATGACAATGATGATAACATAGAGGAAGGTAAATGCCATGTATATATGCAACATATATGCCAAAGCTACAAGGAGGAAGAGAGATGGAAAACACAGGCCCAAATCCATGAGGAAATGCCAGCAAAGGAAAGTATGTGCACAGCAAGGATGGACAACCTCATCTAAGGGGACACATTGCACATGCATGTGTTTACCACAGAGGGTGGTGTGAAAGTCCACCAACGCTAGAGTGAAGCAAATGGCAAAACATATGTCACAAGGGCAGACCTCAACACTGATGGCTCTAAACATGTCTGTATATAAATTACAAAAACACAGTAATGTTCAACCAAGGGCATTTGGGTCTCAATCATAATAACTGCAGAGACATGTATATGTATATAAACTATTGGATATATACTCCAGTTGCCTAAATATGGACATGTATGCAAATATGTTTATGCATGTTGTAATAAAACAGAGAATGACAAACAAGGCATTCAGAAATGATGGTAAATAAAACATCAACTCTACTGTATATACACTAATGAAACAGTGACTATTTATGCAGTATGTGAAGCATACCTGCCCATATATAGCAGCCACAGTAATTTGATATAATATGGCATATTTGTCACTATATGCCACCCAAAAAGCCACTGTTGCCAGTGTGATAGCATGACACCACAATGTTACAGAAATCACAGGGGCACAGACTTGTGCTGCTCAAGATATCTAACAGCCAGTAGAGAAATGGGTGCAATGCATACACACAGATAACATGTGCAAAGAAATGAAATTAACCCATCTTACTGTGATGTGTGTGAACTATGGGAATAATGAGAATCAAGAGCTGCTGCCATCCCATCCACATGTACAGAGGGATGATCCAAGCAGAGCAGTTATGCCTCACTTGCATCATGGTAACCTCAACAGCCATATCTGTCACATACAGGGCCACAGTGTATTGGACATAACACTATTTTGCTACACTGCATGCATATGAGTATATATACACACACACACACACACACGCGTGCATGCGTGCATAAGGAGAAGCACCCCTGCCTATATTGAACAATGTATGTATTAAGTAGAGTTTAGTATGCACATTGAATTAATTACTGCATGCGTAATATGATAATGTGTGTCATACTGCAGGTGCAACATAATGCCACCTATCACATGATATCTGTAGTATATATATATATATATATATATATATATATATATATATATATATATATATATAGGATGTATATCAGATAAGCATGACAGCAATATGCTATGCCTGCACAATTGTGCCCATATGGTACATATTGTGATATTGAAAACGCCATGGTGACAGCATTACATAATTGGATCACAAAGACAATACTTATGGCCCTGAGGGGCCACCGTCATGGGGATGAACATTACAAATGATATCATATGCAATCTCCTGGAATGAGTCATGCATGGTCCATGCCATGTTCTGGAAACAAATCCCCATCAGGTCCCTCATCTGCATCTGGAAAATGTTTGTCATCATCTCCAGATCTAGTCCCATAAATCATCCAGTCAGTTTGGGTTTGTAAAAGGCAGATCGTGTCTCCTAAACCTGATAGACTTCTTTGAAGCAGTCACCAAAGCCATAGACGAGGGTAAGGTGGTTCACACAGCCTATCTAGATCTTGCCAAGGCTTTGGACACCATCCCCCACTCTGGAATTATAGATAAACTTACTAAACTAGGTATAAATACCTATGTCACAAGATGGGGTACCAACTGGCTCACTGACAGAACCCACACTGTGAAAGTAGCAGACTCCAAATCTGACTTCAGACCAGTGACAAGTGGAGTACCACAGGGTTCAGTCCTGGGTCCTCTCCTGTTTGGTATCTACTTTTCAGAAGTACAGGCTAACACAGAAGGTCTTTGGCTAAAAACGTTCGCAGATGACTACAAACTAGGAGCCATAACCGAAACTCCTAACAATGAGGACATCGTACAAAAGGCCCTCACTGAGACAGATGCCTGGTGTCAAAGCCATGGTCTCAGGCTCAATGCCAAAACGTACACTGTCATCCCCTTTGGTAAAAACTCTGTACCCATGAGCTACCACATAGGTGGTAGTCTACTTAACATTGAAAGTGTGATAAGAGACCTTGGGACACAGGTGGACAGTAGTCTCTCCTTTGATAATTACATTGCCACAGTAGTCAGGAAATCCTTTTACATGGCACACCTCATCACAAAAGGTTTCTCATCCAGGAAAAAAGAGATCATTGTTCCCCTCTACTCATCACTCATTAGACCCATTATAGAGTACAACACTCGTTTTGGTATGTACCTCACAAGACATCTTAACAACTGGAAAGGCCACAGAAATACCTCACAAAGAGGATTACCAGCCTCAAACAGATGCCCTATGCAGACTGTCTCAAAAAACTCCAGCTTTACTCAGTCACATATCGCCTACTCAGAGGCATTCTCTGCCTAACATACAAAGCTATTTCAAACCCAGAGCTGTTGGACATGCTCCACTTAAGGAAACTCAATCCCTCCGAGCTACACGCTCTAGGGACCTAAACCTTGTCACCAAAATAAACAGAACATGCTGGAGGGATAGATTCCTGTCCCAGAGACTTCCCATACTCTGGAACAAACTACCTATCTATATCAAACAAAGCTCCTCATTAGCACGCTTCAAGAAAAATCTTGATGATTGGATGGGAAATAGGAAATTCACCCCAGGGATCTCTCTGGGGCTCTGCTTGACAGGGGCACAGGAAAATAATTTTCTTGGGTGGTGAAAGCCAGGGTACCTTTTTGGCTAGGTTTAGGGCCAATAGCCTAGTACCTACATATAAACCTATGAACCTATGTGGTGGTGGATGTCTACTATGGTGAGCAGTGTTAACAATGGTAAGTGCAGGTCCTGGTCTGTCATCATTGTCATTATTGACGCCGTCATCCACGGAGTCTGAGTTCCCTGGCAGGAGTCTCGCATGTTGCCATCTCCAGTGTCCGATAGGACAGCCACCATGGATTTCACACTTTGTCAAGGTTAAACACATTTATAAAACATACATAATATGTGTTTCCCTAAGGCTATGACATAACATAACCAGACTGAGATGCTCTATAGGTAGAAACATTTCCGTATGTCACTTTACAGTAATGTATGACCTTATGCAACTGTAACATAATATGTGATGAAAGGCATGATTTTAATCTATAATAATGTATAGAAAGTTGTCTAACATATATTACAGACATGTGCAAAACATTTCTGTCATAAAACTCAATCAGATGTGTACCTAAATAATGCTAAAGACAGTATATGGTGTACCATTAACATGATCAAAACATATGAGACTACAACTGTGACATATTTGCTCAAGGTATATCACAATACATTACAGATGTCTTTAAAACATAATTGTCAGATAATATGTCCCATAAGGTGCATTTATCCTTTGTATAATAAAAAGAATTGGGTGTATCAGGTGTACAGCCATGATCATGTAATATTTCTAATGACTTATTTTCAATATGTATCGATGATATCAACAGAAGGCCATGTATGAGCCACGATGTGCATCATACACTGTCATTAGATTACTCCAGTACATTACATGGCAAACAATATAAAGTGTATCTAATAAAATGCTGTTATTACTTGTTCAAGTATGAAACAGACCTTATTATGCATGAAAAACAAATGTGTACACAGTCAGCACACATATGTTTCATGACATATGAAGACAAGTATGTCACAATACTGGCATGTAATACTAACACGTTTATACATTCTAAAACACTTGCCACACTGTGAGCTCACAATGGCACTAAAAACATACATTTTTGAATTGAGAACCTGTGATGTAAACCACTTAACATATGCCTTACAACATTGTTAAGCAGACTGTCTAGCAGAAAGTCCTTACTTCCATAGCCCATAAGATGTATGTGCACTTCACACAAAATAAGTTGAGGTGTCAATATCACAGGTTCATTGGTAGGTACTAGGCTATTGGCCCTAGGGCCTATATAAGCCTAGACAAATGGTACCTTGGCTTTTGCCACCCAAGAAAATTATTTTCCTGTGCCGCTGTCAAGCAGAGCCACAGAAGTGATCCCCGGGGTGAATTTCCTATTTCCCATCCATTCGTCAAGATTTTTCTTGAAGAGTGCTAATGAGATTTGTTTGATATAGATAGGCAGTTTGGTCCAGAGTATGGGAAGTCTCTGGGACAGGAATCTATCCCTCCAGCATGTTCTTTTTATTGTGGTGACAAGGTTTAGGTCCCCAGAGCGTGTAGCTCAGAGGGAATGGGATTTCTTTAAGTGGAGCATATCCAACAGCTCTGGGTTTGACATAGCTTTGTATGTTAGGCAGAGATCGCCTCTGAGTAGTCGATATGCAACGGAGTAAAGCTGGAGTTTTTTGAGACGGTCTGCGTAGGGCATCTGACTGAGGCCAGTAATCCTCTTTGTGAGGTATTTCTGCAGCCTTTCCAGTTGTTGTAGATGTTTTGTGAGGTACATACCAAAAGGGGCAAGTACTCTATAATGGGTCTAATGAGTGATGAGTAGTGGGGAACAATGACCTCTTTTTTCCTGGATGAGAAACCCTTTGTGATGAGGTGTGCCACGTAGAAGGATTTCCTGACGACTGTGGCAATGTGATTTTCAAAGGAGAGTCTACTGTCCACCTGTGTCCCAAGGTCTCTTATCACACTTTCTGTGTTAAGTAGACTATTGCCTATGTGGTAGTTCATGGGTACAGAGTTTTTACCAAAAGGGATGACAATGCACTTTTTGGCATTGCGCTTGAGGCCATGGGTTTGACACCAGGCATCTGTCTCAGTGAGGCCATTTTGTAGGATGTCTACATCATTAGGAGTTTTTATTATGGCTCCTAGTTTGCAGTCATCTGTGAACTTTGTTAGCCAAAGACCTTCTCTGTTAGCCTGTACTTCAGAGAAGTAGATACCAACCAGGAGAGGACCCAGGACTGAACCCTGTGGTACTCCACTTGTTACTGGTCTGAAGTTGGATTTAGAGTCTGCTACTTTCACAGTGTGGGTTCTGTCAGTGAGCCAGTTGGCAACCCATCTTGTGACATAGGGATTTATACCTAGTTTAGTGAATTTATCTATAATTCCAGAGTGGGGGATGGTGTCGAAAGCCTTGGCGAGATCTAGATAGATTGTGTGAACCTCCTTACCCTCATCTACGACTTTGTTGACTACTTCAAAGAAGTCTATCAGGTTTAGGAGACATGATCTGCCATTTACAAACCCAGACTGGGTAGGGTCCAGAGTTTGGAGATTGCCAATGTCATTGTTTATAGGTTCCATGATAATATGTTCCATAGCCTTGCAGACCAGGCTCGTCAGGCTGATGGGGAGGTAGTTCCCAGGGTCTGTAGTGGCTCCCCCTTTGTGGAGTGGGATAACCATTGCTCTGCACCATTCATTGGGCACAAAGCCTGAGGTGAGGCTATGATTGAACATGGTACTTAGGTGGGGTGCCAGTTTGTTCTGTAGTTCATGCAGAACGCAGCCTGAGATGTTGTCAGGTCCCATGAATGCTGTGTTCTTGGCTTTGGAGAGTGTGTTTTTTACCTGTGCAGCCATGATTACAGGAACTTTGCATTCTTCCAGTATAGAGATGGGCCCTTTAGGGGGTGAGAGAGGGGTAAAGTTAGCACTGAACCTATCTGCCAGGATATTGGTAATATCAGTTGGTTCTGTATATTTAGTACCATTGTGCTGTAACTCAGAGCAGATCTGAGTGTTGCCATTGAGATTCTTGACATAGCTATAGAATGCTTTGTGGTTGTCTTTACAATCAGTGGCAATTTTGTTTTCATAACTAGCTTTGGAGGATTTTATGAGGGATCTCAGCTTCTTACTGAGGCTGACCACGGAGTTTCTACAATCATGGGATTTTACTCTTTTTTGCAACAGTTTCTTTCTTCTGTTGTAGAGTTTGTTTATAGCAGGGGCCACCAGACTGGATTCCTTTTTTTGGATGGTAGCATCTTGGTTCTGTTAGGGATTGCATGATCCATGCACTCGTGTAAGTTCTTGGAAAGTGCATTTGTATAGGATTCAGCAGTCATACCTCTGTTGTCCGTCAGCATGGGTGTTGTGAAGTTTGCCACGTCTGTCTTAAGAAGCGTGAAGTTGGTTTTGTAGAATTTTTTTACGGTGGTTTCCCTAATGGGGGGTGGGGGTGGGATGTGGATTTCTAGGGTGATTAGCTTGTGGTCGGATCTGACCAACCAGGAACTGACCTCTGGTGTGGAACACCGGTTGCCCCTGCTGGCAATGACCAGGTCTTGGATATTGCTGCCCCTGGTGGGGGTGTGGATATGTTGATCCAAGGCGTTGGAATTTATGAATTCCAGAAAATGTTGAGCACAAGAGTTACTACGAGTAGTTTTCCCAGTTAATGGTGGGGTAGTTGAAATTGCCCATTATTAGCGTATTAGGTTGTACCCTAATATTTTCCAGTGTATCAAGAAATGAGGAGTGGGAATCCTGGGACATGGTGGGGGATTGGTAGCAAGCTACAATTTGGATTGTGGTCTTGCCCAGAGTTAGTTGCACTTGGATAATTTCGGATGCATTAGACTGAGCAATTAGCCTGGAGGTGTAGATATCCTTAATGACTATGGACATGCCTCCGCCTTTAGTGTTTTGGTCCAGGTTAGGTGGCCAAAAGGTGGGGTATGAATTATAGCCTGGTAATACAGGGTTGCTCTCTGGAGCCTTGAACCAGGTCTCTGTCACTGCACAGATGTCGATGTTCTCCATTTTAAGGAGTGCCTCAAATGAGTGCATTTTGAGGTTTAGACTTCTAGCATTAAGTAGTATTACCCTCAGATTTTGCTTGCTTGTACCTGTTATGGTGGTGAATTTGACATTTGAACCTTGCCTAAAAAAGGCACTGTAGGGGTGGCAAGAGCCTTAGCCAGTATCTGGAATCTCAAGGGCGACAGGTGCAGGCCATCTCTGGCAAAGCATTGTGGTTTGTCGATCATGTCATCTCATGCAGACAGATACTGGATCCCCTTAGAATGACACCAGAAGCTTAGCCAATTGTTGAAGTCAATCATTTTGTCTTTGTACTGTGGTATCATTCTGGGTGATGGCAGGATGCTACTCAGGGCTAGGGTCATACCTGCCTGGGCTACAAGACTGGACAGCTCCTCCATGTCTCTTTTCATGTAGTCCATGGAGGTGTGTCTCAGGTCATTCACACCAACATGGACAATGACAGAGTCATATTTGTACTTGTGGAGTGAGCTGAGTGCATGCATATTGTGGCAGATCTTGGCACTTGACAGGCAGCTGACAGTAACTTTTTCCTTGTTTAGCCTGGTGAGTGGAACATCAGTGTGCCTGACTATAGAGTCACCTATGACTAGAGTGTTAGGTACGTTGTTATGCCTTATGGGCTGTGGTTGAGTGGCACTCAGAGTTTGTGGGCTATGTGTCATTTGGGTTGTGTTGGGGGGGGGGGGTGGAGGTCGCTTGCGTTTCTGCTTTGGAGGTCCCTGTTGCTTGGGTAGATTTTTATTGAGAGCCTCCGTGAATGTAAGTGTGTGTTTTGTGTTTCTGTGTGTGTGTTTTGGTGGTGTAGGTTTTGAGGGACTATGTGATGAGTGTGGTGCAAGTGTTTACCTTCTCCTCTTGACTGTCTAGTCTAATCTTGGGTGAAGAGAGCTTTGCTTCCAGTTTGGCTATATAACTGCATCTCTCACAGGTTGTAGTGTTGGGTGGTAGGAGGAGAGGGCTGTGTACATGAGGCAATTGCTGCATTGCCCCAAGATGCACAGATTCATCAAGTAGACAGGAGAAAACACCGGGAACTGACCCTTAGACATGCCTGGATAGGTGCTTATTTATTAAGTACTAAAAACTGTTTTCCTCTAGACAAGTGAAGAAAGTTGAGTGCAGTAGTAATTTGTAGCTTATTTAGTGCTTACAATGAGTTCTGAACAAGTGCTGAGCTCAAAGAAACAGATTTGAGTGCTGATTCTAGAAAACTGGCTAGTTCTAATAAACAAAATTAAGCTAGAAGGCTTCCCTCCAACACAGAAAGGCTTGGGGACTCAGAAGCTTACAAACAGTCCTGCATACAGCAAATCTGTATCTGGACTAGACGACTTACAGGAAAGGCAGGAAACAAGCTTAGACATTTTTTTTTTTTTTTTGTAAAGTGGAAAGAAGGAGCAGAAACTAAGTGGGTTAGCCTTCTCAAATGTTCTCCCTGGATTAGGTAGAATAAGGTAATGACACTAGACTGGGAGGAGTGTCCCAGATCACATTTCTAGTAGGGGCGGGCAACTGCAAAGCTACAAACCCAACCAGATGTTTAACAATTTTAGACAATTTCTAGTTAATACCTCACACACAGTGAAACTAGCTAGAAATGTATATGCAGACAATAAAAGTGCTATAAATATCTCGTAAAAATAAGCAAGAAAACAGGATACTTAATGTTGCATATCAGAATTACTGTGAACTGTAACTGACGTTTATGTCCAATAATGTGTCATGTTGACATTTCCTAAATAACAGACATTTAGTACCAATATATAGTAAGAAGAATAAGCAGCAAAAACTAATTTTATATATATATATATATATATATATATATATATATATATATATATATATGCAAATGAGATGAGCAATGGAACATGGTTAATGGTTGCCATCATAACATCACAGGATTGGAATGCAAACAACACCTTAAAACAATTGGACAATCATAACAAAGTGACAGAATGTGACATCTACAATTGGTTATGTCACATACACATTACTAATAATCAACTAATGTATCACTGTCACTATTTATATTTGTAGGTATTCTTATCTATGTATTTGCACAATTCAACCACTATAATGATAATTAGTAATTATGTACCAAGCAGACATAACGGATGAGCATTACTGGCTTTGTGCACAACAATTATAGAAAAGAGAATGCAATTTTGTGTTAAACAAACCATCACAGGTGTTCCACACAGAATTGCCAGACATGTTGAACTAAAGTTCATGCCAGAAATTATGTGCCAACAGTATTCAGAATGTTGATACAGCAGACACTCATTAAGTAATAGAATATACAGGCTATGCACAACATAACACAAAATGAAAACCACCACCTGCAGTTCAAAAAGCAGCAAAAGCACTATCAATTTATATATAAAGCATTTCAGGTAAAAGCAGTATGATAGTAATGCAGAGATGCCTATCATTTAGGTTGTGACTTAAATCAAAGTATTGGTCTTCTCAAACATAACCTGCTTATAACTCAAATAGCAGTGTTTAAAATAAATCCATAATGTTATTCATATGAAATCAATGATTATTGCATTTACCTTGCAGATGCCTTATACGTAGTCTGACATTAATAATAGTATGCCTGACACTGCAAACCAAAGTGATTTTTTTAACAATGTTATGATAGCTTCTGGGGAAATTAATGTTGACAGTTATAAGGCATACCCATCTCCCTCTGCTGCTCCTGCAGCCTGTGCATGCACTTGATGCAAAGAACTCAGTTCTGAGCCTGGCCTTCATCACCTACAAAAAGGAAAAAAGGATGTATTACTGCCACTGAAGGATTGTGTCAGGTGAATATATGATGTTCACTATATACAAAACAACAGTGAAAAATAGCATCACATGATATCCAGCCTTGACATGAAATAAAATTTCAAATGTTGCACATTCAGTCATTTCTGTATCACTGTCAATATTGCGCACACATGAGGAGTGCTGTATACAAACTGGAGGAAGTGATATTCAAACCTACAGCACTCATTTTTGTATGCACTACCAACCTCACACCTACTTGCCTAGTTAATCTAACTTGGCTGTAATTTTATCAACGGATGTGAGTTAAGCAACTCAACTGTATGACTATGCAGGGAAGATTTAAACACATGCATTCATGCTTCTAAATTACAGGATGGGTAAAAGAACAGTTCAATTCAACTTCCACCATGTGCTGTGTATTTGAAACACAGAAGCATGCAATCCTGACTACATGTCAGGACATTGGTCAAAGTAATAAACAGTTGCAGCAATTCAGATTTCAGAGTCTGAGACACTGAAATAGAACATATGGATGCACTTGACAGACATAAATACACAGGAAGTCATGTTTACACTGGTATCTAATACATCAAAATGTAAGTTAGAAGATAGTCAATGTTAGACTAGAATGGATTATGACATAATACTATGACATTCAAAATGTACAGTAACCTATTTATGTGTTGCCAAGGATTTACACATATAGCCATATTGATATAGCTAGGATGTTTCCAGAAATTGCAGATAGCAGAGATGTTCATAGTCATCCGAGGCCTAAGTGTTATAGGCATTAATGCACCATGTACATATAAGATGTGTAAAAACCTAACTGTATAACTGAACAAGCAAGTATCTCCCATGTCTGTTTTTAAATAATAAGTACAGAAATATTAAAATAAATTCAAAACTACTCCATATGATGATTCACACCTATGAGTATCCATGACACATTCACATTGGCCTATTGCATAATAGGCTTGGCTAAGAGACAGCATAGTTTCTTCCATCATACAGAATTACTGTGGGATATTTCAAGATTCTTACAGATAATAGAGATATTTGTAGTCATCTAAGACATAAATTCTATAGGGTTAATGCACTATGTACATACTATGCTTTGAACCTACATGCATCCATGACACATTCACATTGGCCTGTTGCTTAATAAGTTGAGCTAGGAGACAGCACAATTCCTGCCCTCATATGGAATTACTGTAGGATGTTTCTAGGGCATAATAAAAGAATTGCTTTTTTAGCAGTAGTATGTGTCACTGTTTAACTATCTTATAGTTGCATTATGTTTTATAAAATCCAACATATGTTAGCCATGCTGATCTACACTGCTCTTACATTCATGAAAGTGTGTGCAACAAACATGGATAGTACGATAATGTATTCTCAATAATGTAGAGGTTAATAATGTATATATGTATTACTCACCATTCATGTGTACAGAAGTATACTGCTTCACAAAGCGTTACGGATAATGGAGAAATGCATAGTCATCTGTGGCCTAAGAGATATAGGCATCAGTGAACCACAGCCATGCTATATGTGTAAAAAGCTGCTCAATATACTTACCAAACATAGATCTTATATATGTTATGTTCAGTATTAACTACATAACCACTACTATTTAAAAAAATAACTTACAGTGGGATTTGAACCCACACATAGTTCAGCAGTCACTTTCACTCATTGCTTAACCATTTGAGCAAATTAATAGAACAGTTTAGTAATGTTTCGAAAAGGAATACTTATGGCATATCATTCAGTATAGATGTGATGCATATATGAATGTACACTCATAATCAAAGTTTATTCAGACTGTATACACAGGTCCAGTATAGTTGTTTATAACCTCAGAAGGTGTTGACATGATAATGTTAATTACATTCGCATTACTATTATCAGTTTAAACACAACTGAAAGAGTCTCATAAACTGATATATCTAACAAATGCATTAATTATGCTGTAGGTGTTAATGAGTGAATTATGAAACTTACTGAAGGCATCAACGGGCTGGCTTTGGAACTTTGCAACCCTCCAGTGAAGACCTTCATTGTCCTTCCACTGTAGGTCATTGTAATGGTGATGGACTTGCACACCTGTTCAGTCCATCTGCAGTGCTCCCTCGCAATCCAGTTCCATATATCAATCATGGTGAAATTCCTGGAGCGTGCTTGCATCCCCTGATCATGTTCATCATAGATAGTGAGCATCTGGGTGGTCTTCTCCTTTGTCCAGTTCAGCAGCTGTACACACTGAAGTCTCCTCTCAGTCAACATCCATAGTCTTGAAGGTGAAACTTCTTCCAAATGCCTTGAGAAAAATGCTAACTGAGGTTCCTCTCAGTTCACAGATATAGCAATGGCATAAACAGTAAATGTATCCAAATCACATTTTAAAGTTGGCACATATAGGATGGTATCAGATGATTGGAGGGCACTGCCCTGTATCTATGTTATCATTAATCTATATAAATCAAATTATACATGTTGACATTTCTGTTTTGGGCAAAACTGTCTGCAATACAACCTGTGTGTGATATAACGGAGGAGTATAGTATTTAACAACATGCATACAGATAGGTAAATGTGCATTATTGACAAAGATTTTCAACGTATGCATTGTATAAAAGAAACAGCCTCATTGAACAGTAGATAAAGACAGAATGAAAATATATTCATAGTAATTTCCGATTAGCCCGTAATGTCTGCGGAATGCTTACAGAAACCAAGTTCCAAGAGTTTCCGTAAGTTGTTTATTCACTGACTTCTTTATGGATATTCATGATGGTTAGTAATACATGTACTATAGGTATGGCTAGAATGAAAATATATCCATATTTAATTCTGGTTGACCTGCACTGTCGATGGTATGCTTATGGAAAATGACAAGTTCTGAGAGTGTTTGTAAGTTGCATGTTCACTGACTAGTTTACGGATACTCTGATGTTTGGTAATATAGTAGTAGTTGTAAGTACATTTAATCTGATAAAAACATCATGGGGATGGCTTTGACTGTTCACTGTTTATTGTGTTCATATGTAGCCATGAATGTATAACAGCTCATGATAATATGAATGACTAGTTTGTGCAATATTTATGTATAAATTCCATTATGGTTGTTGCATACCATATGGTGCAATAACATTTGTTATGGTGTGTGTCACTGACTATGGTTGTATATGACAGGCATCTGACATTCTTGGGGTACACATGCTCATTATGTTTTGATGTGCATATAACTGTGGGAACACCATTGCTGTAGCAATGAGTGCGTAATACAATAGTTGTAAGGTTGTTTTTCACTTCTGATATCCATTGCAATGCTTTCAAATCCCATAGATGATATAATGAATTGTTACATGTGATGATGTTGTTACATGTATTACAAATTCAGATGTTTTCATATCCATTATGTTCTTTTATACATAGCAGTAATATACATGAAAATGATTATTTTGCATAGCTTTACACTGGAAATGCGAGGACATCTAGTCAGTTGACATATCCTTATAACATCATCACTGTCTTCCAGATAACAAATCAAAGTAGAGGAGACAATTTTTTTCTCACAGGAAAATTAGATCAGAATTGAGGCTTTGTACCAGCAAGACCACAGCCTCCTTGAATGGATGGAAAATACTATGTGGAGGAATGAAGTTTGGACAGACATGGCAAACATGATCAATGTAGGTGATCACAATAGATCCAGGCAGGCCTGCTGACAATGTTGCTCTGACATGATCCTTTATGCAGCTAACAGAATATGCTGTTATAAGAGGGTGCGAGGAATGCCAGTGGAAGTTGAGCACCCTTGACTTCCCCAAATGAGATAATGGTGTACCTGGCATCACATCATCCCGCCAGTCATAATCGTATATCCAGTATAGGTATTGAAGCACATGTTCCAGATGTACATGTATGGCATACATTTCAAAACATTGCAACAAATACACTTCCTCATTAAGTATCTTTATTTCACAAATATTGATGTATGACTATATTTGTGTTTCATCAGCAGATTTGCGTCATAAACGTGGAAACACACATAATGTGGATGCTCAACTTATTACAGCATGTTATCTTGTCAATGCAGTATGTATATAACACTTCCAACAATGTGTAATGCTTTTGTTTTTCAGTTGCTTAGGTCCATCAACATCTGCACAGCAGCAGCAGCTCATCACATAAGTGTCTCCATATACTGTTCTTGTAATCCACAGCTTTTTGTGCCTCTGCGGCATTTTGTAGTACAACTGTGTGTATTCATGTCACTGTTTTCTATACACAGATACATCTGAATGACATGTTCACTGTTTATCAAGTAAGTTTCTCCATATCCTGCTACTGTGTGTCATAGTTGCCATTGCCTCTGCCTGCATTCATGACTAAGGAGCATACCTACATGTTGATATTTGTGTGCTTTGTCGTACTACATGATCTGCATTACAACAGATGCTGTGCTTCCCAAACAGGGAGGACATAAATAGTAAGACATTCTATTTAATACATGTCAGTACTGATAACCCCATCTGTACCATTCATAACTACTATATTCTTCTTCACCTGCTTAGGGCAACAGCAATTTGTGCATCAGCTTTGGCCAACCTATATGTGTCTATATTATCTTCTGTGTGTTATACCTCTGTTGAAATGCTATATGATGGCCATTATGTGCTTAGTGATAATGTTTCCATTTCTATGTTTCCCAAATCAGTTGCACTGCAGCCCTCACCTCTGGTGGTGCAGTCACAACAGAACATTTCAGGTAGGTTTTAGTATTTTTTATTAGTCTCATTTGTCTTTTGTGATTGATATGTAACTTATGTATCATCTCTGTGTATATAGGGTCCCTGGACAATGGACAGGCATGACATCCTGGCAATTCCATTTTCCCATTAACACTGCAGTCATGTAGTTGCCCTATATGTCATAACTAAGCTGCATCATGTGATTTGTGTGAATATATGTAACCTGTGCCATTTGTCTCTTCTTGTAGCATGTCCACTACCTGCCTTCTCCAGGAGCTCATCCACCAATCCAGAGGTAAGATGTGATGTACCTCACTGTGATAGTACTGCCTTGACACACAAGCCACTGATTTTGTTTTATTGTTGAGCCTGGAAGGGGAGAGCCATGTGGATCATGATGTAGCCTCACATATGGAGGAAAATGTGGCTGGTCATTCTAATGATGTGATGACATCAGATGCTGGACATGATGTTGATTATGCCATGATCCACTGTCCCATGTAGAATCTTGTAATGATGTTGACTCTTCCCCATGATGGAGCACTACAGCCCATCTCAGTACATATGAGAGTGTAGATAGTATGCATGGACACATCAGAGGGTGTTTGCTTAATATTATAGACAAATGAACATTCATGGCAACATCATGGATCTGACCTTTATGCACTTGCCTGACTGTATAGCGCACCAGCTGTGTGTGTCACATGAAGGTCAGGAGAGCAGACATGGAGAGGTAGTGTATTGTCTGTTGCATGCTCCTTTGAAAACCTTGTTGCAGCAGTGCAAGAGTAGTATCATAGTACTAACTGCATGTTACATGCCCTAACTGTACTAAGCAGATTACCTCTAGAGGGAGACGCAAACCCATACTTAGCTATTGGACATCAATGTCTGTGCTGCAACATGCATGCATATCTGCTTTTGGCCACTTCAGTGTGAGCCTAGCGGTCATGTCCAGATGGTCACATCACAGTAATGTTCCTTCCCACACTGTGTCCCCACATGCTAGTATTACCACATCCAGCTTCTTGGTACAGCAACATGGGCTTAGTATTTCTGTATGTAGAAGTGGCAGCCAAGACTGTGATGTGAGCTGTCAGCATGGGTCCCTAGACTGTGATACAGTATCACTGGCACTTAATCCAATGTGTGCCCTGTTGTGTTATTCTGACCCTGTGGCAATGATGACCATTGTATTGACCACCCCACTGACAAATTGCTCTGCAGATGGTTGTTGAAATATCTGATGACACAGGATTTTCTGATCATTTATCTGACCTAGGTTTCTAGATTCAGTTTGTGGCATGCATTATGTCTTTGATACTGTTATATGGTATTGACAACAGTAATGCAATATGTGAGGTCATGCTTTCATGTTTGCATCATTTGATAGTGGTCAGATAGGAGAGATGTTTACATTACACTTGTCCTTGTTGTCTGCCATTCACACATGCACAGCTATGCCTCTGTATGCATACCTGGTCACTTATGTAATTTTAATATGGTAGTGCCCATGCCTAACCCCAGCACTCACTGCATTTCTGTATACGTTTCCATTTTCAGTCACCATGCTTACTTGTATTTCCCATGTGTACCTTCCCATATCTGATTGAATCTGTACACATATCTATATATACCTATGTGGCTGCATTCCCAACATTGATGTATTTTGCATGCATGTTGTATGTTAACTGTCATTAATGGTCTGCATGTTTGCACATATATTACCTGGAAATGACCCATGATGCAGTGATAACATGTGCAAGTGAAGCAATATTGTTAGTGTATGGGCCCTGATTTTGGCTATGTGTTTGCTGATACATTCCCATACATGTCATGAACCTAGATTTCTTATGATAGTGGCAGAGTAATGGTTAATGTCCCATGTTAGTAATATGTATGATGATATCCTACCTGTCCTATGACAAATTTTTTGAACACGCTTCATGCGTCCCACACATGTGCCTGTGTGTTCCTCTTTGGTGATGTACCTTGCAGACAGTCTTCCTCCATTGATGTTTCCAGTCAGTTTTGTATATATTCATATTGTTATACCTTAAGCTTATGATATTTATGATGTCAATGTGTATACCTAATGGGTCATTTCCATTAGTTGTGATCTTTGCTGCTGTTTTGGGGCAACATATGAACATCAGTGCTTACTCTGTATACTTATGCACCTGTAGCTTGTCATGGCAAAAAGGTGTGTGTCAGATGCTGCCATGTTGCCTGAGCTAGAACATATGGCTTCACGCTCCATCTCCTGTGGCTACCCCCCCCATCCTCCAGATAATCCTCTGACACATGTGATATGTCATCTTCAAATATCTGGGGTTCTTGGGGTATGTCATCCACATCTGCAGCTGGAAAGCCATAATGTTTTGCTGTTGATGTGTTATGTAGCACAAAACACACAGCAATCATTTGAATCTGGATTTCAGCATATCAAACACACACTGAATAGTGTTTCATGTCACAGTGTATGATCTATTGTATGCATCCTGAGCAGGGTTTAATGGAGATCTATATGGTGTCATTAGCCACAGCTCCAGTGAACAAACACAGTCACATTTTTGCAGGAAGAAGATAACACATATTTTGTCATCATATGTACTGTTGACAGGTGTGGTTTCTGATTACCTTGTAGCTTTAGCCCTGTGCTTACCAAATAGTAGTCCCTCAGATATTTCACCATGTTAGAAAGCAGCCCTCAGATCACTTTACCTCCGCATAGCAGCATCAGGGACACTACCAGAGTGTGTTGCCATGATATTTGTAATAATTCTATCTGCTGAGCATACCATGTGGCATGCGTATATGTGTGGGAGCAAATGTTGCCCACAGCCTGCACCAGCTCTCTGTCAAATCAGTACCTGTTAATTATTTCCTTATCAGAATGCTAGGTTAGATATAGCCTGGCTCGGAGTCTAGATGGCTGCCTTTTAGGATGCATTTCCATATCTTCCTGTATGGCTTGTAGTACTCCAGCCAGTTGCAATTTTTTTTCTTTTTTTTTAGTAATGCTGCAGATTCTGCAGGATTCAGTAGTAAACAGTTGCTCTCATTGAGTATAAATACAGCACACATGGCCTCTGCTGAGTGCTTTTTTTAAAGATGTTGGATCATTTTGTTGCATTTAAGTTTTGTTGGGTATGCACACTGTATTTTGGAATCCGATGGCTGTGTGCAGAGTCCAGAATTATTCTATGCTAAATAGATAAGTACTTAGTCTTGTTTTAGCATACTTCATGAAACTGTGTCTGCCACTGGTGTGCTGAAGTCTTCATTTGGTGTGCTGTGCTTTCTGCAACTTTATTTTAGAATCCAGCACAATTTTTTTTATTTGCTTTTCCTGTTGTTGAATCAGATACCTTAGTAAGTCAATTAGTTTAGCACAGTTTTACTGAATAAAGTCAGTCGTTAAATGGAGCTGATATATTTTGCAGAATAAGTCCAGAACCTAGGATACTATTTGCTGCAAAATCTTTTTTCATGGGAATGTTCTGAGTGAACTAAGTAAATTTAAAATATATCCACAAAAGCATGTATTTTTCAATATTACCACTTCTCTATAAAAATAGTGCTTTTGGAAATATTTAAAGTAGATTAAAAGCAAAAAACTAAAATCTTTTCTGATATAATTAATGACTGTTTAAGTAATGCCACACAAGTGATCCTATGCAGTAGCCATCTTGAATTCTCAGTTTTAAAATATTAGTTTAATTCCTTGTATGCTACTTTAACTCCTTAATATTGGATGCTGAGTTATCTCAGCACTCAAAAGCAATACCGCTACATCAGCTGCTGAGATATCTCAAAGTTCTCTCATTGTAGCCTACACAGTGATTTTTTTAAAACTGCATGACCGCTGTCATTTTTTTTAATTACAAGATGAATTATTAAGCAAAATTAGAAAAATAATTCCCATTGTTATTAAAATGTGACAAAAACAAAACATAAAAAAACTGCCCATGCTAACAATTACATCTTTAGTAAATAACTATACAAACTTTTATTCCCATTAAAGAACTTTTTCAGACTGGTACAGCATTTCATATAATAGCATTTTAAGAACCTAAGTGGAAACTCTCAATCTGCTCTAAGTTAGTGCAGAATGGCACAAAATACACTGAAATGACTGATATTGCCAATGTTCTGGCAGGCAGGTTTATTGCAAACTTCAAGCGAAAAAAAAAAAAAAAATGAAAAGACCAATGGTTAGACCACAGCTGAAGATAAAAATGGAATAATCCACGTCAGGAAATAAATCACTTGCAGCTTCACAGTAGTGCCCTTTATAAAACCAAAAGTTGTAACTGAGATGTAGTAGTCAAGGTAGGAAACGGTTCACTTGCAGTATCACACCACTTTATTAAACAAGAGTAAGCGCTTTCGCGATCTAAGTCAGCTGATCGCTTCTTCAGACTCATAAAAACAGTTAAAACATTGGTAGTTAAAATATGGTTCAACCAATGAAAACACATATAGAACTATGACATAGACTAATTAAAATTGCATACATCAGTACATTCTGCATAAGATGAAATAAAATATACATATAACAGACACATTTTATGTAATAATCCATATTACTTAATGTTTTAGTGGTCTGGATTTTAAAAAGGTTTCAAGGAAACAGCATTGTTCAATCCAGGAGACCTATCTGCCTGAAGTAATAAAATCCATCTTTGTTCTGCTTCCTCTACCTTATTCCTTGTATCACTTCCCCTCTTACTTTTATTTATTATTTCTAAAACCATGAAATTAAAAATATGTTTCCTATCTTCTTCTTCCACATGTTTTGCTGAAGCACTTGTGTCTTTTTTATTTCTTATATCTCTAAGGTGTTCAAGGATACGTTCCTTTAGACACCTATTGGTTTTGCCTATATAAAAGGCATGACAGACAGTGCAGAAGCTGAAATAAACCAAATTTTGTGTTCTGCAGTCAGCATAAAAATCTATATCAATTATAAATCCTAGTGTAGGATGTTTATATGTAGATTTATTATATAAATAGTCACATGCTGTACAATTTCTGCAAGGAAAAGTCCCCTGCCTATCAAATAGGAACATTCTTTCATTGTTTCTGGATTTATAACAGAGTTGCCTTTTTAAGGACCTCTTATTTCTAAAAGAAAAGCTGGGTCTATCTTCTAACAATTCTCTCAAGTCAGGATCCGACAATAAAACATTCCAGTTCTTCACAAAAATATTACAGAACCTTCTGATGTCACTTGAATAAGTTATAGGGAATCTAACTTTAAAATCATGACCTTCCTTGCTATTAACATCTTCTATAGTATTTGAGAAGAGCGGTCTACATCTCCCATCCCTATTTTCAATGGTATATTTAGAGCTTTCATTTATGTCTTTCTTACTATAACCTCTGTTTAAGAAGTCTTTCTCTAATATAGTCATTGTCTTCACAAAGCCATCATCTGTATTATGTAAGCTGCTTATTCTCATATATTGTCCTTTCACTACATTTTTATGTACAAATGGATGCATACTAGTCTTATGTAAGATACTATTTCTCCATGTAGATTTTCTATACATCCCTGTTGTAAGTTCATCTAACACTGTCTTCTTAACCAAAACATCTAGGAACTCAATAGAGTCCCTGGAATGTTGACTAGTGAATCTTAAAAATTCAGTGGTGCTATGTAAGTACTCCACCATCTCTTGCAACTCTTCACTAGTACCATCCCATAACAGGAAGACGTCATCTACAAAACGTATATTCCATACAATTTTGCCAGCATATTTATTGCTAGCACTTAATACATGATCTTTTTCCCATGCAGCCAATGCTAAGTTGGCGTAGCTGTTAGCACAAGCCATGCCCATTGCTACACCAACTTTCTGTAGATAAACCTTGTCATTGAATATAAAGACATTATTTTCTAGGACAATATCAAGCAACTCACATATCAAATTAATCTTAGTGCTTTGAAAAACTTGTTTCAAGGTCAGAATATCACATATTTTCTCAATACCCCATTTATTCGGTATCACTGTGAACAGTGAAGTGACGTCCATTGTCACAAGCATATAGTTTCTATTAATATTCCTGGTCTTATTATATAACAGTCGCAGAACTGCCTTTGTATCCCTTAGTATAGTCTCACATGATTTTAGGACTATTTGTAAATTTTGTTCAATATAAATTGAGATGGCTTCTGTGGCCCATCCTTTACTGGATACAATAGGTCTCATAGGGGGCTGTGTGATGTCTTTGTGAATTTTAGGTAGACCATAAATAATGGGTATAGTGGGATGTTCTATCTGAAAGTAGTCAAACAATTCCTCTGATACATAATTAGTAATCAATAAGTCAAAAATATATACAGATATCCTGTCAATTATACCTTGTACTTGTCTCTCATTTAGTTCAACATAAGTATCTGTATCATTCAAAAGTTCCATCATTTTCTTGTAATAAAAAACCTTATCCATTACTACTACACTGCCTTCCTTGTCAGCGGGCCTAATTTCAATGCTGGGAGAATCTTTTAGTTCTGACAGTGCTTCAGTTTCTGATTTACTCAAGTTATAAAATCTAGGTGGAAGATTTTTAGCATGCATCTCTCTAATTTCATGCTCACACACATTAGTGAAAGTTTCAACTGTGGGATGTATCTTGGGTACAAAGGCACTAGTTTGTTTAAACATATTATCAAATACATTTCTTTTAAACATGGTTTTAAGTGTTAGGTTACGAGAAAATAACTTCAGCTCTTTTAATAAATCAGTTAATACTGTTTTCTCTGCTGGAATAAAGTTCAGGCCTCTATTTAACAATGAGGCTTGTGCGTCAGTTAAAGAAAAGCTAGATATATTAATTACCAAGTTTTTTGTTGGTTCTTGCTCCTGGTGTTCATATATGCAGGAGTCACTCTTTGCACTTAGTGCAAACTTCACCCCCCTCTCACCCCCTAAAGGGCGCATAACCTTACCAGAAGAATGTAGGGCCCCATCAATCACCGACACACAGGTTAAAACAGCCCTACCCAAAGCCAAAAACACAGCTTCAATGGGACCGGACGGAGCTCTAAAATGAACTAACCCCTCTCCTAAACACACTGTTCAAACTCAGCCTCTCTACAGGTTATGTACCCACAGAGTGGCGCACAGCAACAGTTATCCTGCTCCACAAAGGTGGAGCTAAAATGGACCCCGGGAACTATCGCCCTATAAGCCTGACTAGCCTGGTCTGCAAGGCTATGGAATGCATCATCATGGAACTCATTAACAGAGACATTGGGGACCTCCAAACCTTGGACCCTACCCCATTTTGGCTTTGTTAAGGGCAGATCATGCCTCCTAAACCTGGTGGACTTCTTTGAGACAGTTACCAAGGCATTAGACGAGGGAAAGGAGGCCCACACAGCCTACCTAGACCTCGCAAAGGCTTTCAACACCATTCCCCATTCTGGTATTATAGAGTATAGACAAGCTCACCAGCTTGAACATAAACTCCTATGTCACAAGATGGGTTGCCAACTGGCTCATGGATAGAACCCACATGGTGAAAGTTGCAGGCTCTACATCTGACTCTAAACCAGTTACAAGTGGCATCCCCCGGGGCTCAGTCCTAGGATCCCTCCTGTTCGGTATATACTTCTCAGAGGTACAGGCAAGTACAGGAGGACTATGGCTGACCAAGTTCACAGACGACTGCAAACTAGGGGCCAAAATTGATTCTCCGGCAGATACAGACATCCTCCAGATGGGTCTCACTGAGACAGATACCTGGTGTCAAAATCATGGCCTCAAGCTAAATGCCAAAAAGTGCATAGTCATCCCCTTTGGAAAAAACAAAGTACCCATGAACTACCACATAGGTGGTAGTCCCCTAAATACAGAAAATGTAATAAGGGATCTGAGGACCCAAGTAGATAATAATGTCTCCTTTGATAATCATATTGCCAAGGTGGTTAGAAAATCCTTCTATGTGGCCCACCTAATCACAAAAGGGTTTGCATCTAGAACAAAAGAGGTTATTGTGCCTCTCTACTCATCACTCATTAGATCCATCATAGAATGCAATGCCCCATTTGGGATGTACTTTACAAGACACCTGCAACAGATGGAAAGACCACAAAAGTACCTCACCAACAGGATTACTGGCCTCAAACAGATGCCTTATGCAGCCCGACTCAAGAAACTCCAGCTGTACTTGGATGCATACCGCTTACTCAGAGATCTCTGCCTGACATACAAGGTCATGTCCAACCTAGAATTGATGGACATGCTCCACCTAAAAAAAAAACAAATCCCGGAGAGCCACATGCTCTAGAGATATAAACCTCACCACAATGATAAATAGGACATGCTGGAGGGATAGATTCCTATCCCAGAGACTCCCCATGCTTTGGAACAGGATTCCAATATGCATCAGGCAGAGCCCCTCACTAACACTCTTCAAGAGAAACCTTGACGGGTGGATGGGAAACAGAAAATATACCCTGGGGACCACTGCAGTGGCTCTGCTGGACAGTGGCACAGGGAACTAATGGATCTGCTGGACAGAGGCACATGGAACTAATCTAAGGAGTGGCAAAAGCCAACACATTCTGGCTAGGCTTATAAATGCCCTTGGGCAGATAGCCTAGTACTTACCTATGAACCTATGAACCTATGATTTCAGTCTGATCTATGCTTCATAGTGTATGAATAAAAAATCTAAACCCTATAAACAATACTGTATGAGGGTGGTCACGATGGTGCAGCGGTTAGTGTTGCTGCCTCACAGCAAGAGGTTTTCTGCTTCAATCCTTGGCTGAGTTGCATTCTGTGCAGAGTCTGCATGTCCTCCTTGTGGTCATGTGGGTTTCCTCTGGGTGCTCCGGCTTCCTCCCACATCCCAAAGACATGCTGTAGGTGTATTGGACACTCTAAATTGGCCCTAGGTGTGAGTGCATGCACGTATGTGCCTTCTGTTGAAGGTTGAACAAAGAAAAAAGACCTTAGGTGTCGTCCACAGCTTCAGGCTTCAGACTGTTAAGACACAATTTATTTCTTAAAAAGTGAAGCTGACAGGATGTAAACTTCACTAGAATATCCAAGCAGTTGTCATCCACAGCTTCAAACTTCGGGCTGTTAAAACTCAATTTATTGAATGCTTAAAAAGTGAAGCTGACAAAATGCAAACTTCACTGAAGTACTGAAATAATTAGCCTAGTAGTTAACATCCACAACTTCAGGCTTCAAGTGGTTAAAGCACAGTTAATAGATGCTTGGTAAGCAAGGTTGACAAAAATGTATACTTCACTGGAATGTAAAAAGCTGATGAAATTGTCCAAACGATACAGCTTCAAACTTCAGGCTGTTAAAACTCAATTTATTGAAAGCTTAAAAAGTGAAGCTGACAAAATGCAAACTTCACTGAAGTACTGAAATGATTAGCCTAGTAATTAACATCCACAACTTCAGGCTTAAAGCACAGTTAATAAATGCTTTGTAAGTAAAGCTGACAAAATCATATACTTCACTGGAGTGTAAAAAGCTGATGAAATTGTCCAAACGATAAGCGCTTTCGGCAGATGCCTTCTTCAGATCATATGGAAGTGTGGTTAGCTCTTCCTGTTTATAAAGGAAACACAATCAAGAGCTGGTAGCTAATTGTCTTTGGTGTTCTTAAAGGCACAGGCCAAAAATAAATGTTCAAAGTGGAGATTTGTCTCCTATAATGTAGTTCAATGTTAAAAATGCTAGAATCATGTATTGATGTTTGGTAGGTTTCTTCTAGATTTTAGAACAGGTCTGAGAGGTACTATTGTATTGAGACCTGGGGGTCGATTGGCTCTAAAATTATTGATCCAAAAGATCTCTCTCAATTCTGTCCTGTTATGGACATCTCCTTCCCTGATGTTTTGGGTGACCACTTCCACAGCTTTAAACAAGAAATTATGCGTAGGATGGACCAATACATGTGCTGCTAAGGCATTATGTGGAACTTTCTGATCAATGTCTCTGACATGTCGTAGAATGAGATCCTTTAGTCGTTGGTCAGTTTTCCCAAGGTAAAAAGCTTGGCACTTGCGACAGGTAGCCAAATAGATTATGTGGCTAGTAGTACAATCAGCATAGATCACTATCAGACTGCAAAGGTACTTTTAAATGCTGCAGATGCAAAGCTTGTCCTTACTTAGATACTAGTAATACTTTTCTTCATCCAGTATCTGGACGTAACTTTCATTTCGATGTTTATGCTGATTGTACTACTAGCTATGTGGGAAAAGGAGAACAATAAAAAAAAAACACACAAAAAAAAAAAAAATAAAACCAACAAAAAAAAAATAATTCTCCACCCCTTTTTATAAAAAAATTATTTTTCTATCATGTGACTTAATATGTAATATCATTCTTTCCATTCTTTAAAAAATATATGCAAAATTAAATATGCAAATAATATTCATGAAAAATATAAATATGTGACCAAATGTACATTGTTAACTCACCATACCTTATGGAAATACTTCTTTCTCTTTTTTAAATAATATCAAAAATTCACATAAGCATTCAAACCCTGTCCTCTAGTGGCATCTAAAATAATCTGCCATTATGGGGTACTTTCAAGTGTTACTCATGTAATATGGGTAGGTTCATTAATGAGGGTCCCAACAGATATTATGACAACACTAGTCAGGCTTATACCCTACCAGGGACCTGTACTTGTGCAAGTGAATTTGTTTTATATGACAATCTGTTCAGCTTGTGAAAAGTTTTATGTAGGGAAAACCAGCAGCAAACATAGGAACATAATTTATGAGCATACATATGCCATCAGGATGAAAGATGGAAATAATGCACTCTACAAGCATTCAGTTAAATATAATATGTTTGAAAAAAATTAATTTGGAGTACTTGATCAGGTACCTGATACTTTTAAAGGGAGAAACAGAGATGATGAATTAGAACATAGGGAGTATAAATATCAGATTATAGTAGACATCACTAGAGGGCAGGGTATGGATGTTAGTCTGAATTTTAAATGTTGTTTAAAAAAAGAGAAAGAAGTATTTCCATTTGATACACATACATACATACAAATATTTCAAGCATGGGCAATAATACCCTTCTAGTCTACCAATATGCCAAAATAGTTGTTCCCATAATAAGTGTTCAAGGTGTTCTTAAAAATATCTAAACTAGCGCTTGCTTTAATGTAATTTGCTAGCCTATTCCATGCATCAGCTACCCTCTCAGAGAACCATTTAGTCACTTGTCATTCCTTGAAAATTTTCTACATAGGTTGTCTAATCATTCTCCACTACTTTTTGATAACCCTGAACATTCCCAGAGGCAGTTGTCTATAAATACCCTATATACCTGAATAAGGTTTCTTCTTAAATATATATCGATATGAGACACTGTACAAGTTCATATATTTTAGTATTTCATAATAACATAAAATTTTATATCCATGAATGCTCTTGGTATATTTCTTCTGTAGCCTTTCCAGTTTATTCATCCTTGTTTTCTTATTAGATTTCCATATTGTTATTCCATACTCAAGTTTGGGTCTAATGTAACTAGCAAACAATGACTTCATTATTTCTGATTTCCTAGACTTTATAAATCTTTTGTTACAACCTATAGTTCAATAACTATGCTGAGGTAACAATGTGTATTTGGTCACATATTTATATTTTTCATTAGCATTATTTTTATATTTAGTTTTTCATGTATTTTAAAGAATGTATGTTATTATATATTAGTCACATGACATAAAGTTTTTGTTTAATAAAAAGGGGTGGATAATTAATTTGTGTAGATCTGATGAAGTGGTGGTCCATTATAACAATTGTGAGACAAAAGCACTTATCTGTTTTTTTCTTTTTAATTAAATGTTTTGAAAGGTTTATGTTGTTTTCCTTATCCCACACAGCATTTTTGGAGTTTGTTTCATGTTTATTTATGGTCTTCCAGGTTGGTTACAACAGGATCTTATGCTTTGTAAATTATGTTTTATGTGATTCATTTTTTTGTATCATCAACTCTGACACAAAATGATTTTTTAATAACACAAAAACCAAACCTAAAGATTCAAAATGTCTAAAAACAATTTCATTTATATAGCATGCATGATCTCATATTTTCTGCACTTCAATTTTAGTGGTTCATTTTATATAAAATGCCTCACACTTGGCACATTCTACCAAATAGGCAGTAGTACAGGAGTTACAGTTCAGATGATTCCTAGGACTAAAACTTTTTCTAGCTGTGGAACTATACTAAGGGTATACTGATGTGGAACTGCACACATGACAACAGCCACATGCATATGTGAAAAATCTCTTGCTGCTGCCAGAAGTTACATTTTGCACTTTACAATCAAACTCAAGTAAAATTTGTATTTATTTTTTATTATTAGTAAACAGAGGAAGCTTCCCACCCCTTATCTCTTTTGTAGACAGAATATGCCAACCCTTGAATGTAATCTGTTTGATGTTATCAGAGTCAACAGTGGGTTCATGATGGTCATGGCCATAAACTTAATTGGAACTCCACCAATTTGACTGTCAGAAACAAGGGTGGGGATCACCTTCTCTATGAATGTCAGTGGACTTAATATCCTTTGTGATAACTTCCCTTAGAATTTTGTCAGGGAGGTCTTCGTGATAGCATTGCACTTCAAAGCTACTTTTTAAATTAGTCAATTATCCATTAGAATCCGAATCACTTGCAGACAAACATGAAGGTCCAATAATTTGGCCCGTCACTGTATTGATCTTGACATATGTAATATACATGCAAAAATAATTCTAGATACTGTTGTGTCAAGTATGACAAAGGGGGATACTGCCAACCCAGCTATCTGAAATTTTGTAAATAATTACATGTCATTTGTGAATATCAACATGATTCATCGAATATACTTTTGTTACAACTGTATTAGAACTGTATGTCATGTGTATATCAAACTAGGTTTGCACAGACATATATGTTGAAAAAGGTTTTTGCAAAATGCTTGAAATTTATCCACAGTGTGCCCTACTGGAATAGAACAGAAATGTACATGCACTATTGAAATTGTTTTGAATGTATATATTTTGACAGTGGAAACCGGAATACAGGAGGTTAACTTCAGAAAAATAGCTGAGATTAAATAGCTTTATGACTACACAATACATTTCAGTATCAATGCAGCAAGGAGACACATTGTCTGTACTAGGGAACTTTCTGTATTGTCTTAGAAGTGTTTTATTGTTTTATAACTTCCAGTATCTGCCAACGATCTTAGGAAAAGCTCTTGTCTATGTATTTTTACAGATATATATTAAATGCTACCAGCTGCCATCAATGGCTGTTTTGCGCCTGGGGACTAGAAGCCAGATGACAAGAAATGATGTCATTCTGCAAGCTAGCCCAGCGATAATATTTGAGATATTAATTTAAGAAGTGTCTGAGAGAGACACAGCAGTCTTTATTCTATCTCTGACCTGACAACAACTAGAAGATCCATTCACCACATATGCCTTGCTCTTAAATAGGTTAAATAGGGAGTAGTAATTTTCTTAGATTCAGTGAGGAATATAGTGAAGCTTAGTTTAGATATTTTTCTTTATTTATTTGAGACTGTCCTGCAATGTTGTTTTAAATATGTCCTGTGATGTTGAAGAACTCTGATATCAATGTAAATACATTTAGTATAGTCTTGTTATTTTATTATTTATTATTATGTATATTTAAACCTTTCATTGTGGCTGATATGTGTAGAGATATTTAAGTTCTGAGAGTACTTGCATATTTATTTAGTGACACTGTGTAGGCCACTCCTAATAGTTTTACTATTGGTCAAACTACCATTTGTATTAATAGTAACATTACACAGTAAGATTGGACACCCTTTGTTAAGGGCCTTAAAGTAGCTGATAAGGAGTTGGTTGGTGGCAGTGATAACTACTTTCTAGCCTGGGCAAAACTGGGCATAACTAGTAAACTTTTACTAGCCTTTCTCAGGTGTGTGTGTGTGTGTGTGTGTGTATAAACCAAACCTCAAAAAGTATGCATGTCAGCTACTTGGGTAGGGACACAAAGCACTGGTTGGAGAGAGAGGGTGCTGGAGGTCTTGGCTTGGCCACTCAGCTGAGATCTCAACTCTATAGCTGTGCCAGTGGACAGTCTTATTGGGGATCTGGAGAAAGAGGGAGAAACCAGTTCTGGACTGACTGTGGTCTCTGTGTGCTCTTAAGGGAAATTGTACTTGATGCAGAAAGCTGCATCTGGAAATACAGTGTGTGTGCCTGTTATCCTCCTAGTGTACATCCCCCTCTGTTGCCAGCGGTGAGGATTAAGGCTCCTTGATTGCTGGTTCAGTGGTGGGTCATCACATTAAGTATATGCCTTGTATCAAGAAAGTGTCCCAGACATGAAACCAAATCCAGTCAACCAAGGTTTATTTAGCACTTTTGTCAGCTTGTATCACAAGACTTCTTCAGAATAAAACATTCAAGCATACAAAAAAAGCAAATTTAAGACATTAATTGGCCACATGATCAGATCTCCACCAATAAAACATAATTTAAAATTATTCAGTCTCCTAGTAACAAAATAAAGTGCTAAACACAATGTGAATGCAGCCTTAAAAAAACTACCTATACTACAACTGTCATTCAGCCCAGGTGAAATCTGGGCATTCAACCTTATCTGCCAAAGAAGTTCTCTAAACTCAACCATATCTGCTCAGAGCCCTCCTCGAATATCTTTTTTAACCCCTTCTAAAACAAACAAAAAAATAAAAGTATGTTTAGGGTACTTTTCCACATGTTTGTAAAGGGCATTGTTACTTTTTTATTTTTCATGTCCCTAATATGTTTGTAGGTTCTCTCTTTAAATCTGCATGTAGTTTTCCCTATACAGAATCCAGGGCTCCAGAAGCAAATGGCGGCATATATAACCCCAATAGTGTTACAACTGAAAAGCCCATTAGGTTGTATGGTACAGGAATTAATTCTAACATATTCTTTGTTTAAAATATAACAACATTGTGTACAAAAGTCACATTTTTCCTACCTATCCTCCCTTTACTTAATGAGCTCTCCTCTTTCCATTCTAACATATTTTTAATAGTACATTCCATCTTGTATACAATATTGGCCTTTATCCAAGTGTTTCTATTAATCCATTATGTACTTGAAGTAACTGACACTTCCTATTTAAAATGCCCTGGATCATATAAGAATCTATGGAAAACTTAGCAGTAAAGGAGCACTGATAGTTATTTGTAGTATTAGATTTTGAAGGTCCATTATGTTCGGAATAAAATGTACCTTGTGCCTGTAACAGGGGTGTAAATAACCCTCCATTCATCTTAGTAACTGTTTCATCTTTTACCTTTTCTATTAAGGGACCTGGATACCCACTTGAAATAAACATATTACTGAGAATGGAACACTGGGCAAAAAAATCCAAGTCTCCGGTAATTTATTATTGCATTAAGTAAAGGGAGGATATGTAGGAAAAATGTGGCTTTTGTACACAATGTTGTTATATTTTAAACAAGGAATATATTAGAATTAATTCCTGTACCATACAACCTAATGGGCTTTTCAATTGCAACTCTACTGGGGTTATATATGCCACCATTTGCTCCCAGTGCCCTGGATTCTATATAGGGAAAACTACATGTAGATTTAAAGAGAATATCTATAAACATATTAGGGGCACGAAAAATAAAAACAGTAACAATGCCCTTTACAAACATGTGGAAAATTACCCTACACATACTTTTAGTTTTTTTGTTTTAGAAGGGGTTAAAAAAAGATATTCGAGGAGGGCCCTGGGCAGATATGGTTAAGTTTAGAGAACTTCTTTGGCAGATAAGGTTGAATGCCCAGATTTCACCTGGGCTAAATGACACTTGTAGTATAGCTAATTTTTTAAGGTTGCGTTCACATTGTGTTTAGCACTTTATTTTGTTACTAGGAGGCTAATTGATTAAATAATTTTAAATTATGTTTCATTGGTGGAGATCTGGTCATGTGGCCAATTAATGTCTTTTAAATTTGTGGTTTTTGTGTGCTTGTATGTTTTATTCTGAAGAAGTTTTATGATACAAGCTGATGAAAGTGCTAAATAAACCTTGGTTGACTGGATTTGGTTTCGTGTCTGGAACACTTTCTTGATACAAGGCATTTTTTTGTTTGAGTTTATTTGTTATTTGGTTCTGAGTCACAGCAAGTATCTTTAATAGGAGTAGGAATTCTTGTAGCAAGCTCATCAGAGATAGCAATTATGCATTACAACTAAAAACTTCATTGAAAAAAATCATGTGTCAATTTTAGTTTTAAAATTCAGTGCTGCTAATGAGATAAGAAAACGTATCTATCTTGGTTTATAGCCATCGACAAAGAATGCTGTCAGCAAAATAATAAAATTTTTTTTTTTTTTGAACTAACCCATAACAATGTTGTCTGATTTGAATTTAAGGAAACAATGCTTGCAAAATTGGAGGCCATAACCACAACATGAATATGGTGGACAATTTTGTCTGAAAAATATTTTTGAAATTGACATGCATTTTTGACTGAACTATATTACTTAATTTATTCAGTTTGAGATACATCCCATCCACATTTTTGCCTTGGGGGGAAAAAGTGTGAACAAAGAATGTACCTCTTTGTTACTTAGAGATCTAACTCAGCAATAAATATATACTTGGTCTTGTGAATGAAATCTGATTGTGTATTGAGTGTAAAAGTATAACCTTTTTTATAACATACTTTAATTGATGTACCACAAATATGACATGTAGCTCAGTTTTTGAACCACTTACAGAAAAAAATGAAGCGGGGGTTTGGATTTCCAAAAATAATGCCAAGCATTGGATTTGATACAGAACAATAGTCCATCTTTGAAGCTTTAATCCATGAAATATACACCATCTTTTGAACAGAAACATCAAGATTTTTGTAGATCAAATTTATCTCATACATTACTTTGGTAAAACTGTCTGATAAAAGAATTAGCATATTCATTTCATAATCTTTACAATGCATGACCACCATGGAGCTCACCACCATCAGCCTATATAATGTAAATCCTAGGACCACCAAGCATATACATTAAATCTGCCCTTTTCTTTGTTTACATTGAATTCATGTGTTTCTGGGTAGATCAAGTTCTTCTAATTTCAACATCACACATACTTTCTAGAAGCATTTATATCAAGAATAGGCAGTGGAATGAAAATGTCATTTTTCAAAGCATTCATTGTAAAACTCAAGTTTGACTTTAGACAAAAAATAGCAAAGAAAACAAAAACGGCTACACTCCTGTAGGCAAATGCTGCGCTGTAAATAACACCGAATGTAAAAATAAAAATGAACAGTTCAGCGACAGCAACCATGCAGGTTCCAACACAATATATTCAAACAACTCGTACTTTTACAAATAAACACTTCAAAATGTAAAAACAACAAATTTCGACAAAAAACACCTGAAAGCAGGACTGTAATAAAACAAAAAAATATATTATACTGCTGTGGGGTCTGACTGTACATTAACATGTACGATTAATTAGATGTATTGCATGATGCTGTGCACCAATATCACAGCACTGAAACCTCAAGGAACATCACCAAGCCTAGGCATAGTAAGGCATCATAGACTTGCAAATTATAATCCAATTTCATGATATTATGCAACAGCAGGTGCAGCAGAATACCTGATTTCCCTGGTAGATGAGGAGAAAAACAGCATCATGCAAGCATTTTATGGTATAACCCATTATCTAAAGATCCTTGGAGCTATAGATTTCAGATATGTTGCCATTAAATCCCCACTTTGCCAACAGGGCCTGTGATACTTTAGCTAGAAAGACTTGGACTTCCAGAAGTACCAGGTGGTGTATGATGCACAGGAAATTATTTATCATGTTGTGTACACTGTCCAGGCAGTTCACAGGATTCACAGATTTGGCATATGTCTGGCTATACCAAAGGCTCCAGAGAAGGGACTTCTCAGTTTTGCAAACAATATTAGATATGCTCTAGATCCTAATATGCAACCTACAGACCATGTAGTCAAAGATCTAAACTGCAGCCCATGCAGAAATACACATGCACTACAACGAGGAAGCGAATATATATATATATATATATATATATATATATATATATATGTATATATATATATATATATATATATATATATATATATATATATATACACATACACATATATATATATATACATATATATATATATATATATATATATATATATATATATATATATATATATATACTCATACACATATATATATATATACATATATATATATATATATATATATATATACACACTACTGGGGATGCTTGACATTTGCATGCCACTAAATCATTAACCTGTGGCTGGAGGTGCAAACCATGTATATCAGAAAACATAGGAAATACATACATACTTCAAGGGATATGGCTTTCCAGATGAGATACAGCTAAAGTAGGTTGGAGTTCTGCTACATGTCCCTCCTCTTCTCCCTGCCCTACAACTGCTGCTGGCATAACTGACATGGAAGGCCCTGCCATGATGTTCACCTGCTGTTCCATCTCTTTACATTATGTCAAATTATACAACATGACACATGCAGCAAAAATCTTGCTGCATATATCTGGACTATATTTCAGTGCCCCTGAAGCATCCTTTCAGTAGTATGAACACATGCTAGTGACATGCACAGTCTCACCTCTTTAAGTACCTAGTTATCAGCTGTTGATAGTGCTATACACATCCTCCACCTCCAATGTACATACTGTAGCCATACTTTCACTGGAAATCCATATCCCTTGAAGTGTTGCCTCCCTATGTTTTCTAATGTAGGTAGTTTGCACCTCCAGCCACAGGTAAATGATTTAGTGCCATGCAAGTTTCATGTGTCCCCAGCTACACATGCTTTATGACATCTTCCTCACTGTAATGTATGTGTAATTAGGAACATAAACACTACCTTTCCTCATTGTCACTAACATGCACCACCAGATTTTTTTGTTCCTGCTGAGATACTTTACCAGGGAGGACTTGTTCCTTAACCCTGTGATGCTTCAGGTCTACAGAATCTTTACTAAAAAGTTTCTATTTCACAGCTGAATGGTTGCAAGCAGTGTTACAGAAAATAGTGAACATGGTCACTTCATACAGCTGTTATGATAATGATGACAGCACCACTGTATGTGAATCACTGCTAGTGTGCAATGTGCTATCCAAACATGTCAGTGCTAACTGTGCACATCATGATATAGTATGGGTATGCCTGTTGTACTGTGGTGCAGCATTAAATCCATGCCTTAACCCACTGATGCAGTGATACTTTGCATGACACATGCTTCACAAACAGGTGTCTGTGTACATGAAACTACAATTTTTCTTCTCAAGACCTAACTGAGTAGCTTTGAATACTTCAGGCACAGGGGGATGCAGAAATCCAGTGATGTCTGCCAGTAAGGGAAGAATGTCTTGTTCTTCCAGCATAGGGACTTCAGGGAATGCCTGTTGAGCAATTATGATAGCAGCATCATATTGAATCTTGATTCTGATGTCATCATACATGCTGAACAATATGATGGGTCAGTCTGATGTCATCACACACACTGAACATCGATATGTCTAGGTTTTTCAAATATATGCAAGTTGGCCCTTATTGTTAGGGGCAATGTGCCCCCACAACCCCAACTTATATAACTGCCCCATGAGTTGCCCAAACTCAGGCAAAGTGAGAGATTGGGCACATTATAACACTTTGTCATGTTTGTGATAACTTTTCACCTGAGGGCTCATTAGGAATCTTGTGATGCCTCACAGTGGAAGGTGGATACCTGGAATGAGCTTGCTGTAATGGTGATTGAAGAATGTCAGCTTATGTTTAGTGACCTGAGGCAGTGATACCTAACTTGCTTCATCATTAGGAGGTAGAGGTTCAGGAGAGGGAGTCCGAAATGAACTGTAAACATATTTTTTAATGTGCCATTGTCTTTTATTGCATTAAATGTAAATCATGTATACTTAGAAATATGAACTTTATTCTCCAGTGGCATATCAGATAACTATAGTTGTGTGCCATAGTAAGAGCACCTCTCCTAGCAGTGGGGTGTGTATGATGTCTGTGCCAGTCCATTATACAACTGTGAATGTAGTTGGAGTTTTCCATTGCGTCATGCTTCTGTAGGCCAAGTTGTAGAAGAGAAGGAGGTAAAACTGTAGTCACCTCAGGGCATGAAGGTAAATGCCTGTGGCTCTGGGTCAATGTGACTACCAGGTCTGCCTCCCCTATTGCAGGTGACCTGAGTGGAATCAATGATGTTCTTTGTGTCTCCTTCTCAGGAGGTGTGCTAAGAATCTGCTTCTGAAAGTAAACTAGAGGGGTCTCTCTTGGTATCCTGACACTCATTTTAGTGGCTAGTGGATACCAAGTGGCAATGAGGAGTAGATGCTTGCCTTGAATAGCAAAAATCACAGGTTATAAATTAAGACACCTTTCAACAATAAATATATAAATTAAATAAATAATCATCACCTAATCACAATAAAAATTCACATAAAATCCGCTGTAATGATCACTAAACCTGAATAAGTTATCATCAGTCATGAGAAAGAGATGACAATCACATGTAAAATAACCAAATAAAACTCAAAACAAACCAAAGAATAAAAATAAATGTACAACATTCTTTATTCTTTTAAGAAAGAGCAGCTAGAGAAATGTGTAATAAAGAAACCTCAAAAATATAAATCACAACCATCAAACGTTCAGTAATAAATAAACATACATTAACATAAAATATTCAAATCCATCTTTTTTTCCAAGCAATGAAATGAATGCAAGAGTCAAACAAATCAAAATCTAAATCTACCAGAAACTCTCTCTTTTGGTATTGAGACAGCCCATAGATCTTTTTCGACTTCTTCTTTCAAGAAAAAATCTCCAGTCACCAGAACAATTATTGGAAAATTTCTCTTCAGCCAAGACAAGGACCTGGTACTTAAGACTGCATGGAATAATTTTCTGATAAAAATAAATAACAACATTATCAGGTTTAAAAATGACAATACTGCAAATGTTAAGACCAAAAGGAAAGCATGTATTCCATACATAAAAGACTTATAGAAGTTAAACATTAAAGCTGAATTAATTTTTACAGCCAGAATTAGGATGTTTTTACCACAAGGTCCCAAAACATTTAATTTTCTAGAAGATGCAGTGGACTTTTCACAAAAAAAAGATACTTTTGATCAATCAGAAAATATGGATTGGACTCATGTCAACTTAAAGAGGCAAGCAAAAAGCAATGATTGGTCTTCAAAGGACAAAAATAATAATAAAAAAAGAAAAGTAATGCAATGGTGTTCTTATTTTCTATTTTGCCTAAATAGTTTTCTCACAGATATTCAGTTTTGTCATCTATTACAGTTCATCACCAAATATAAGGTAAAAACAAACAAAAAAAGGTTAGAATTCATAAAAAAACTTTTCTATAGCATCTGAAACAGTATATATATATATGTGTGTGTGTGTGTGTGTGTGTGTGTGTGTGTGTGTGTGTGTGTGTGTGTGCATGTGTGTGTGTGTGTTATTAATACTATTACTTATAAGTGCCTTTTTTATTTTATTTTAATTCTCTCTAACATTATTTTAAAACATAGAGAGTAGTGCGTATGTGATTGGGGTGTACTGACAATATCTGAGATTGTGTGTGTGTGTGTGTGTGTGTGTGTGTGTGTGTGTGTGTGTGTGTGTGTGTGTGTGTGTGTGTATATATATATATATATATATATATATATATATATATTAATATTACTATTACTTATACATCTCTATTATTTTATTTAAATCTTCTCAAACATTATTTTCTAACCTAGACAGTAGTGTGTTTAGGGGGTGTATTTTAACATGTTTAACTAATTCACTTAATTTATATATACTTTCTATATATAATTTCAAGTAATCCTTTTTATTCTTGATTATTCTATCTGGTGAATTTGGTTGTATGTGATAAGCTTTATCTGTGTGTAGTGGGTGTTGGGTTGAGTGGTTTTGGCTACATAAAAATCAGTTATATACATTACTTCACTTTCATTTAATAGGTTTAATTTGTGTATTATTTGGGCTCTTATTCAAAGAATTAGAGATGCTATTGACTGTTTCTACAATAACTGCTTCTTTTCAGTCCCTTTTCTTGATTAGTGTTAGTTAAATTGCTTTAGACTGTTTTTTCACATACCTCATGCTGTTTCTCAACTTATAACAGTCTAGATTCCATGTTTAAGCTGCCTGTGCTGCAGCAAGTGCATTTTCAACTTTAACCCTTATTTACAGGAAGTGAACTTTTAGAATGTTAAAACGAGTAGCAGAAACACAACAATAGAACATTTAAAATGAATCTAGATACTTTTAAAAGCTATCCATGTAGTTTTTATGCTCATTATCTTTTAAAACATAAAATAATGAAAAGAAGAAAAGGAAAGAAGAATGCAGTGGGAAGTAGAAAAAGAAGACATCAGCAGACTTAAAGAAACCTGACACTGATCTATTTAGTGACATCTTCTGGTCATCCTAATTATAGTTTGGTGAAAGTTGTATCCTTTATATAAGTACAGTGTAAATATACTTCAAGGCTGGTCAAACAGGACAATGCACTTGAAATGCTCTATGTTCAAATCACTATAGCTAAAATCCAGTACCACTTCCTTGCAAGCTATAGGTCCCCCTCTATGACCTAGGAAACCCATGCCATGTATCTAAACTTATTAGAAATACTAACCATCCAAACCAATATGATATATTCATGGGTGAATTTAATTACCCCACTATTAACTGGGAATCCTATACAACACCAAACATACATACATACACAGAGATTCCTGGATTTTGTAAACACAAACTCCCTGGACCAGATAGTCAATACACCAACCAGGGGTGTAATCATACTGGATCTGGTCCCCACTAATATGGAAGACTGCTGCACACCACCTACTGTAATGCCTTCCCTAGAAAGGTCAGACCACAAAATGGTCTCCTTTGGAGTAAAAACAAAGCTTGGACCCCAAGTTAAACCTGGAATATTCAGGAATTATTCTAAGGCTAGCCTTCTGCTTTTAAGTGAGAAACTGGCAAAATTTCAAGCTGCCGTAAACCCTAAGAACACTGATGCCTATCCAGAACTGTTCACAGAAACCTTGTGCAAGCATGTTAATACCTGCATAGAGGCAGCTGTACCCACTAGGAAGAAGTACAGAACTTACTCAAAACAAGCTTCCCTGGTGGAATCACAAAATCAATAGGCTGTATAACAGGAGGAAGAAATCATGGCAAAAATTAGGAGGGGCAGCACTCAGCAGGATAAAAGCACTCTCATCAAACTAAACAAACAACTGAGAGGACAAATAAAGTCTACCAGAGCCAACTTTGGGGTAAGTTTGGCCTCCCAGGCTAAGGACAACCACAAAGCATTCTTAAGTTATGTCCACAACCTCAAAGGCAATACACACCAAACATACATACACAGAGATTCCTGGATTTTGTAAACACAAACTCCCTGGACCAGATAGTCAATAATGTGCAGAGCTCATTGTAAATGGAGCCACCTATACTGTGCCAGAAGATATAGTAAACCTCCTGGCTGATAAATTCAGCTGCAACTTTACCCCTCTCTCCCCCTCAACCTTCCGTCAGGAAATATCATCAAATATACCCCCCCCTCTGCTATCACTAGGGAAAAGATCCTTAATGCTCTTTCTATGACCAAGAACACTGCATCAATGGGTCCAATTTCCCAGGATGGCTTCTAACTTGCATGAAACATGACCTATCAGGGCTCTGGAATTACTATTTAACTGTAGTCTCCAAACAGGCTTCATGCCTCATGAATGGAGAAAGGCAACAGTCATCCCTCTGCACAAAGGTGAGCCATCTATGGACCCTGGAAACTACAGACCCATAAGCCTCACTATTCTTATATGTAAAGCCATGGAAAGAATTATCATGGAGATGATCAATAGAGACACTGGATCCAACCCACTGTGGTTTCATCAAGGGCAGATCATGCCTAGTCAACCTAGTGGACTTCTTTAAGAAGGTCACCAAAGCAATGGGTGAGGGCAAAATCATTCACACTGTCTACCTTGACCAGGCCAAGGCATTTGATGCAATAACCCACTTGGGCATTGTTGACAAACAAAAGATGTTAAGGACCAACCAGTATATCACCTGGTGGATAGCCAACTGGTTCACAGACAGGACCCAGGAAGTTAAAATTGGGGAGTCTACTTCTGCAAAGAGGCCAGTCACAAGTGGAGTCCCTCAGGGATCAGTCCCTGGACCGCTCCTTTTTGGCATTTACTTCTCAGAAGTTAAGGCCAATGTCAGTGGCCTCTGGCTGACTAAATTTACAGATGAGTGCAAATTAGGAGCTGTCATTGAATCTCACACTGACACAAATGTTCTCCAGGATGGGCTGACACAGACAAACAACTGGTGTCAGAGCCATGGACTAAAATTAATGCTAAATAATGCATAATAGTATCCTTTGGGAGGTCATTCATCCCTGGTAACTATCATATTGACAGCACACCCCTTAGAGTTGACCCAGTAGTCAGGGACTTAGGGATACACATAGATAGTAATCTAGCCTTTGACCATCACATATCTACAGTGGTGAGGAAATCATTTTATGTTGCGCAACTTATAAACAAAGGTATGGCATCTATGTCCAAGGGAGTCATTGTTCCACTGTATTTGGCATTCATCAGACCTATCATTGAGTACAATTCCCCCTTTGGTATGTACCTAAACAGACATATCCAACAATTGGAACATCCACAGAGGTTCCTCAATAAAAAAAATACAGGGTGTAAGTAAAATGTCCAATGCGGACCACCTCAAGGCCCTATCCCTGTATTCTGTCTCCTACAGGTGAAGAAGCACCTATCACAGTAATGGAGTTTCCTCTACAGTTTCTCTTGTTCTGTAACATGGTGCCTGTGTACACAAATATTTACACACTGTTGGACTGGATTTTTGATTATTCAGTCTAAACACTTGTAATTAAGCAGGTCACCATATTGGTCAGCCATAGGGCTCTTTGTTTCTACTTGAGTGGTTGCCTCCTTCCCCTGTAACTGAAGTAAATTGACTCTTACATTAAGAGCTGTAATACTTACCTTATAGCTTTAGGACACCTTAGGAAACCTTGTAAACTGCAATAGCCCCACTATGTTCGCCCTCGCTACGCTCGGGCTCTCTTCATTCCCCTCCCTGCCTTCAATTCCCCCCACCCCCAGTACCTCTAAATTTATAGTACTATAGTCACTCCCCCACTTTCTAGATCCTATCTGCTTTCATCTGGGATAATTCCACCAACCCCCATTCTATAACCCACATTTTAATAGCACCTATTAGCTTTCATCTGGCATTCTCCCATCCCCCTTCCAGTACCTTTACTTCACCACTCTATCTTCTGGTGTTGCATCACCAGGTAAAACAGTTCCTTAACTCACTAGCTGAATCACAGATAATGATATACTCCTCTTTACTACCACTCTTGTTCACACCATACCTCCATACCTTGTATGAAAACTAGTTTCTCATGGGATTCCAGGTCCCAAAAGCCCATACTATCACCCCAGCTGTAAATCCATCCACCTTCAACAATACTTACAGTACCAGATCCTATCCAACATCTTGTTCAGTCTATTAACATCTCAACCCCAGGCACATTAGCTCTAGATCCAAACACTACCACAAACTAATAAACAAATTCCTGAAGTTCATCACCAAGTATAGACTCAACCTAATACTTGGTGGTGATATTCACCCTAACCCTGGCCCACTTACTTCAGATACACATATCCCCTCTACTTGCAATCTAAGCTACAAACCTACAATTAATAGGCCAACTAACTCTCTCCTAGTCTGTCATCTCAATATTAGAAGCATTAATAACAAGGTACATGAATTGCATGCACTTCTGGATGTCCACTCCCTTGAGATTCAATGTTTATCTGAAATCTGGTTAAAACCTAACACTAAAGACAATGAAGTGTTACCACCTGGGTACAACATACACAGGCTGGATTGTGCTTCGAGGAAGGGGGGTGGGATAGCTGTACTCTATAAATCTGAGTTGAATGTCACCATAGATGTAATACAACCACCTCAGATTAATAACTCAGAGATTCTTGCCACCAAATTGCAACTTAATAAAATAAATGAATTAATATCATCTGTATGTACATTCCCCCAGGTAACAATATATCTACATTTGAAGATATCCTACACTGGCTATCATGTCACTACCCCCAAGACACCCTACTACTTGGAGACTTTAACATAGACTGGGGCACCTGTTCCTCAGAATCCCCAACCACCCATATTAACCTGCATGCATTTACACAAATCATATTCACCCCTACCAGGATAGGTAAACCCAACCAAAAAGAGAGTATACTTGACTGGGTACTCATAAATAGTCACCCCCAACTGTACACCTCTGGTACCCTCCTTAATGGCCTAAGCGATCACCTTCTCACATATGTAATTAAGCACAAAACCATTAATTCCCAACAACCCTTACTCAGAAAGGTTAGAAACAATAAAAACTTTGACCCTGCCAAATTCCAACAAGAACTAAACTCATGTAATTGGTCTATTCTAAAACAGCTCCCCTTAGAGGAAGCAGTAGCATACTTTAACAACAAATTCCTTGAGATCCTTGATTTGCATACACCTGTTCTTTCAAAGAGAACCAAGGCAAAAACTGCGCCATGGCTTTCTATGGAGTCTAAACTCAAAATTACCCTTAGAAACAAAGCATGGGCTTTATGGCATTCTTCTAAAGACCCTCAAGATCACATTAAATACAGGCAATCCAGGAACGAAACCAAAAAATCAATTTTACAAGACAAAAAACAATACTACTGTAATTTACAGACAGTAAATCAAAATAACCCTCAGAAGTTTTGGGCAGGTTTAAATAATCTACTACAGCTTGGACAAACTTCAACCCCAATCCCTGCTGCTACTATTGATAAAACCCCTGAAGATGTTTCTGATAGTTTTAACCAATTCTTTACTGAGAAAATTCAAGCCCTAGCTAGCCAACTACCTCCTAGCTCCCCTGGTCCTGAAAGTAGCACCCCTAGAAACCTACTCGCATTCAGCTTCCAACCAGTCGCCACTTCACTTATCCGTACCTTGATCAAAAAATTAAAACCCACTACACTTTCTGCTGATCAACTCCCTGCCGAGTACCTACAAAAATCAGCTGATGCTATTGCTTACCCCATCTCAATACTAATCAATCGAACCATAGTAGAAGCTAGAATTCCCACCATCTGGAAAATATCCGATGTAATCCCACTTCCCAAAGGAGGCAGCTCTACTGAATTCTCCAATTATAGGCCAATAGCTATACTCTCTCCACTTGCAAAGATTATGGAAAAATGTATTCATAGACAACTCATGCACCACCTAATCCAGAATCGCCGTATGGCAGACACTCAGCATGGCTTCCGTCCTCATCACAGCACTACTACAGCCCTCCTAGCCTTTACCAACACCATAAACCATAATCGCAACAATAATTATATATCCTCAGCCCTCTTTTTGGATCTTTCCAAGGCATTCGATATGGTTGATCACCAACTTTTAATCCACATCCTGCAAACATTCTGTCTAGATACTGGAGCCCTCCAATGGTTTCAATACTACCTGAATGGTCAACAGCAGGCTGTCCTCTGGCAGAACAAACTCTCTAACCTTCTACCTAACACCCTTGGAATACCACAAGGCTCTATACTAGGGCCCTTGCTGTTCTCCATCTTCATTAATGACCTTTATACTGTCATCCCAAAAGTCAGCTGTATCCAATATGCTGATGACTCTACTCTGATTTGCTCAGCCACATCTCCAGTAGAGTTATGGTCAGCTACCCAGACCACCTTTAATACAATAGAAAACTGGCTTTCTGAACATCATCTGATCCTAAATCCCAAAAAACTAAAATGCTGTTATTTTCACCAACACGTAGGTCTACCGCTTTCACCTTTACCATAAAATCAAATGATGGCACAATAATCTCCCCTGACCTATCTACAAAACTATTAGGTGTCATACACAATAATCTAAACTTTGACCTACATGTTAACCAAACTATCAAAACCATCAATAAAAACCTAGGGTCACTTTACAGAATAAAAGCCTTCCTAACCCCTCCAGCTAAAATTGCCATTGCTCGATCTCACCTTCTTTCAACCCTTCTGTATGCATCCCCTCTACTCTTGAATTTAAACAAGACTGTCCTTAACAAACTCGCAATTTGCTATAACCACATTGCTAGGTTTGCCACTGGGCTGCCTTTTAGGACACATCATTGCATCAATCTAAATCAGCTTGGGTGGCTTGAACTACCCATCCTAATCCTGTATAACCAACTGATTATGGCCTATAAAATCCTCTATAATCCGGACAATACTCCTGCACTTAAAAATATTATCACCCCCTATAACAATCCTAGACCACTTCGATCCTCTAACAAACTACTAATTCAGACTAGCAAAATTAATAACACAGCCGGTGATTCTCTCTTTGCAAACTCTGTAAGTAGATCCTGGAACTCTCTTCCAGCTGATATTACCTTACTTTCCACCTTAGGTCAATTTAAAACTAGACTCAAACAACATTTGTCACTTAACTGGCTATGTCAATGTATCAAGCCTGGCTAACTCTCTCTAGAATGTGTAAAAATCTGTTAACCAGTTTACTGTGTAATTTAATTTAATCCTGACTTCTGCTCAGGTTTAACTGTAACCTGTGGAACTTGTTTAACTTGCTTACCTATGTAATCTCTGTAAATAGTCTGTTTGTAATATGTAATGCTGGTATTATGTAATGCTGTATCTGCTTACCCTTGGAGCTTTTCCCCCCGGGCCTCCACTGAAAATGGACATGCATCCAGTCGGACTATCCCGGTCAACAAATGTAAAATAAAATAAAATAAAATAAATAAAACACTTCAGGACCTGGCATTGTGAGTCCTGATATTTTAAAAAGTTATTTTCCTTAATTGATCCATTATTGCCTCTAACCTAATATATTGTTACATATCCACATTTCATTTATGCATGTACAAACCATTAACTTCTTTGCCAGCTATGTCTTATATTTCTAACATTTTCTAACTTTTGCATTGTTCAAGGGCTATCTGGCATTTTCTACCTGGGCTCCCTCGGAATACAGATTTGTGACAAGAATTGATAGTTTCATTAAATAAGCTCTATTAAGTAAAATAAAAGATCTGCTTCTTGCAACTGACAGTGGCACACCCAAAAGTCTAATCTCTTAAAAATATAACAAACATATACCATGAGTGATCTACAGATAATGGAAGACCTGAGATATAATACAAAGAGGTAGTTAAGCATCAAGTATGTTGGTGGGATACAGAATACTTACAAATGCATAGCATGAATGAAGCTGATAGTATAGTAAACAGAGAATGACATGTGCCATACATAGCATCTGGCACTGAATTAAAATATTGTTATATAAGGCTATCAATCATCTGAAAGTGGTAAGATACAGATTAAGCAACCATACTTAAGTAAATGATGCTACATTGCAATTCTATATACATAAGGACATCCACATGCCAAAACACACTCAAATTGGAATACATATTTACACAGACCACATGTCTATTAATAAGTAAGGGAGCTACAGATGTATTTACACAAGGTATAACTAAATGCCTACAAAAACTAAATACCCCATAATCTTTTGGTATTACTTCAGTATACAGTTTTTTTCCAATGCTTTCCTTGAAATGCAATTGTGAAATCTAACACCTCATGTGATACCCAAAAGAGCTGTGCAATATAAAACAAAAAACAAAACTATAAGGTTAAACACAGGCAATACTTCATTCCTAAAATCCAAATGAAAACAAGCATGCAGGGAGCTAGCATATCTTATCTGGGATAACATATTGTTCACACCTCTGCACACTGGTCACAAAAAAAATGTTTTTTATGCAAAACTATTTTTACAGACATTTGACTGGAAACTATTAAGAGTGATTATAAACTTGCTTTGAGAGAAATATACTTATTGGACATCTCTACAGATATTAATTTGCATATAATAGCATTTATATACATTATTGTACTTATACTCTAATATAAGCTGTTGTCTTCTGTGTTATATGAAACAGTTTAGAGGAGAAGATGCTTAAAACACCTCAATCTGCTCAACATCTGTTGCTTTAATTACTCAGAGTCACTTTACTAGTGACTGAAAATAATATTAATGAGCAGCTTTAACTCTTCAAAATGTTATGCATTTGTTAGTGAAATATGTAATTTTATTTTATACTAAACTGACTATAAATCATTTCAAGCATTTTTCATCTCCCATTGGTATGATGAATCCAAAAACTTGATCTGTACATTTCCAAATATGGAAATGAAAAGTACTATAAGCAAATCTGTAAGTACATGATATTTAAAATATAATCATAAAAAAATGCTTCCTGTACAGAAGTTAAATGTTAAACATATATTCCAAGTACTAGAGGTATTGATAGAAACATACATGCTTTCTTAATACAAACAAACATTCACTTAAAACACTCGCTCATTTGTATATTTACTCACATGCATACATACATAGAATAGATATCAAATATCTACTCATAATGTATAAACAGATACAATTTTATATATTATATATATATATATATATATATATATATATATATATATATACATACATATACACACACGCATCCATGTAAATATATTATGCATATATAAGCACATACAATATACACACATAATTATACTTCCATATTCTATTACTTTCATCTATTCACTCATGTTATTAAATGAGCTTTAAAAGTTTTATGGTACATGATCTTGATATGTATTGGTGTTATGATGTCTGTAGGTTAATGTGTTATAGGTGTTGTCAGTTTTATTTCCTCCAAATAAATGCTTAACTACTGGGTTATTTATAGTATTTTCTATAGTAGTATTAATTAGAAGAAATGACTATATAAAATGTCTTGATCAAACAGAGAAATTGGAAATGCATTATTTCTGGGATATTTTGATATATATATATATATATATATATATATATATATATATATATATATATATATACATAATATTCATTATTATTAACATTTCCAACATTATATTTCTACAGTCTCAAATTAATACTTTATATTGTTTTTCCTTTTAACATGATTTGAGTGTGCTTTAAATGCTTATAATTAATAACATTGTTTTAAATCAAGAAGCAGTAGCAACTATTTAGCTTGGTAACATTAGGATGGGTTGCCTGGTGTATGATTTGTATGATTATATCATCAAATCAGGGAATTTTCTTTCCATGATGGGAGGTTTGAATGTATATATGTTTGAAACTTTGCTTTTTTTTTTGTATCTGTCCATAACAACAATTATCACTACTTGATTATTATATTTTAAGCTAAATCATCTTAAATCAGTGCATTTACATGTTCTTAAGAATGTTGACATATAATTGTCTCCATTAAACATCAATGGACTTAATAATCCATTGAAGAGGAGTATATTAAAAAATATTTAAAACTGCATACATTTCACATAATTTTCTCACAATAAACACGTTTGTTATCTGAAGATGTAGATAGATTGATGTTAAAAGATTATTTAACTCTTGTGAGCTCTCATTTTAAATCAAAAATGAGAGGCACTCTTATTCTTCGGAGAAATTCATTACCTATGCCTAAAATATTAAAACCAATTCAGATAAAAATGGCATGTTTGGGTTTAGCAGTAGTAGAAAATGGAAAAAAACGTATAGTTTTATGAATTCTTAGTGGATACCTGGAATTGGAGCCAAAGTTGCTAAGAAATATTTGCATATTATAACCTTATATACAGAAGGTGAATTGATTACTGCAGGAGATTTTAACTACATTTTTCTAGTAAAGATACAACTACTGATAAGGTCCCTAAGCTATCCTCAGTAGCTAAACACTTAGATAATTTTATTAATTTTCAACATTTGACAGATACCTATGATATTAAACCAACTAACTCTTACTTTTACACATTATTTTTATAGATTTAGCACCCAGACAAACATTAATAACATTTTACTTCTACTAGTTTGTTTACTAAAATTGAAGATGTATTGATAGCGTCATGTCCTTTATCTGACAACAATGCTATCACATTTATATTAACATTAAAGCCAAGTAATTTTATTTACTATCAGAGAATCCCTGCTTATGTAGTAAAATGAAAAGACATTAAAGAATGGTTTCTCAAAGACACAGATCAATAAATTGAAGTTAATAATAATGGAAAAGTTTCAGAAGTAATTCTCTGGGATTCTTTAAAAGCTTATCTATATGGAAGAATTAAAAATTGGTACATATGTAAAAAAGGACTGGGATAAGGAGTTGATGTCTTTGCAGTCTAATACAGATACATTGCAATCCAATTTAAAACCTTGTGACAAATCAGCAAATGCTGAGTTGAAAATATTAAATCAGAAATCTCTTGATGTACTTCACCATATAATAGCAATAAAATCTGGAAAAAATAAAATTACAAACTTACTCAATAAAACTAAAAGCTTACATGGGTTGGCTGTTAGATCTAAGAAAAAATAAATACTAATCATATTAAATGAATAATTTCCAAACAACATCATAAAAATAAAAAAGTGACTGATTTAAAAGACATACTAGAATGCTTTATGAAATATTATGAAGAAATTAATCAACAACATAACTGATGACTTTTGAAAGAAAATCTAAGGTTTACATTAACCAAAGAACAAAGACACAAAATTGATAAGTCATTCTCTTTTAATGAGTTAAAAGATTAAATTAATAATCTTGAACCAAATAAAGCCCCTGGTCCTGGTGGTATAATCCCAGAATTATACAAATTATTCCCAGAGAATACTTTTAAATATCCTATTAAACATTTTTGAACAAGTTATGCATATGTCAACCATCTCCCCTCCTGGAAATATCCCTGATGTCTCCTATCTTGAAACCAAATAAAGATTCTAACTTATGTTCTTCTTATATCCTATTTCATTATTAAATGTTAATTATAAAATATTTATGATTATTCTTGCAAAAAGATTGAAACTTATTATGCCGGGATTAATAAACAGGAAAATAGGGTGAAGAGAGTGGTTTTATACTATGTAGGAAGGTTTGGGATAACACAATACTTTAATAACTCTGGCTAACAAAAACAATAAAGAACTAACTATAATAAGTCAAGATATAAGTAAGTCTTTTTATTCTATTACTTGGAATTATTTGTTTAAATCACTTAATATGAAGTTTCCCTAAATTTTATAAATCTTATAACTAATCTATATAGTAACTCATTCTATTTTATTAAAATTGGATCTTTTCTTTCTAGCTCTTTCAAAATATTAAAAGGTACAAAACAAGGTTGTCTCTTGTCACCTCTGATATTTGCTCTAGCAATTGAACCTTTCAGGCACTTTATTAGATCTAATAGCAAAATTCAGGGATTCTCGATAGAAGAAAGTTAAAAGTGGCATTTTAATAACAAGTGGTGATGCTGAAGCTTCAATAGAAAATTTAACTAAGTCTGTTTACTACTTTAAAAAAGCACCAGGTTTAACGTTTAACCCTAATAAAACAGAAACTTTACTTATTAATAAAAAAAGTTAATAATTATTTAAGAAACTATAAGAATTTTATTTTGGACAAATCACAAATGAATCATCTAGGAATTATAATTAAATCTACTGAAAAAGACTCAACAACAGTAAATTATAATAATTTAATAGACACTGTTACTAAAATAATTATTAACTGGAACAAATTTTTATAATGGAAGATGGACTTACTTTAATAAAAATGATAATCCTACCAAAATACTTTTTTATCTACAATCACTAATTATTCTCCCCCTTAAAAACTGTAAATTTAATCTTTTGACATCAATTCTTAACTGGTAATGAATCACATAATGCAGATCTTCTTGCAAGAAATTGTTTAGAAAACAATATTTGGTTGACTATAGAATCTTGTAAAAAATATGTTAGTGACAAAATCAAAATCTCCATGGACTTTCAAACAAAACATATTCCAAATATACTTGAGTTTTTTTTCAGAATCAATAGTAACTGCAATAAGAATAAATCATATCTATATCTATAATTTATAAAATAATAAGAGTTTGGTTCCACGGATTCACTGTTGCAAAATTGCTCAACTAAGATTAATGAAAATGCCTTTTTTGATGAAGATAAATGATTAATTCTTAAATCTGTGGGAAAATCTACTTTTTCTCTTTATTGATAAATATATACATGGAAATTTCTTCACAGAGCTTTTTTAACTCTACATAAAGTGGGTTTAAGATATATATATATATATGGGTCTACCTGACAATGTTGACAGCTTAGAACGCAGACAATGAGAACACCGATTCCAGAAGATTGACAACTGAGAAGACCGACGGATGAAAACCCCGACGCTGAGAACACCAACATGGGAAAAGGCTGTGTAAGTATGCGGTAGTGACGGACATTAGGGTGCGAGTAAGGTAAGTGTGCGATATTGACGGTCTGTAGGGATAGGGGTGGGTTAAGTGAGTTAGGGTTAGGGCGCGGGTTAGGTAAGTGTGCGGTAGTGATAGTCTTTCGGTTAGGGGCGGGTTAAGTGAGTTAGGGTTAGGGCACGGGTTAGGTGAGTGTGCGATAGTGACGGACATTAGGGTTAGGGTTTGGGTTAAGGTTGTAGATAGTTGTGTATGTGAGATTTAGTGTGGGTATGTAAGGATTTTGGTGTGCTTGTGTTGTGTGTGTGCTTTTGGACAGGGATTTGTTTTGTTTGTTGATTGTCGGTATTATGGTGTGTCGGGCATGTGAGGTTTCGTGTTTGTGAACTGTCGGTTATGTGGTGTCGGTGATTTCGTTGTTGGTGTTGTGATGTGTTGGCGTTGTCAGGTAGACCCATATATATATATATATATATATATATATATATATATATATATATATATATATATATATATATATATATATATATATATATATATATATAATATATATAACTGTGGGAAAATTCATTGTTGGAAGTATATTTAAGTGTCTAATGCAGACTGCATTTATCACATGATGCACCCAGCCTGTGTTTGAATTGTGAAAGTTCCACCCATACCACTGAAGCCTGTGATCCTGACTAGCCCCATCCTCCTTGCCATATCCATCACTACTGCATCCGACATGCATGACTTTCCAATTGTGATAGCATTGTTGTCTCCTGTCACTTTTCCACACCCCACCTCTGCAAGTGATGATTTTGATGAGCTGGTCACCACTGCATGGGAATGGGAATGCCTGATGCAGTGTAACCAGCCAATACACTATACAACACAGCCTGGGTGTGTTATAGCATGCATCAGTTTTATTCAGTGTTGTCCTTGTCATGGCTGTAGTTCAGATGCCACGTCTTTTCCTGTGCCACAATGTACTATGCACACCTCTGCCTCACACCGAGTACTGTTGAAGCTAGTTCCTCTAACAACTCCTCATCTGATTCCTCCTCTGATGCTGCCACAGATATGTCTGGCAGAGCTACAGTGTCCCCATGTTATAACTACTTTTTTAACACAATATTGTGTAACATGGTGCAGACCACAAATATCTTGCTGCAGGTCTACTTTAGTGTGCCACCAGATGCAGCTAAGAAGCTGAAGCAGGACTTCAGAATCCTGAATGCATGTTTAATGATGTTCCATATCTGTGATGGTATGGTGTTATATGTCATTTCTGCCATGTTCTGGAGGCTGGGGGGGGGCTCATCAACCACTGTACTAAGACACATCTTGCATTATCTCTACATATAGCAGTGTACATCATTATGAATGGTATCTTACTTATATTCATGGAATCAGAATATAGAGGAGTCTGTGAGTGGCACCGTGTGCACCTACCAATAAAATGCTGGTATCGAGCACTCATGTTCCAGTTGTGGGTCTCATGGGAATTATCTGGATGGCACACAGATGCATTGCATATAATACTAAGTAAACTGCAACACAGATGCATTGAATATAATACTCTCTTAACTGCACATCACCTGACAGTTGATTGATATAATACAGCTCATGTGGACCAGGTGGGACCTTGATAGTCAATGGAACTCAGAACCTCAGGGAAACTAGGTATATTGTAGAATGTCTGCACAGTGGTAGATCCATTCTCTGCTGTCTTTGAAACCCACATATGCTCCTCCACATGCAGCAGAATCCATGTCAATGTGAGACCAATGCCTGCAGAGCTCCTAATGTGTCCTCTGTTAGATGCTGACAAGTCCTTGTTGTGAAGGTGGTTAAAGCTATGCACACTTTTGTGTCTACTAGGATTGGCAGTCCACACATCCCCTTGATTCCATGTGATGGTGGAACATTTCTTCTAATTCCTGCTTGCTATCTCTGTCTACACTGTAGTGGTCATCAGCCTACCAGTAATGGAGGTGAAGGTATGTTAGCTACTTGCAGACTTATCTAGAAAACAGAGGGTAACAATATGCACCATGTTGGACAGTGGTTCCGATGGCAGCTACTAACACATACCACTTTGTTAATGCCAATGCTATTACTAGCATTATAATGCAAGTGAAGCTGTTGTACACTGGAAAATCTTGACATTTAAGACAGATGATCACTGCAGCCCATCAAAATAATTTTATACATTTCTGAATCACTACGCCATATTTGATTTCACCATTTGCATATGTAATTGCTCTCAGTAGCACGTTGATACTCATTTGCATGTCATTAATAAGTCATTTACATAAAATGTATAAAATGCTATTTCTCTGGTACCCAAGTAACACTACATGAGTTTCATAAATACTCTATCACTATATATCACCAATTATCCCAGTACTTTGGTACTGTTTGTTTCTGAGCACCCCCATATCTTATAAAAATAAGTGTTCATGTATAGACATAACTTCCATGCAATAAACAGTCTTTAAACTTCTGGTTCTGACTTACCAATTTTATCTATAACAGACTAAGATTCGCATAAAATATTGTAGGTGGTGAGTTAGTGTGCCTTATAAGCTTTTTATGATTTATATGGAGTATGATTTTATACATGTTTGTTTACCAAGGTATTTTACTGCTCACAGTGAACTAATCTGAAGCCTAGCCTGGGTAAATACAATTAAAAGATAGCAATTAACAAACTACAAAAATTTCACTGATATAAACACAATCTTGCCAACAATTCCACAGATGTGAACAGACAAGGGCTATATACAACATATACATACATAATTTAAAGCCCAGTTTGAACTATAGTTCTGCAACAGAAGAAGTGGAGGAAGGAAGGACTGAGGTATTGAGAGGTTGCATTGAGTAAGGTGATGCCCCCTGCCTAAAATAAACTGCTCTGGGCTTGTTTGAGGAAACGTGCCTTGAATTCTGATCTAAGTTTGGAGTAGGATAAGAGGTCTTTTAGATAGAATGGAAGAGATTCCCAGAGTTTTGATGCTAGAAAGGAAAATACAGTTCATATTGTTTGTGCACATAGTTTAGTTTTGGGGGCTTGTAGGGTAGGAACTCATTGGGAGTGCCTTCCAAGGTTGTGGGATCCAGGTTTTGTACTGAATTTTGCTGAAAGGGGAGAACGTTTTGCAATGTAACAGTGTAAAAAGAGGAGAGCCAAATACAAGGTCTGTTGTTTACTTGAATGGTTGGCGTTTAGCTTTTTAGAAATTACAGTGATATTCATAAGTGAGGGAGTTTGTGATGAAGCAGCTTATTCTATTTGAGATGATTTCTATGGTGGACTTAGAAACTACAACTAATGTGTAAAGGCTATATTCAAGCTCAGGTAAAAGGACTCCCTTGTCTGTGGCAGATCTTGCTGGTTGGTTTATGACAGGAGAAATTTTCCTAGTTTAGAAAAGTACAGAATTAATTTTATATCTGTTTTTTTTTTATGAGCTTGAAAGTTGAATGTTTTGTCCTGCTATATTTCTAGCTATTTAAAGGATGTAAATAGTTCACCTGGAATGTTGGTAAGGTCTTTAATATCTAGGGGGTTTGGGGATTTAGCAAGTTTTTGATAAGGATCAAAAGTATAGCTTGTGTTTTAGCATGTTTATGCTCTATAATAGAAGGAAGAAATTACTGCAAAAGAAAAGTAAAAACCCAGGAATGGAGGTTCCAACCTTAGCAAAAAACTAAGAACCCTCATAAAAAAACTCTAAGGCGAGCTTTGAAAGAAAAATCACAACGGACACCAAAGACAATCACAAAGCATTTTTTAGCTATGTCAAAAACCTTAATAGCAGCTCTCAGATCTGCTCCGAGCTACAGCATAATGGTTCAAAATTCATGGAACCAACTGATATCGCCAATATATTGGCAGATAGGTACAGTGCAAACTTCATCCCACCCTCTCCCCACAAAGGGCTCATATCCATACCAGAAGATTGTGCTGCCCCTAAAATCACAGACACCCAGGTGAAAACAGCACTCTCCAAGGCAAGAAACACAGCATCCATGGGACCAGCCAGCATCACAGGCTGCGTGCTACATGAGATCCAAAATAAATTAACCCCTACCTTAATACCATGTTTAACCACAGTCTCACCTCAGGCTATGTGCCCACAGAGTGGCATATGGCAACAGTCATACCACTCCACAAAGGAGGTGCAACCACTGACCCCAGGATTTACCGCCCCATCAGCCTGATGAGTCTCGTCTGCAAGGCCATGGAGCGCATCATCATGGAACTCATAAACAACAACATTGGGAACTTACAAACCCTGGACCCCACCCAGTTTGGGTTCGTGAAGGAAGGTCATGTCTCCTAAATCTGGTTGACTTCTTTGAAATGGTCACTAAAGCAATAGACAAAGGAAAGGTGGTTCACACAGCATACCTTGATCTTGCAAAGGCCTTCAATACCATTCCCCACTCGGGAATTATAGACAAACTCACCAACTTGAATATAAACCCCTACTTAACAAGATGGGTTGTAAACTGGCTCATGAACAGAACCCATTCAGTGAGAATAGGAAATGCTAGATCAGACTTCAAACCTGTGACTAGTGGTGTACCACAGGGCTCAGTCTTGGGACCCCTCCTGTTCAGTATCTACTTCTCTGAGGTACAAGCAAATACGGAGGGACTATGGCTAACAAAGTTCGCAGATGACTGCAAACTGAGAGCCATAATCGAGACTCCTACTGATGTAGACATCCTTCAAAAGGGTCTTATGGATACAGATACATGGTGCCAAAACCATGGCCTCAAACTAAATGCCAAAAAGTGCATTGTTATCCCCTTTGGGAAAAACCAAGTACCTATGAACTACAACATAGGTGACAGCCCACTTATCACAGAGAGTGTGATAAGAGACCCAGGGACTCAGGTAGACAGTAACCTCTCCTTCAACAACCACATTGCTAAAGTGGTTAGAAAATCCTTTTACATGGCCCACCTTATCACAAAGGGGTTTGTATCTAGAAATAAAGAAGTTATTGTCTCCCTTTACTCATCACTCATTAGACCCATTATTGAATATAATGCTCCATTCGGGATGTACCTAACAAGACATCTGCAACAACTGGAGAGGCCTCAAAAGTACCTCACAAAGAGGATAACGGGCCTTAAACAGATGCCCTATGCCATGAGGCTAAAAAAACTCAGATTGTACTCAGTTGCGTACCGGCTACTCACTGGTGATCTCTGCCTGACATACAAGGCTATGTCAAACCCCGAATTGCTAGAAATGCTCCACCTAAGGAAAACCCAATCCACCAGAGCTACACGCTCTAGGGACATAAACCTGACATCATCAATAAACAGGATGTGTTGGAGGGACAGATTCGTGTCCCAGAGACTTCACTTGCTCTGGAATAGGGTCCCCATATATGTGAGGCAGAGCTCCTTGTTGGCACTCTTCAAGAGAAATCTTGATGAGTGGATAGGAAATAGGAAATTCACCCCGGGAATCACTTCTGTGGCCCTGCTCGACAGGGGTGCAGGTAACTAAACTACTTGGGAGGGAGGCTATAGCACAACATTTTTGGCTAAGCTTAATTATGCCCTTGGGCCAATAGCCTAGCACCTACCTATGAACCTATGGTTGAGTAGTAGTCTGTGTTTGTTAATCAATTTGTTAAGGGAGTGGAGGTCATTTTCAAGCTGGTTTGAATCTCACAGCAAGAGAAGCTTGGTCTAAATATGACCATATCATCAACTGATCCTATTCAGGGGTACAAGTGAGAGGTTATATGGTAGTCTATTAATGCTGATTAAAATAAAGTGGCATGTGTGGACACTGGTACATCCATGGGTAGTGAACCTTCATTAGATATAGGTGGACCAATTTTGACTTTGGAAAGGCTGCTGAAAAAAGAAGTCTTGGAACCAAGAGTAAGCTTCAGATTTATGTCACTTTCTGTCATATGATTAAGGACATTGAGGTCTATGAAGTCAAAGGCTTTAGTAAGATATGTGGAAAAAGTATCAGCAAGGTTGCTTTCTTCCGTGTTTATTAAGATCTCATGGGGGGCCCATTGAATTGTCATGGTGCTCTGGCCTGTTCAAAACCTATGTTGTGTTAATGTGAAAAGGTGGTATTTTGAAAGTTGGATGTTTACTGATCGTTTCTAGAATTTTATCAAAGGTATCTAAAATAGAGATGTCAAGAAACTGTGAAGCTTTTTCAGGACATGGTTGTTTTGATAGCAGTTTGACGAAGGATATTTTACAGATATGATATTTTAGTAACACAGAGAATGTAGATAAAAAATAAAAGAATGTTTAAGTAATCTTTGCAGCAGGGTGTAAGCTACATAGTTAGGCTGGCAGCCCTTATGGGTGAATCTGGTAGAATTTGGTCCAGTATAGGTTCTATGTATTTGTTTACAGTAGACAGGATGTATAAATGGGGAAGGAAGTTGTGTTGAATAAGTAGTATTAGCCTAGGTTAATTTGAGGTAGATGGTGTAATTCCTTCAGGAAGTCAGAGCCTGAGTTGACCTTGAGGGTAATGTAAGGTATAAGGAAGTTTTAGGCCCAGCTAGAGGTTTACTTCAGTTCACAAATGTTTAGACTTTTTTAGGAGGTGAAGATAGTTTGATGTAAAATTATTGGTATGGCTTGTTTGAAAAGGTTTTATAATGGGGCAAATTGTAATTGAATCTTTTAGGTAATGTTTGGTTTCCAGCTGAGCCACAATTCATCTCAAATTTAGAAAGTAATTAAATTCCTTTGTAAACCAGTTATTTTTACTATATTAGAGTAGTCTTCCTGTTAAGGGAATAATTAATCATGAATCTGAAGTACAGTTAGGGAAGGTTTTTGCTGCAATTTTAGAGTCTTGAATGGAAAATATAAGAGACAACTCCAAGGAGGACAGGTGTGGTTTTAGTTAGTGGTAATTGTGGATTTTGATCTGAATGAGGTTAATTTTTTTTTATTCAGATAGGTTTAAAAACAGGTTATTAATTTTGAAGGTAATAGACTGTGATCTCTCTTATAGTAAATATGATAGAGGCCTTGTTATTTATTAGAAGATCAATGAGAGAGTGCAATGTTGGCCCAATAGTTAGTTGAATGAGACCAAAATCAGTAAGGAATTCAGACATGCCTTTAGAACAGGGGACTCAGAATTTAAAATTAAAATTTCCAAACATTATCTCATTGTTATACTTGGGAGAGTCTAAAATGGCATTTAAAATGAGAGATTTAAAATTGTTAAGAGAAGAAGGGGGTGCGAGATAAGTGACAGCAAGTAGGATTGTTTTTTTTAAATAATGTAGCATTAAAAGTATCTCCCTCTGATTGGAGCTTGAGCTGTTGTTAGCTTAAGCAACAATTTTAAGACTGAGATGGGTTTTATGTAATAGTAGTTTTCTGTTTATGTTCTGTTTTCTGGTCTGACATCATTGGAATAATTGCAGACAGGCAATAGGTACTGAAAATTGGAACCTTTTTAATATGCCTAGTATTTTAAGTGACAACATATTTTATTGCATTTGTTCTCCTATCTCTATGGTCAACTTTGTTTAGTAATTGATTCAATATTTTTTGTGACCCACTATAACTGATGTGTCCCTAATGTATGTAATTACTGAAGTTCTTTTCCCCATATTGTCCTTGTATGTAAAAGGCTATCTCACTCCCTGAGATTTACCTGTAAGCATAAATGAAATAAATAAATATGTCCACAAATAAACTAAAATCTGTTCTTTTGAATGACAAGAAGCTTACCCATGCAGCTTATTGGAGGCAAAGTAGCATGTAAACATTACTACAGAAATGTCTATAATGACTAATATTCCATGGTGACACTATTTATTTTTATCTAATTTGTGTGTAATAATATTGTTTGTCTTTTTAATGTGTGGAAGTAAGGTTTGATAGAATGAATGATACAGTACCTTTAGTCAGAATAGCAATTTGTTTTGGTTCAGCACAATCATAATGGGCTGGATTCCAAAAGAGTTGCTCTCAGTCTGCCCTACTTCCAAAAGACTTGCTGTCAGTGTAAGTGACTTACTTTGGTGTAAGGCCTATCTATAAACAGGCTTACTATGGGGAACAGATTCCAAAACACCTGCTTTCAGTGTAAGTAGTCACTTACACTGACCAACAAGTCTTTTGGGGTCAGGCCCGTGGTTTGTTGCACCCTGTAATATATGATGTTATGGCTAAAACTGGTTGCCTAACTTCCATTATACTTTTGTAAGAAATTGTGCCATAGTAGGTGGGTGTATTTATCAAAGTCGAGCTTTCAGGAACAGAGTAGATCTTCACAGGGACCTTTTCTCCTCACATCATCAAGTTGCACTCTTCTTTCTGAGTGGTGCACAAGCTTTGCATCCTACCATGTCTTCCACATGTAGGTCTCTTCCTTCCTCTGAATATAAGGAAGCTGCACAATGTTTCATAGGTAAGGCTGCCAAGATCAGGTGATCTCGTCCTCATGATGCACCTACAATGCATTATTCTTTCACATGCACACTACCCTGACTTTGTTGGGCTCAAGTTTAGCTGATCTTGAAGAAACCATGCGTATGGTTTTATTTAAATGTCCTACCTGCTGTGGGCTGGACAGAGGACTTGATTGGCCAGTTAAGTCTTGCCTAGAATCTTTAAATCCATTTAATTGCCAGACTGTTCATTCTTCCTTGAGTACAAGAATTTTGACAGTTGTTTTTAAAAGATGCTAAAATTGTCCCCATCCTCAACAAACCTTCTCTAAATCTGAGCATTATGGAAAATTGCCACCCCATCTGTGACCTTCCCTGTATTCATAAATTTATGGAGAAAAATTATTCCTTTCTAAAATTTGATGACCTAGATTCTTGCTATTCTGGATTTACATCTAAGCACAAAATTGAGACTACTGTCATATGATTTATCAATTACCTCCTTTTGGGAAGAGATCAGTGTGATGCATTTAATCCTTGTCCTCCTTGATGTCTGTTGCCATTGACACTACTGACCATAGCATCTTGATTAAGTGCCTCTGATCTCATTGTGGCTTTACATCAGCTGTACTCAGCTGGTTTGGCTCTTGGCTCTTACATCTTGGATCACATTCAGTGATTACTTTCTGGAGTTAACTCCTCCAGCAGTCACTTGTTGGCTTGCAGGGTTCCTCAGAGCTCTCATGGTATATTTGCTACCTCTTAAGGGAAGTTAAAATGGTTGAAGTATATACTAGTAGAATTATGTGGCTGAGCAGCTTATTCCAGATTTTACTAGTACTAACGACTGTTTAGATTCCATCATTCACTTAAAGCTTAAACTTACAATGAGAGGGCCGATGCTGCTTCATGCCACCTTCCAGCTATCTCATCCACTTTCTTTTCTCTCCTAATATCTTATGTGGGAAGTGACTGCAGTTTGTTTCCTTTGTACGCAGGTTTTGATTAGTAGTTGCCATTTATAGACCAGTGATAGCTGTTTTCATGACATCATACTTCCATATGAAAAATATTGCATAAAATCAAGTGCATGATTCCATAATCAGACTTATAATACCAGTTATTTCAGGCTTACATATTTCAGAGCACACATGACTAAACTGGGAAAATGCAAACTTTTGACTGGTGTTTCTCACTCTGGTCATATCACAGATATGAGATAAATTACACACTGCTTACCAGTCACACCTAGATCAGTGCTTAAGTATCCTGAGGGCCTTGGAGAGCACAGTTATGTGTATTCAAAAAGAGTTATTGATGCTTTCTTCCCCAAAGAGAGCCTTCAGACTGTCAAGATAGCAGTTACTAACTGTTCCCACATCCTGTTCAGAGACTTGTTGGCAGTATTCTTTTGCAAACCTAGTTTCAGTTTCAGCCAGTTCTGCTACCTCCTTGATGTGGGTGTTCAGCACTGACACCTCCTTCCAACAGTTCTAGTTCCATCTCTTCAGAAGATGTCCATTTGATTCTGCACAGAGATATTTTTAATACTCATATCTTATTGCAATTGTTTATTCTGTTTTAACTTTTTAAGACGATTTTACCATTGAAATGTTTTCTTATTATTTTTGTTTTTAACTCTAAGATACACAGGATCTTCTTCTTTCAGCTTTTCCCAGTTAGGGGTCACCACAATGGATCATCTGTCCGCTCATGATTAGCAGTGAAGTTTTACGGTGTCGAGTTGCCAGCCCGGTGCCCAACCTTCCACAGAAGGCACTCACATACACGCACTCACACCTAGGGCCAATTTAGAGTGTCCAATCCACCTACGGCATGTCTTTGGGATGTGGGAGGAAACCGGAGCACCTGGAGGAAACCCACATGACCACAGGGAGGACATGCAGACTCTGCACAGAAGGCACCCAAGCTGAGGATCGAACCAGAGAACCTCTTGCTGTGAGGCGGCAATGCTAACCGCTGCACCACCGTGGCCGCCCCTAAGATACATAGGATAAGGTACCTAAATAAATAAATTGGCCTGATGAACCCTGAAAGGGGAGAAACTGATGAATATTACCTATTGTGGACTACAGCATTGTGTGTCAGAAAATATTACTGTATTAAATACATTTGAAATACATTAATAAATTAATAATGTTAAATCATTAGAATTGTATTTAAATTACTTTCTTCAACTATGATGTTTACCTTACAAAATGGGGTTACACTCACAAAACTGATTTATTTATTTATTCTTAGGTTGATCACAAGACCCTTTTCAGCCATATACTAGGCTAATAATTTATATTTTATAATAAAAAGTTATATACTGCATAGCTGAGTATAACTGTTAGCCTACAGTTAAGTTACACATAATTACAATGCATTCACAGTGAGTAAAATTCATTAAAATGTGTAACATATAGAAAAATACATACACGCAATACAATTGCTTGTTTGTTTTGTGGCTATAACATTACATGAAAGAAATCAATTAAATGAATGAAAGTGCATTAAAAATAATGTTATAGTAATAGATTAAGTGAGAAAGAGTGAATTGAAGATGCTGAAGGGTGAGAAAAAGGGGACACTCTTTTGAGGGGAGCATGATGCCACAATATGAAGACAAGATGATCAATTTCAACAATTGGCTTAAGTATTGGTGTCATTCAAAGGGGATCCAATGCCTGTCAGCTTGGGATGATATGCACGACAAGCCACGATGCTTTGCAAGGGACGGCCTGCACGTGTCACCCCTGGGCTTTCGGATATTGGCAAAGGCTCTTGCTACCCCCATAGTGCCTTTTTTAGGCAAGGCTCAAAAGACAAACCCACCTCCATAGGTATCACAAGGGATAAGAAACTAAGAGTAATGCTACTGAACGCCAGAAGTCTAAACCTCAAGATGCATGCACTCGAAACACTCCTTAGCATGGAGAACATTGATATCTGTGCAGTAACAGAAACCTGGTTCAGGACTCCCGAGAGCACCCCAGCACTACCAGGTTATACCTCATACCATGCTTTTCGCCACCAAAACTTGGACCGAACCACAAAAGGAGGGGGAGTATTGATATTCATCAAAGATACCCACACCTCCAGGTTGGTGGCAAAGCACGAAGCATCAGAGACTATCCATGTGCAACTAACAGTGGGTAAAACTGCCTTCCAGTTTATAGCCTGCTACAGACCACCCTCCCAAACCCAGGAACCCCACTCGGCCTTCCTGAGAACACTGGAAAATATGAAGGTCACTCGAACACCATTATATTGGGACTTCAACTACCCAAACATAGATTGGGAGCATTACTCTAGCTCCAACACCCTTGCCCAAAGGTTCCTAGAATTCATAAACTCAAATGCTATGGAACAACTTGTTACCATTCCCACAAGAGGGAAAACATACTGGACCTGATCATCACCAACATGGGGACTCTATGCTCCAGACCAGAAGTGTATCCCTCACTGGTAAGATCAGACCATAAACTGACCTCACTGGATATTCACATCCCGACCCCACCCCCTGCCCAGAAAACCACAGTGAAAAACTTCTCTAAAGCAAATTTCACACTCCTCAAAACCGAGGTGGAATCCTTCAAAGCCCCGGGCCTGTGGAAAATACGGCCCAGACCGCAGAATCCTTTATAAATGCATTCTATGAACACCTTCAGGAATGCATGGATCATGCAATCCCAAATAAAACCAAGACCCAATCCTCCAAAGGCAGACGACCTGTCTGGTGGACCCCAGCCATAAACAAACTATACAATAGAAGGAGGAAGCTACTACATGATAGAGCAAAATCCCAAAAAGGGAAGGCATCTCTGATCAGTATTAGCAAAAAACTAAGGGCACTCATAAAATCATCAAAGGCCAGCTTCGAGAGAAAAATTGCACAGGACACTAAGGATAATCACAAGGCTTTCTTTAGTTATGTTAGGAACCTGGGTGGGAATTCCCAGATATGCTCAGAATTAGTCCAAAATGACAAAAAATACACTGATCCCACAGACATTGCCAACATCCTAGCTGACAGGTTCAGCGCAAACTTCTCCCCCCCCTCCCCACCAAAAGGGCAAATATCTATCCCAGCAGAGGGCTGCCCCCCTGACATCTCAGATGCTCAGGTGGGAGCCGCCCTCTCCAAAGCAAAGAACACAGCATCAATGGGACCAGATGGTGTCCCAGGCTGCGTCCTACATGAACTCCAAGAAGAGCTAAACCCAAACATAAAACTACTGTTCAATCTCAGCCTTACTACAGGATATGTACCCAAAGAGTGGCGTACAGCAACAGTGGTCCCTCTCCACAAAGGTGGTGCCTCAACAGACCCTGGAAACTATCGCCCCATAAGCCTGACTAGCTTGGTCTGCAAAGCTATGGAAAGGATCATCATGGACCTCATAAATAAAGATATTGGGGACCTACAGACACTGGATCCTACCCAGTTTGGCTTTGTTAAGGGCAGATCCTGCCTCTTAAACCTGGTTGACTTCTTTGAAACAGTCACCAAGGCCATTGACAGGGAAGGTGGTCCACACAGCCTATCTGGACCTCGCAAAAGCCTTCGATACAATACCCCACTGGCATTATAGATAAGCTCACCAGCTTAAATATAAACCCCTATGTCACTAGATGGGTTTCAAACTGGCTCAAGGACAGAACCCACACGGTTAGAATTGCTGGAGCCATGTCAGACTCCAAACCAGTTACAAGTGGCGTCCCACAAGGCTCAGTCCTGGGACCTCTCTTGTTTGGTATATATTTCTCGGAGGTACAGGCCAACATGGAAGGACTGTGGCTGACCAAGTTTGCAGATGACTGCAAACTGGGCACCATAATCGACTCTCCAGCCGACACAAGCATCCTCCAAAAGGGCCTCATAGAAACAGACAACTGGTGCTAGAGCCATGGCCTCAAGCTGAACGCCAAAAAGTGTATAGTCATCCCCTTTGGCAAAAACAAAGTGCCCACAAATTACCATATAGGTGGTAATCCATTAAGTACAGAAGAAGTAATTAGGGACCTGGGGACCCAAGTTGATAGCAATCTCTCATTTGACAACCATGTGGCCAAAGTGGTTAGAAAAACATTTTATATAGCCCACCTAATCATGAAGGGATTCACATCTAGATTAGGGGAGGTCATCGTGCCTCTTTACTCATCCCTCATCAGGCCCATAATCAAGTACAATGCCCCTTTTGGAATGTACCTTACCAAACACCTGCAGCAACTGGAAAGACCCCAAAAGTACCTCACCAAGAGGATCAAAGGGCTCAAATAGATGCCATATGCTGCCCAGTTAAAGAAACTCCAGCTCTACCCAGTGGCATACCGCCTGCTCAGAGGTGACCTGTGCCTGACGTATAAGGCCATGTCCAACCCGGAATTAAGGGACATGCTGCACCTCAAAAAATCCAAATCCCGTCGAGCTACACGCTCGAGAGACTTGAACCTCAGCACTGAAATAAATAGGACATGCTGGAGGGACAGATTCATAACCCAGAGGCTCCCTTCACTATGGAATAAACTCCCAGTCCAGGTTAGGCAGAGTCCCTCATTGACTCCTCTTCAAGAGGAATCTTGATGAGTGGATGGGAGATCATAGGTTTACCCTGGGTATCACTTCTGTGTCACTGTTAGACAGAGGCACAGTATACTAACCTCGAAAAAGGGCATAGCAAAATTAATTTAAAATGGGTGGCGAAAGCCAAACATACTCTGGCTAGGCTTATAGCAGATAGCCTAGTATGAACCTATGAACCTATAATAGATCAGAAGGTAGGAAAGTAAGAAAATAGGCTCATGGTTGATGTTGACAACTTAATAGCATTATAAGAAGTCCATAAGATGTTTTAGGAGTGCATGACTGAAGTATTGTAGGTTGGATTAGTTATAAATATAAACTAGAAAGGAATATGTAGATTGTTACACCATAAGTGAAGAAGCCCTTTGGAGTGTTCTTATCTTATCCCATCTTATCTTATCAATCTTATAATTATTAGTACAGAAGGAGGAGTTGTCAGCATGGGTGGACAGCTTGGTTAAAAGATGGGGCAGAAAACAGAAGTGTGAACTTTCTAGATGGTGGAGCTAAACAGGAATGTGGGCCTTTCAGTAATGTATACTACTTTGATGGATGAAATGAGATTACATTGGTGGGTGCACTAATTAACCAATTTAATGAGTTAACATGCCTTTCAAAGAAGATAAGTACTTCTGAGAGAGATGAGTGGCAATGAATATTAATGGAGGAGGCATCAGAATACATTAACCAATGACATGTTGCAAGCCTTGTATTAGGTGATTTGTAAATCTATTACAGCATTTGATCCTCAAAAGGACATTTTTAATTGTAATCTCTGAATATTTGCTAAAAGAGATGGCTGGATATAGGTAGGTTACTAGTTATTTATAATTGTTTTCTTATGTGATAGTATTTCCCTAAAGATGGAACAGGTCAGTACCAAGCCTCTGAGTAGGCTTAATAAGCAAGCTTTAGTTTTTTTTTTTAAACATTTCTGATATCTTTTATGATGAAACCATCTACATAGGTTGTGAAATTGTTCTTGTAAGCAGCCTTGAATGCAGTCAGCCACATGGCCTGTGACATTCTTTGGACCAAAAAAAGTAAGAAGGAAGTAAAGTGTCAAGTTGAAAATGTGCACTATGACCAAACACACCACTCCTATAAAGCAGATCATACAAATCAATTACTATACATACAGAAGTAGGGGGGCAAGCCTCAAGTGACAGAGGATACAGCAACATCACAGGAAGTTTATATTGCACCTGCAAGTTTGCATAAGTTTGAATTTAAAATGAAAGTATGCTGTTCCACTCCTCTATGGATATGTGATGTTGAGGTTAACATTTAGAAGATGAAGGGGTGTGCAGTGAGATCCTGCAGAGTATTTAGCCTTGTAAATTTAATCTTCTGTATCTTTAATTGTGAAATATATAATTATTTTGCAAACTGCAGCAGAGTAGTGTGGTGTGTGTGTGTGTGTGTGTGTGTGTGTGTGTGTGTGTGTGTGTGTGTGTGTGTGTGTGTGTGTGTGTGTGTGTGTGTGTGTGTGTGTGTGTGTGTGTGTGTGTGTGTGTGTGTGTGTGTGTGTGTTGAATTCAAAAATGCTCTCACACACACATTCCTTTATGAGGGCTACGATCACCAGTTTGGAACACAAAATCCATGTTTCCTAATCCTACAGCCTTGGTTACTACTAGCAGTCGTGAGAAAAGAGAATACTATCATACTATCATGCTATTTATACTGTGAAGTACAGTATCATAGATAGTATCATGCTATTTATACTGTGAACACACTATTATAGTATCATGCTATTTATACTTGTGAAGTACACTGTCATAGATAGTATCATGCTATTTATACTGTTAATCACACTATTATAGTATCATGCTATTTATACTGTGAAGTACACTTTCATACTATCACCTTATTTATATTGTAGAGAGGACTATGTACACATTGGTTTACAAAGTCCATTGGACATGTGAGAGAAACAGACAAATATAGGTTTTATAAAACAGAATTGGAAACAGTTGCACATCTTGTTGTTGGTTGTGATATACTAATGTTAGAAGGACTGTATACTGAAAAGCATAATAATGTGGTAAGACTGTTGCACTGGGGAATATGAAAACATTATAATACTAAAGAAGCTGAGATGCATTGGAAACGTGCCACAAAGCATTATAGAAAATTAAAAAGTTTATATCACGTGAGATTACCCGTTAACAAAAGTTTAAAAAAAATCACTGCAAGAAAACCAGATATAGTAGCCCATGAAAAGAAGACAAAAGTAGCATTGATAATTGAAATTAAGAAATCCAGTGATGACTGTCTTATGTACAGAGAGACACAAAATCATAAAATACCAGGATTTGCAGGGAGAAATGAGAGAAATGTGGAAGAAGGATACCCAGACAGTTCCAATAGTAGTTGGAGCAATGATTCTTACAAATAAGAATTTACAATCGAACTTAGATATGTTACTGATACATGTAGCACCGCATGAATTGCATTCAATACTGGAAACATTGCGGGTGCTGTGAAGAGCACTTCTGGCTAAGATCAACTATTGAAACTATACTAATTTCATGAACTTTAATCATACTTTGACTTAGTAATGGGGTCCATTCCCATCATGGTATTAGAAACCCAAAAGACTTGGAGAAATTTAAAAATGGAGTATGCTATCATGCTATTCATGCTATAATAACATTGTGCTTTGGGTAATTATCTTTTGGCACATGCATAATATAGAAGCGGTAAATAATAGTACAGGCATTCTAGTTTCCAGAACTCACAACTATTTACTTCCTCTTAGTACATGGAACTTCTTGATGTTACACAGTTCTTGAACAGAAAGGCAGACTATGCAAGTCTAGTTGCTGTTTTAACATCAGTTTGCTTTGCAGGTTTCAACATAAGTCCACATAGCAAGTAAAACTTAATACAGCTCATGCACTCAGCAATTTTCTCTCTATAAACAGCTCTAACGACTATGTTTAGTTCCTTGCCAGTCATAGTATTGTCCTCCCAGTGCAATCTTTCCTACGTCATTGGGCTGTGCATCTTGAATGGCAATGCTTCCTGTTCTTTCACACCATATCAAAGGTAGCTTGTAAGCTCCACTCATTTCTTTTTCATGGAGATTCAGCACTTCATCTCCTTAGGTCAATGTTGACCCCTCTCATCATCTCAGATCCTTTCAGAGAGATTTTAGTGTACTCTTTCACTCTTTTTCCAGTCTGCTGTCACATCTGCTATGTGTTTTTGATTGCCATTTACTAAAATTTGAATTTGCTGCATTGACAGGGCCTTAAAGGGCCAGTTCTCCATTTCCTATCTTCCAGACGGACCTGCATTATGTAGACAGAGCACCCAGCAAAATTTATTAATATAACATCTCCATAACAAGAGATTCTGGAGGACAACAATATTCTGGCAGCTCCTTCATTTGAATCATGTTAGCAAATTGTGTAAGATATCAAGGCAATGAGATGACTCACTGGCTTTTCAGATGTTAAGATAATGCCTTCCAATTATCAACTTACCTTCTCAGGTATAGGCTACTTTCCCAGTGAAGAAACCAAACTATATTCTTCTTTATGGGGCATGATTGAGATTATTAACATCCTGCCCCTGTTTGACTGCTTTTGGTATGAGAGACTGTATTTTTTTCTGTCTTTGTGCTGGCATAGTGGCAGAATAAATATCAGGGTCACTTTCCCTTTACAAAGCAACCTTTACTATAACTTCAGTTCTTGTTACTGTCATAGCCTTTTTTGATGATTCCACCACTCATGCCATTACAGCCTCTATAATGCCATCTCCTGTCAATATAATTGTTTCATCAATTACAACTGCTTCCTATATTTGTTTTCCCTATGCCTTCAAGCCTTCTCCTTATCAGACCTGCTCATTCATTCCCTCTTCCTGGGTATTCCCCAGTGAGGATGACAGTGGGCTAAGGTTCATCATAAAGATAGCCATGCTAGTTATAAATGCCTTTGTTGGCATCCCCAATAAGGGCATATTATGTGGTCTTAAACCTGCCTGTGGTGGGCGACCTGACTGCCTGCCTACATCACCATGGGTGTGTCCAATTTATTCTCCCTTATATTGGCATACTCCCACACACATGCCCTATAACATCTGTTATTACCAACTTGGACCACCAAACCAATGTCCCCTGATCCTACAACCCTGGTGTCATTCACCATTTCCCTTGCACAGAAGGAGGTTGGCTGAGCGGCACCACTATCTCCCTCAACCACTAAGGTGGGTGAGACTGTGTAATCCACTCATTCCTCCTCTAATCTGCCTGGCACATCCAATGCAAGAGACACTATTTGAGCTTGGATCACCTATGTAATAGTCAGGGCTTTAGCCCTCTATTTCACAGTACCAGGCTGCAGTTGTTTTGTACTTGATTTTATCTTAGATGTAGACTGCCTAATAACCCTGTATTCTGTTGGTTTGTATGTCTCATATGGACAATAACCATGTCTGCAATACTATTTGAATGAAAAGCAACACGTTGCAGGTTTCTTTCTTCCAAATGGTCGGTCGCATCATGGTCCATAATATTTAACTGCTTTTGGAATTTAAAATAGTAAGCAAGCTTTTTCTCATATTCTTTCAGATCATGCTGGAAATCGACATTTATCATTTTCACAGATTTGTGAGATCTGTGTTCAATGTCCAGAATTTTACCCCTGTTAGTCATTTCAAGAATAGTAGAAAATTGATGGTGCATGTTCTGCGATGATTAATTGTTCCTATTGGGGAACCTCAGCATGATTTTCAGTTCCTATTTAATGAATAACCATATTATAATTATATGCCTTGTATGACAGTTCTTTCCGAGTACATTAACTTTGTTTGAGTTCCCAGGTCAAGAAATGAGCATTCAGTTGTTGTCTTTTGCATGAAAACTCTTGTTCCTTTTTCTGCTGTGACTCATCAGTTCTTTTAAATTACCCTTTAATAGGTATCTACTGACTGGGTGCACCTTTCCATTTCCCCTAACATTATTTACTTCTTCACAATTCAGTACAGCAGACTCTTTTATATGTAGTTTGCAGAGATGTGGAACCTGTTTGCTTTCAGTCACAGTTTCAGTTTCTTTATGTTGTATATACTGAAACAAAACATTTTGCTTTTGCTTAAAAAAAAAACAAAAAAAACTGTTCAACGATGACAAAGTATCAGCTGATTGCAGGACTTTTCCGGAGTTCTGCCCAGAGAGATGGCAGTCCTGGCTTTTTTTGGACAGAAAATGGACCATAATCTCACATATAATGTTATCTTTAGGGTCACATAACTTTGTGAAAGGGACATGCCCTTTTCAGATTCATCAAAAAACAAAATACATTGGGTGACAAAATCAGACAAAAAAAAACTAACAGCAAATAGCATGAAAAAGTAAAAATGTTAAAAAAAATATAACCAAATGAAACCCTTTTGATTTTTGTTAGTGTTAACCTCACAGTTCAAGAAAACATAAAGCATTTTTGTGATATATTTACCCCTTATCCACAATGTGAGAGACTTGTCCACATAGTCCTAACTTAGGTATGCTTACTTTCAGACTGCATCATCTCATTGGAAACAGTCGATTTTGCCAGAGATTAGCTATTTACATTACTCAATGTCATGTTCATCCAGACACAGCTGACTATTAATGTTTCAGTCAAATACAACTCAGCAAAACACCAGGCTTCTGGTCTTTTCCTCTGAGAGTGTCAAAATTAGAATAATTAAGTAGTGTTGAATGAGGACTTGCCCCTGAAATATGGTAAATGAGAACTTGCCCCTGAAACTGCATTTGTCAAATTTTAACTTTTGTGTTTAAGGTTTGGGGAAGTCAATGTTTTCATGATGACTACCCTAATGACATCATATTTTTTAATTCCTGATATGAAAACATTTTTAAAGTAGGTATAATCCATTGGTTTTACTATCAGGTTCAACTTTCTTTGAACTCACAAACTAGCTACACTATTTGAAACCATCAGCACTTTATACATATATATATATATATATATATATATATATATATATATATATATATATATATACAGGGTCTATATTAGAACACCGAACTTTCAAAATTTCGAGTGTTCTAATATCGAACCCTATTAATCGAAAACTTAAAACATCGAACATATAGAACAGTGAATTTTTTCCTAGGGAAAAAAATTGCTGTTCCAAAACACATACACACAACACAAGCACACCAAACAAACAGCAATCCACACACATACACCTAAACTTTTACACCTAACCCTACACTAAACTATACATACACCACTAACTATCCACTTACCCTAACCCTAAGGTCTGTCACTATCGCACAGTCACCTCACCCATGCCCTAACCCTAACTCACCTACCCCGCCCTAACCCTCACATCCACACAATCGCACACTTACTTGAACCTGACCCGTAACTTTCCACCACAGTGCTGAAAAAATTTGGTTTTCTGTTTCTTCGATATTAGAACACTCAAAATTTTGAAAGTTCGGTGTTCTAATATACACCCTATATAAAATACTATAAAATAGCAAATAATATATAGCAATAAAATTCAAGCAAAATAATGTTTTCTGCTAAAGGTTTGCATTTATTTATTATTTTAACATCTTTGTGATTTTCACAGGCCACTCTGCTTTTGCCATCTATCATTTTGATAAATTGTGAATGTATGAGTATGAATATCTGTTTTATTGCCACTTTGTTGAGTTTCATTTTGAGTAGTTTTGAAGCCTTTTGCATATATATATATATATATATATATATATATATATATATATATATATATATATATATATATATATATATATTCCATTATATTGCATTAATTGTACTTAGATGTGTTATATTTTAGTTCTTTCATGCATTCCAGTGTTCCTTCAGGCATTCAGGTTTCTCTGGTGGAACATTTACACACTCTTTCAAAGTGATTTAATTTATTGTTAATTGCCATGATTTTCTTTGGAAGGGCACTGATATCAGGCTCTACAAACACAACTGTGTTTGTAATAATTAATGTTTGCTATTTTGACCTTTTTTTGGAGTCTCTCAGTTTCCTTTTTACAAACTGTTATACTTTGTTAAACTGATACTTTGTAACTTACAGTAACTTCTTCATCTGTACCTCTGACATATAGTGTTTTTATACTACATTTACCTGAATTGTAGCTCTGAATAATTTTATTTAGTTTTTATATAATGCCTGAGAAATTACATTTGTTGGTAGGTCTTAATTTCATATAGAGCAAGCATGATGTCTTGTATTCTTCCGGTATAGCATTACCAGTATTAAAAATCTCAAAATAAACATTTTTCAGGCTGAAAATTTTTATAGAACTTTTCTTGGATGTCAGCAAATATGTGCCTTATTTCTTATATTGCCTCATACTTTATTTCCAACCATATGCAGTAGTAACACTTTTAATCTTCCCTTTTATCACTACTACAAGACTTGCAAAGTGGATCCATTTCTTCATCTCCACCAGCCCATGTTTTTCTTGGAGGACTGCAAATATCTCTCGATTGTGAAAGAGTTGTAAGGTCAATTCATTCCTGTCTAGTGTGCATTATTAGTCAATTAATTTCCATTGAAGGTGAGATCTGGATGTTAGTAGACTGGGTACTATAATAATCAACTCCTAGTCCTGTCCCTTCCCCAGTATGTGACTTGAGTACTCAGCAATTGTTCTCCAGTCTGAGAGAGGCCTGGTGCTTCTACACATGCATTTCTGTTCAGCTAAAATGTACTCTTACTTTTACAGTAGTATAAGCCTGCCTATCCTGTTCCACAAGTGATCAGCCACTTGCTGGTAGATGTCACCAAAGTGGGAGGCCTTGCAATATTGTTCTTCCATAATGAGTGAGCTGGCATTGACTTATCAAGTCTATCCATGCCACCCTAGCCCCTCCAGCACCTATGCCACTAGTTAAACGTGGATCACTTCGGACATAGTAAGGGCTGCATTCCTTTATATCACTGGGCCAAGGGGAAATGCCTTTAAACTTTCATCAATATGTATGTGTAATTCAGTTGAATAGTTGTTAAACCTTGCAGCCAAGCATTTGCATAGAGTACTTGGGCAATGTTCATCACAGACATTGTCAAGCATAGATTGGCTTGGTATCTGCAGTGTCATATTTGTATTAAAGCATACTGTCTGGTTATCTTTTCTACTCTATGTCTAATTCTTATATATTTTAAGTAGTGTATTTTGCTGCCTTTGTAGTCTCCTGATGTAATTTTGTGTTATTTATTTTAATTAAAACTGCACATAGTTTTTGTAATTCTGTACTCCTGGCTTTAGTAAAAGTAAACCTAGCAACTTTAAAATAATAAAATAAATGCATTCGACTGTAATTTGAACTATTAAAATAATTGAAGTTGTTGTTCTTTCGGCTTTTTCCCGGTAAGGGGTCGCCACAGCAGAACTCCGATCTGCTAATGATTGGCAGTAGATTTTTACAAAACTTCGAGGTGCCAGCTCGACGCCCAACCTTCAACGAAGGCATGCCCATTTATGCATGCATGTCTTTCGAACGCTACCCAACCACGGGGAGGACATGCAGACTCCACACAGAAGGCACTCCCAAGCCAAGCCGAGAATCAAACGGGAGAACCATTAGCTCCCATCTCCTTCTTCCACCGACAGTTTGCAGCTACCGTGCCTGTTGAGCAAATTTTATTCATTCTGGCAATTTTTTTTTCTTTACTATTTGCAAATAAGACATTACAGAAAAATCCATAGAGAGCAGTATGGGAATGACTAAGACGAAGGCCAAAGCTCTCAGCCTTCCTTCTCCAAAATGTGGGACACTATCTCTTACGATCTAACAAATGGGCAAAATGTGGAACACTTACTAATGACTTAAACCAGGCAGTTCAAAGCAAGGCTATTAGCTGTTTATTCATATTTAGAGATTTTTTTTTTGTTGGAGTAATATGACTCAATATTATTCGATGTTATTTGCCATGGATATTTGTTAAAATAATTAATGTGGGCCAAACCTTTGCAATCAGGAATACAACATTTTTAAAGCTCAGAATGAGAAGTGTTTCTAATAATGATGAACAGTTGAAAGGTATGAGGGATGCATTAGGTGCTACAGGCTATACTTCTGAGGCTGTTTTATTTAAAAAGGCATCATTAAATTGTCATGAATCACCAAAAAGTCCCACGACTGATCGCCTTAAACAAAAATGCGTCAAAAATACTGTGCAGTTTTCAAACTAAGTTCCAAATGTGCTTTTACAGCATTTTTCAATAACAATCAAATAGATTCTGTATATTGGATAGCTGAATTAACAGTTCAACATGCATTTGGTGTGCATTTTACTTTCTGATTTGAGACATTAATCAGTTACTTGAATTCATCATTCAAAACATTGAAATGCAGCTCTGTGGGGCAAGGCACTGCCTTAAGGCATTTATATTCAGATTATGAATTTACCAGTCTAACATCTTTACAATGTTGTTTGGACCTCTGCACAGCCAAAATGCTTACTTTGTAGGTTTAGCTTGTAAAAATATATAGATCAGATCTCTTTTTGAGGTTTTCTTGTTGGTCAACTCTAAGACAATATGCCATCCTCTTTTCCATAAAACAAGCCTCTTGTTTGTTATAAAATATTATTTAAACTTCAGATACATTAGCTCTAATATATTCTTTGGAATGATAATATAAGGAAATTGATAAAACTCTGAGAAAATAGGAAACTGGTGGGAGTTATGTGGCTAAGAAAGTAAGTGGTACCAGAATATAATGGAGCCAAGTATTTCAGAACCTGGATGGTTAGGGCTACTGGGAAAGTATATACGCAAAATAATGAAATGTTGGACTTAACCAAGAAACTGAATTTGGGGATTTCTTTGATAACTATTCCATAAAAAGTTGCCAGTAAAAGGGAATATATAAGATGAATTAAGAAATAATCTTTTTTTCAGTGGATGGGTACAACTGGAGTGAAGTATATGATTTACATTTGTTTTGTGGCACATGGTATGTGCGGTCGACCTGTTGTGTGACTCGTATTAGTGAATTGTGGAGAAGTGCGAAGGATCAAATGTCGAAAATGGTTTGCTGGAAAAACATTTTCAACATTTGATCCAATGTGTTTGAATGGCAAAAAAGCATTCACTTATTTGCCATTCAAACACATTGTGAACCGACATTGTCATTTTATCCAGCCGTACTTTTGGCGTTATGCACGTCGGACACATGGCAGATGACAAATCAAAGGTAAACCGAAGTATATTGATTGCATGTAATCTCTGAATAAAAGGTCAAAAGTCAAATTCAGCACCTGACATTTTTAGTTTATAACAGTTTTGGGAAAAGGTGAAATATTCCACATGGTATAATGAATAGCATGATTATTGTAACTGTCTCGAAAACTAGGAGAGGGTGCTATGAAACATTATATAACAAAAGAGGATATCATAAAGAAAGCAAAGTCAGTCCATTGTGAAATTTGTATATTTGGATAAATATGATGAAACAATTGGGAAAAGAATGCTGGAGCCAAGACATTAATTTTACATATAGTGTTAAGAGTTTTTTAAATATTTTGCATGTCTGTTAAAATAGTCCTTATCTGTAGATGATTAAATGTATGTATTTACAATTGTATTTTGCAATGATAATGCATTTGAAAAGGGATCTGTTAAGTAGTAATGAACCACCCACACTCTTCTTTAGATAAGAATCATGGGATCTTTATCATATGCTTGAGCTATTACCCACACAGGTCAATGATAAGGATACTGTCTCTGAGTATTGAAATATCACACCATATGCTGTGCTGCAGCATTGATGCTAGAACATACTCTAAGCACCTAGTGTTGACACATAACCCAGAGCCTTTGAGTATTCCCAATAATGGTGTTGCTTCACTTGTGCTTATAAAATGAAGTTTAATGATCCATACAATTACACTTGTTAGCAAAACGGGAACATGGGAAGATAGGAGCAATACTTAGCAAGAGATCACAGGAACAATAAGATGCCTAGCTGTATACACAAGTAGATACATGTAAGTTCTTGCATCCTTTTCAAACATGTAATAGTGCTCACTTCTCAAATCAATTAGCATCATACATGATAATCCTGGTGTAAATGTATGCCTATTCATACAGTCATCAAGATTAGTCTTAAGGGTATTTAGACTTTGTTTGACCTGTGCTGGTAACTTTATTCACTGCCTGAGAATATATTGTGTTAGGAATCTATTCATCCAGTGAGTATTGTTTACTTGTTTTTGTATATTTAAACCCATAATGTGGGTGTTTGTAGAGCCACTGGCTTTGTGAAAAATAGGAGTTCAAATAGGAGTGGGCGTTTCATAGCACAAAAGGCAAGACATAGGTCATCTCAGAGCATCTGGTATGCTACAGAGTATAAAGAGCATCATGCTATTCTAATGGGATAGTTGAAGGATTTAAGACTTTTTATTTTGTTGGTTAAAAATATTTGGTGCCATTCCACTTGAGTGATATGCTTGGATGTCTGCACACTAAAGTGGTATTATATTTGAAGACGGGTTTGGTAAGTGAAGAGCACCATGATTGGACTTTTTTGGATCTTGAAGATATATCTTTGACCAGAATGGAGACTAGTATTTTATCTGATCGCATAAAAAGATTGTTTTTAACATTTGATAGGAATTCTAATGCTTGTCTCAGTGATTTCAAGAGAAACTACATTTTCAGGGATAGTAAATACAACAATGAGGGTAAAATTAGCACTGCATTTGTCTAATATATTAGGTATATCCTTGGCCTTAGAATGTGTGATATAATACAGACTGCTGAGAATAAAATCAATGAGTTCAAGGCAGTATTGGGCATTATTCCTTAGTTTCCTGACATAACTGAAGAAAGGTTTGCAGTGTCCTTTTGTCTCTGTGGCCACCGTAAGCTCATACTCCACTTTACATTTTCTAATTGTGCTCTTAATTTCCTTCTTGGCATGTTTTAGTGCAGTCTTGAGGTTAAGAGCATAGGGATTTCTTACAACTTTATTCATTGTTGTCCTGCCTTGTTTATACATTTTATTACTACAGGAGTTCTAGCAAAGAGGTTTATTCCTGAATTTACCACGGGTACTGCTATTTAATTTAGCACTTGAGGTATTGGAAAAAGATGGAGATAAATGGGTCCATATGCAGGGGAATGTTGTGAATTTTGCCTTCATCTTTTTTACAATCTGATCTAGGTTTGCTGTGGATAGGTTCCTTTTGGTAGTGGGCTGCTACCACTAGGTGTGCCAAAGGAGATGACTGACTTGTGATGAGATTTAAGCAGGAATGAGAAGATGGTGGGTAGAACTATGTTGGTAAGGGCCAGATCAAAAATATTAGAGCCTAAATGGGTAGCTTTATAATTTGCTTCATTGTACTGATATTAACAAAGTCAAGGAACCAGTGGGCATATCCACGTTTATAGGTGTAAGTGTGCCAGTCAACGGTTGGGTAAATGAAGTCCTTTAACAAGGAAGTATTTGGTTTGTTAGTTAACCCCTCAGTGGTATTAAGCTAATTACCATGATCATTGAGGATTTGTTAAGGGTGATTTCGATCTGTAGGAGCTCCAAGTTATGGCTGTGAGTAAAGTGGCATAAGGTGATGATTTTGTTGGCAAATACAGTATTCCCCAGAGTTACACAAGGGTCTAAAGGCATTATATGCACCAAATCCTATTATAATGGAAGTGTTTTCATTGTATTTAAACCACATATCAGTAACTACAGAAAAGTGAATATGTTTGAGTTGTAGGAGGACCACAAGTTCTGGCATCTTTCTAGATTTCTAGCATTGAGTAGTGCCAACATTTATTTTTTTTATTTATTTGCTACTTGTTCACTGGGTAAGTGGACTGGTCTGTTGACCCTTTTCAACCATCTCAAAGAGTAGAATACACAATGAGTTTTTTTTCTAATCAAAATTATATACAGAATGAGTACATAGAAAATTTTAGAACATAATGGAAAGATTCAGTGCAGATAGGGTAATAGTATAAGTTCCAGTCAGAGTGCACTGAGAGAAAAAGACAAAAATCATGCAAAATGCAAGCTAAGAAATGCATCATAGACAGTACAGTCATAAATATAATACATATACTTCTGTGTACATGTAAAATATATAAGTTTAAGCTGATGCAATAAGAGGCTGAGAAACGTTTCTCAGATGAGGTCTATTATTCATGATATAGGATAAGTTATCTAATCATTGTCATGGTAGTAGTTACAGGTAGATTCAGTAAATAATTAAGTGCATCTCTGAAGCTTTTAATGGTTTCTAGATTTTTGATGTCAGTAGACAGGTGGTTCCAGACAATAGCATTGTCTCAGTATAGAAAAGGCTTTTTGCCCTGTGTATTTTTTGGTTCCCTATTACGAAATCACAGACGCAGTTTGTCGAATGCTTCTTGATCAAACTGAAAAGAGCGAAAAGGCAAAATAGTGAAGAGGCTTTTCAGCAAATTCTTTCCCTGGGAAAGAGTTCACTTGGCCACTTTCATTACTTTGCCATTTTCGGCACTGTAGTGTGATCTCGGAGTTGGTATATTTAAGTAAGGGGGTGTGGGGGCACAGCTCCCCCCACATTCGGGGGTGTGGGGGGAGCCCCCACATTATGTAATGTTTTAATTTTTTTTTTTTTTTGGAACAGCGATTGAGGTTTCGACATTGTAAGCGTATGGGGTCGATTAATTATCATTTGCTTTTGTAAGCATGCGATAATATAATATAGACCCGTATTTTTTACACTAGGGTTGTCTTGTAACGGTTATTTCACTCTTAAAGGGAGGGAAGTGACCATGTTTTAAAACCTTGTAAATTAGAGCATTTAGAAAAATGTCGCCCTGTGAGGAACTAAGAGCCAACTGGAATTGTTTAGCGAATTGCAATTATGCATCTAGGAGTCTGCTAATAGAATGAATATCTTGATTTTATTTTCAGCAGTCTGTATTCTGTTAGTATTGGGCCTGAATGCATAACAAAAAAAAAGGAAGGCCATATTCCATTTGGGATATTAAAATACTTTTAGCAATGGCCCTGTGAGCAGTGGATGAAAGACTGATCTTGCAACATAGTTTTAATTTAACAAGGATTTTATTAGTTACATAATCTGTGTGTGTGTGTGTGTGTGTGTGTGTGTGTGTGTGTGTGTGTGTGTGTGTGTGTGTGTGTATAAAAGGAAAGTGTAGGTTCAAGTATTAGTCCTAGGTACTTCTCTTCAGTGACATTAGGTATCATATTCCCATTAAGTTCTTTTAAGAGAATAGGAGGGATAGTGGGCAATTTCTTGGCTGAATTAAAGACCATGTCATTGGTTTCCTTAGAGTTAATTAGTCGTTTGTTAGACCACATATATAATTGAATGAAATTGTCTTGTAACCTCTTTGCGGGTCAGAGTGGCTAGTACTGGATTGTATGAGCAGCATATCATCACCATATATTATTAATGTAAATTTGGGAATTCTAGGCAGAGATAAATATAGAGAAAAGAAACACAGACCCTTGTTGTACATCTGTATTAAGGTTACCAGCAGTACAGGATGAGACATCGTTAAGGACTTTGAAGGATGTCTTTTAGATAGCTGCATAAAAAGCAAGTAGTGTTATGTCCAAAGTTAAGTCTTTTGAGTTTGTTGAGAAGATAAAAGCCCTTGTTATGTCAACAAATAAATCTGCAGTAAAAAGTCCCTCATTCGGGTTGCAATAAATGGTATCATTGGCCAATACCTAGGCAGTAAAGGTACAGAAAGCATTGTGAAAATTATGTTGTGTATCACATAATAGGCCATGGCTGTTAATGTGCTAAAGTACTTGCTTGTATAAAAGTTTTCAGATATATTGGTAACAAGGCATAAGGTAGAAATAGGCCTATATCTCTTAGCCATCCATGAAGTGTCTTTAGATAGAGGAATTGTAATTGCATTCATGAATGTTGAAGGAACAGTATCAGGGGAGAGACAGAAATTAAAGATACGAATAAGAGGGCTTAGTGATTTTTTTTCAGACGCAGTTCTTAGGAAGTTAGGATTAAGGTTTATGAATTTAGATCCCAAATTGCTGACTTTGAGAAGTAAGGTCTTGGTCTGTTTTACTGAAATTAGAGAAGTGAAAAGTTCCAGAGATGAAGATGCTTTTTCTTCATTGGTAGGAGAGTATATTGTTGGAAAGGTTTTAGTTATGTCAGTTACAATGGAATGGAAAAAGTGAGCACAATCATTAGCTATGGTGGGGTGATTCACTGTTATTGGTTTCTTTTTGGTAGCTGAAGTGTTATTTAATGCCCCTGCTAAGCATTTTAGTTCTTTCCAAAAAAAGACTGGGCCTAGGCCACATTGTTTCCTGTTTCTGTTAAAGATACAAGGTTGCCACAACATTTATAGCAATTCTTATACTTTCCTTAAACTCTTGAAAGTTTGGTGTAGCTCTGTATGGTCAGGGCTCCTTCTCCATTGTCTCCAGACTGAATCTCTGACTTTAATTTACTTTTAATATCCAATGAAAGTCAATAGCAACTCTATGATCTAAGCCTTCTTTTTGTAAGAGGACAGTGTATCCAGAATTGTAGTCAGTTTTGTGTTGAACAATTCTAAAGCAGAGGTGAGTTCAGCTATGGCATACAGGGAAGCCCAGTCTATGACACTGACTAGGGTATTGATGTTTGGTAGCTTATTATTAGGGAAAGATCTTCCTTCAGTCATTTGAGGATTTTTTAAATGTTCTGAATGACTTAATAGATTTAATGGGTGAGCGGTAACTTAGAGCACTGCAGAATATTTCACTGTGGCACCTATTTGGTATATTGGTTATTATTAGGTCAAGAGTGGAGCAAGAGTCACTGCTTGTACTGATTCAAGTAGGAGCCTTTATTATTTGGATCAGGCTAAATTGCTACAATATTTTGTTCTAAGGTAGAGAACCTTTCCCAACAGCACTGATGTCGAAATAATCAAGAAGAGTTGTGTTCTTATGTATACCTTTAGGGAACATATGTAGTAGAGTTTATGTAAAACAGAGACAGGGTGAATGTAAACTAGTACAATCCAGATATGACTATGCCCGTCTAATGTTATGTGAGAGAGTTACCAGTTGAGACTCTTGTCATCTGTATTATGTGAATTAGTACAATCCACAGTAGCAATTGAGGTATTCCTTTTGATTGAAGCTCAATCACCAGCTCTAGGACATGGTCTGTTGTCATTGCATCTATAGTACTTGTCTTGTATAAAAGTAGAGAGGCAGTAATCATGCTTCAACCAAGTTTCAGATATAGCAAGCACATGGGGATTTTCTGTTAACAGCCATGCTTCAAGATTGGCCAAGACTGCATGCATTAAGTAAATCAATTTTAAGGTCTATTTCTGATATGATAGGTGATTGGATTCTGTAACTGAGGGCTGAGTTGTGATGGTCCTGTGTTTGAGTAAATATCTACTGTATGTATAAGTCTGAGTAGGAGATGGTGGCATTTTGAGAAAAGATCCTTAATTTTTGGGATAGGGATTGTGACCTCTGGAGGAGTACAGGCCGAAACAGAAATTGTTTCCAAGTAACATAAGTGAGTTTATTGCTAGTACCAATCAGTTGACTGTGTATTCTTATTTGCCAGTAGTGGCCATATCTGGGTTTGAGTTTGCTATGTCAGAATGCATAGCTGAGAGACTCAGACTAAAGGCACTACATTGGGGCAAAGCCTTTAGCAACTAAGCAGAATTCCTGGTATGAGAGGGGTAAGCCATCCCTGGTAAAACAGGAAATCTTTTCTTTTCTATCATCTTATCCCAGGTTGACACATACTGGATCCCCTTAAAATGACGCCAACTACTTTGTCAGTTCTTAAAACCAATTATCTCGTCTTGGTATTGAGGCATCATTCTTGGTGAAGGCAAGATACTAATCAAGACCAGAGTCTTCCTCACATCTAACACATACATAGTAAATTCTGATATGCATCTTTGCATGTCCTTCAGGGTGGTGCATCAAAGGCCATTCACTCCCACATTGAAAACCTCTACATTTCAGTCATATTTTTCCACCATGTTCTTGTCCAGACTGGCGAGTATTTACTTCATTTGCATAACAATAGAGTCACCTATAATTAAAGGATTCTCAGTACAGAAGCAGAATAAATTAATCTTATAGGCTTAGGCCTGCTCTACTAGTGGCTCTTGGTTGAGCTATTTGGATGTGTAGCCAGAGGCTGTAATCTTCTGGACTGTGTTCACTGAAGTTTTGGCATTTATTTACTTTATAGACTCAGGATTAGTTTTGGTCCTGGTGGTGTGCTGTGATTGATGGGAAGAAGAAGAAGAAGGTGTGCTGTGATTGATGGAATGTTCTGGATATAAGATGACTACCAAAAGTGGGCTGATATGATAGGATTGATGTTATGTTACCTAAGTACTTGTGCTTTGCACTATGAATTGGTAGAAGCAGACAAAAACTCGGTAAGCATAACACAGTTTCTACACACCTAAAGTAATCAAACGGGCTAAAGATGGCATGAGAGATCTGCACTATGTAAGAATACAGCAGAGATATATTAACTCATAAGGACCAAATAGGTTATTTGATGCATGCTATTCCATTGATAAAAACAAATATATATATACACAGACACACACACACACACACACACACACACACACACACACACACACACACACACACACATGGGTCTACTTCAGAGGATTGAAATCTCACATCAAACCTCTGATCATCGAAGACCAGAAGATTGAAGTTGTGAAATATCAAACAGAAAAAAAATCTAATAGGTAAAAACATCTTCTTTCATGTTTTTGCAAGCCCCACCTGCACCCCCACATCCCCTGCTACTTAAATATATCAACTCCGAGATCACACTACAGTGAAGAGAACAGTAAATTTCACGTTCTGCACTGTAAGGCGATCTCCATTCACAACATTTGATATTTCACAACTTCGATCATCTGGTCTTCATTTTGATACTTTGAAGCAGACCCATATACATACATATATATATATATATATATATATATATATATATATATATATATATATATATTTCTAAGGAAGCAGAGTGGTTCAGTGGTTATGGTTACATCTCTCCATGTCCAAGGTTCTTTCCTGAATTAAGGCTGCTGTCATGTGGAGTGTGCATGTTCTGTGGGTATTTTGGTTTTCTTCCAAAAACATGCCTGCTGATAGGTTACATTGCATCATCTGCCTAGGTCACTATTGCCCAGAATGCATCACCTTGTTAATCAAATATTTATAACAATCATCATGTGTATGCATGCCCTGACGTCTTTATACCATTTCGTATTTCAGTGATCAAACATTTGTCATCAGTGTTCTAATGCGACTATCTTATAATAGTATGCTTTTTTGTGTTTATTAAATGATTCTTATTCCAGACTAAAAAACAGGAGTGAAATATTTATTTTTATTTTATTTTATTTTTTCAAAGCTTGGATAGTACAGATGAAGTTGGGAACAAAATAAACATTCAAGTAGTTTAAGTATGCATCAGCTATGAGTCATAATCCATTAGTTTCTTGACTCCTCCCATATTCAGTCCCTGGCACCTAAACTATGTGGTGGATGTGGAGCCCTCTAAATGGCTCATGACAGGTTCTTCCTGAGCAGAAGGAAATGCCTAGCTGAATACTAATCTTTTCATTTTATTTAGTTAGTTATTTTTACTTACTTATGGCCACTGCCCTGAACAAAGTCATTCATATGAATAACTGAAAATGTGTGGGACCTTCAATTGCATTATAATGTTCTTCCTCTGCTTAACCAAACACTACCACCATATGATGTCACATAGCCTATTTATTATTTATTATAGGATGTTACCCCTCCTTAATTGAACCAGACACAGACAAAGTAATAGGAAAATAACCTTTATTGTGTTTTCTGTAACGCACTTGCTTTTTCTTGTATTTCTTAAAAACTAAACTCCTAATTCTGAGGTGCTTGTAGAAATACTGTCAGCAAGCATGCTGTACAGTACTCTTAAATGTCCCTATTTTGGAGGAATGTTCCTATTTTCATTTTGATTTACCCCTGCACATGATGTCTCTATTTTTTGGAGTTATGTCCCTTTTTTTCAGGCTTGTTTTATCCCTTCACACATTTTTTTTAAATCTTCCTCATCACTTCAGATTTTTGAAGCTGTAGTACACAGAAAAACACACTTCATGACCAACATACTAGTGGCACTAATAACTTAAAGGAAGAGGGCATGCATCTTACATCTCCCTTTTTCCTGAAGGAAAAATTAAAGACCTTGTGTGCCAATGTTTTGCAATACAGTTCAAAGTATACAGATCTTACACTGTCTCTTTGATAATATGCTCATATTTTTCCATCAGTTTTGCCACTGCCTGTTTTTAAATATGTTTCTGACTAGTATCCCACATTCCTCTTGGTAGAGGGAGTTGTTATGTGCTACTTGGTATCATAGTCGACCTTGAACATAGGCTAACTAGATGGTTGCCTAGGGCGCCACTCCATCAGGGGCACTTTTCCAGTTTTTATTTCTTTATTTTTTTTTGTAGTAAAGAAATTGTTTCTTTAAAGTGTGTTGAATGAATATAGGAAAAACTGAAGAGTAGGCCAAACTGTGAGAAAAGTAAAGAAAAAAGTAATCTGGATGGTGCAGGTAGACCAGTATGGGCACTGCCTTTATTAATGTAAGTTATTGATCAGCTGTCTCAGATTCATACTAAAGCATAAAGCAATAGATAAATGAACTTCTACAGCACAGCCATTCAACAGTGACAATTTCAGGGTATGTTCAAAGCAAACATTAAGACAAGAAAAATGGATATGTTTCCAACAGGAACAAGCAGTAATATTATGTATATTTTTTGTCTGCACACATCTAGTAACTAGGATATGAGCATATCTTTGCCCTTCCTCCGAAGGACTAGAAAGGAACTTTGCTTAGAAAGTAGCCATTGTGAAGGGAACATTGTCCCAGTTATGAAGGGCAGGATAATCAAAAGATGCATAAACTTAGTGTTTACCCTCAGAACCATAGCCTGATCAGAGTGAACTAGAGTTGTAGACAGAGTAATGGAACAGGATTCACACAATCCTGCCTCTATCCTTTTACTTGGACATCTCCCAAATTACAGCAATGTGCAAATATTTCAATGTAAATGCCATTTTATTCTTTACATTTACAGCAATTACAGAGATTTGCTTTAACTTTTTTGCATTATAAAAACATGTTTGTGGGCTCCAGCATTACCTTCTCTTCTCATGACTAACCTGCTAATGAGAGGAATGTTTCATATTAGAGAATCTTCCCCAGAAAACTTTGGCTCCTAATGAAGACTTCAGTTTTGTTTTGGAGGCCATTCCCAAGGCTCCGTCAAGAGAACTCATTCTCCACCCTTGAAATTTCTTTATAGCAAGTGCATTGATAGTGGGATTTAACTTCTTAAGAAGAGAGGTTGAGTTCAAAGAGTTGTTAAGTATTTTTTTTTTTACTGTCACACAGCAAGGCAGAGTCTATTTATCCTTACTTCATGCTTAAGGTTATGCCTTATTTTGTTGTTACCCAAATTATTTATCTATAATCTTTTTTTGTTTTGTTTTGTTTTCAATACATTTACTAACCTGGTAACAAATAACCTAGAAGCACTATTTGATTAAGCAACTTGCTCAGAGAGTTGATAAATGGAGGTGGAAAGAAACAAAACCTGTACTATGGCAACAGACAGCAGCCCATTAGAAGCACTGGGCCTTACTCTTCAGCACTAACTCCCTAACTCCCTAAAGACAACCCTGACTCTATTCTGCCAGAATAAAGCTACCCAGCAGGAAAGCAAAACATATTTAACTTTTTTTATTTCCACATGACTGGCCGTCTGTGTCCCCTATGATTATGAAGCAACTTGCAAGTCTTTAACAGGCAGATTTCAGCCTATTCTTCTAGAAGTGCGTCATTTTCCACAATCTTCCTCAAAGTGGTTTCTGTGCAGGAGATATATTTAAAGATGCCACTGTGTCATCTGTTGAACCTTCACCAAACATAATCAGATATACAGTACTAAACATGTGGGGGCATTTGCAACTACTGCAATTAAAGGCATACTGGTAGGGGTTCAAACCTCCCTGATTGATTCATAGCTCAATATTCCTGCCAGATATAATAACCAAGGTAATGACTGAGTCCAGTAAATGTACAGATGATTAATAGAATATATTTATGTGAAACATTTACACTAACAACAGATGTTCAGAATCCTTTCCTGGTTTGGGTAATATCACTTTCCAGCATCCCACTATTCCATTGAGTGCCTCTTTTGTTTATGTTCATAAATAATTGAAAGGAATGGAAGGTGATTAACAGCTTAAGGTGTCCCTGTGTTGAAAAAGGAATATGGTACATACCTGCTCAAGTACACAAGACATTTTGCCATTATGGCATGTTTTCAAGTTACCTTGTATAATGGCTATAGCATTTTCACTATACTTGCATCAGTATTAAAATCACTTAGAATGAATGCTTATATGAGGACACCTGTAAGCAGTAAGTGTTTACTGGCCCAAAATGGATGGAACCTTCTTTTCTGCTTATTCTTATTAAATAGGAGTGTTCAATGAATGCCAGGACTGTCCTCTTATCAAATTTCTTCAAGTCTCTGTCTTATAGATCTCTGTCTCACTTACTGTGCCATTAGAGATCCATTTGTCCTTCACCTCCTGTACTTCTCTAAGCCCATGGCACCACCAACACAAGAGCCAGACAATTAAACCTTCATTAAAATGGTAGAAGGACAGGTTTATAACCCAGCACCTCCCAAACATCTAGAATAAACTTTTCCGGCATGTTAAGCAGTATGACTCATTGTCTTCCTTTATACATAACCCAGATGACTTGATGGGTATCCACTCTGCCACTAATCTTGAGTTTTCAGTGATAAAATATTGAGGGTCTGTTAAAGTGTAACTATGTTATAATGGAACACATATAAGGTTGTCATTTCTAAACTAAATTTCTTACTTAATGCTTAAATAAACAGTTTCAATCAAATACTGACTGACAGTTGACTCTTCTGGCACTAATCTAAACTGCAGATAAGACCATATACCATGTGTGTTTTAAACATATTTATTTATTTTAATAAGTTCATTGGCGTATATTATGCTAATGACCACTGGGGCATTATAAGCCTAGCCATGCATCCTAAATGTATCCTGTGAGTTTTTGAGCCATAGAAGTTACTTTAAGAGTCCCAGGAAGAAAACCTCCTCAGTAACAAACATTTGCACAAATGCATATTCTCATGAGATTTACAAAAATAAAATGTATTACTACACTAAATGTGCTGTGCACAAGTACATTATTATATGAGTTAGTTTTCTTAAACATATCATTCACTATTTTTGATAAAATAGCAGGGAACAGATATCCCTTCCTTTGTACCAATGTTACAGTGCCAGATGTAGAATATTCAGTATCAACATACCCTCCTAATAAACACTATGTGCATCTTTATCTGCATGATTTCTTTCTTTCTTTCTTTCTGATAACCTTGTGAAATAATCCAATGAGCCATAGTGTTCTTATGGAGTAACAAATGTGGATAAATTGCATATTAGTAGTTAACTTACACTAACAAGGCACTGTACATTATACTTAGAGTAAATCAATGAGAATATGCACTTCTTGGGGACACCTGTAACTGTGGAATATAAACGTCCTATCACTATGGAGAATTCATCCATAAATATATCGGGTCTATATTAGAACATCAAAGTTTCAGAACTTCGAATGTTCTAATATCGACACCTAGTAACCAAAAAAATGATAAGACCAAAAATTTAGAACAGCAAATTTTTTTCCTAGGGAAAAAATTTGCTGTTCCAAAACACATACACACAACACAAACACACCAAACAAACAGCAATCCACACACATACACCAAAAATGTTGCATCTAAACCTACACTAAACTGCACATACACCACTATCTACCCACTTACCTTAACCTAAACCCTAACCCTAAGGTCCGTCACTATCGCACACATACTCTTCACCTGCGCCCTAACCATAACTCACCTATCCCACCCTAACCCTCACGTCCACACATTTGCACACTTACCTGGCCTGCGCCCTAAACCTAACTCACCTAATCCGCCCTATCCCTCACGTCCACACAATCGCACACTTACCTGAACCCAACTGCAGAGCTGAAAATAGCGAAGTGACAGGAACAGACAACCAAATTCTTTCCCTAGGAAAGAATTCAGTTATCTAAAACTTCGCTATTTTCAGCTTTCGCTTATTAGGTGTCGATATTAGAACATTTGAAGTTCTGAAACTTCGATGTTCTAATATAGACCCAATATATCAAGTGCTAAGAAAGGGAGTATGCTACAGATGAAAAGTTTGGTCCAAGGCAGTTTGGCAGAATTTGATTTGTAGACGTTTCATTAAAGACAATTCACTCTACCTCCATGGCAGCTCAACTATGCCCATTACCCTTACCAGCTCCTAAGCTACAACCCCTAAACACACCATTCCCAGTTTCCATCAGGGATCGCTGCAGGGAATGCCCATATAACTGATCATCCCTACCTTGCCAAAACATCAGCTGCACAAGCCATTAAGTAAACCTAGGTCAACTGGGCCATAGTCAGGGCTTTATCCCTCTACACTACAAGACTGGCCACTACAGAAAACATAATGTGATAATGTATGTTGTGTTTCATGTATTTTTATTTTAATTCAATTAAACTGTGTTTAGACAAAACATTTTTTGAACATTTTGATTTCTCAGTTTTTGGGACCTGATATTGTTGACTTTGATGGAGTTGTCTTCAAGAAATGACCTAGATTATTTACAAAGATACTGCAGTTAACTGACATAAGCAACTGATGTGTGTTTACTGACATACAGATGTTATATGATACAAAAAGTGCAGTGACAGTATCCAAAATTTAGTTCAAGATTCTTCTTCAAATAGTTTCTTTTGTATATACAGTGGGATAGTGTTCCATATCTTGGGAATACAATATTCAAAGGCTCTCTCACTGTGTACACTGCTGGACCTTGTGTCAGCATGATAACTTCTTTCTTCTAACAGCACCATAGCTTGGTTATCTAGTGCCCACTGCTGTTTTCTGCTTCAATTTAAGTTGAGGATGAAAAAGGTCCATGTCCCAATCTGGTGCTCCTCACCTAAGGAGGAAAAACACAAATCAAATACATCAAAAACTTCAACTAGATTGAGAAAAACACTGCATAAGATCAAACTTGAACTACTGAACTCCAAGAACTCCAATTTTATTAACAAGGTTAGCGCTTTCATTCTTTTGTAACCAGACTTGTTCAGAACTAAAATTCACCATGTCAGTAATTCATTATGCTGGAGTTTTTAGAGGAGCTTCTGTTTGATATTATGCAGTGTTTTTCTGGTTCACCTAAGGAGGAAGCCAGTCCAATTTTTCCAATCTGTGACCCTCACCTCTAAGCTGAGGTGGAAAAAAAAGTCACTCCTACCTGAGGACTGAAAAAAGTCCTTTCTCTTCTTTAAACTATATAAAATTGCTTGCTACAAATGTAACAGGCAGCTCGCTACAGCTAAATACAACACTGGTTTCAGATCTGACAGAAAATGCACTGGCATTCATTTCTGAATGCCTCTTCTGCTCTAGACCATTCATGCAGCACTAGAACACTTCAGCAAATGGAGTATCAACATTCAGAAACTGAATGATGTTATTGAGGATTGCCTCCCTATCGTGCACCCAGGGTAGCTATCCCTTTTTTTCCAATTTGTCTCTGAGTTCCAAGTATATTTGTTGTGGAGTTCACAATGGAGGAGGTCTTACACATATTAATATTACAGTTGCTTATATGCAGTGCAATAAGCAACAGATTCATTTATTTGTGATAAATTAGTTTGTTACATGTCTTGTTTAAACAGATGTAGATATATTTTTTCTTTTTTAGCACTGTGTAATAAGACTCAGATAGATTTACACAGATAAGCTTATTATGATGCAGAGTCAGATTCAAATGGTATCACTGGGACTTATCAAATCAAAAATTTGCAGAAGGTAGTTTATAATTCATTTTCTAGAGAATAATAAAGGGTTTTCATTACTCTAAACCAGAAAATGTATATATACATTAGGACCACAAGAATACAACCACCATCAAAGGACATTTTGGTATGTTGATTTTTGGTCTGCTGTATCTGACCAAGCTTTGGTTTGTATGTTATACTTCAGTAAATCACAATGTATCTACTTCAAAGCAACTCCAATACTTGAAAGAAACAACCTATTTTTTTTCTGAGTACATTTTTTCCTTGCACCTACTTACTATCATCCCTCCCAGTTATTGGTATACCATTTCTCCCTCATTAAGAAGAGACAGTTTCAGGAGGCTGACACACTTGTAGTCATCAGTTTAACTATTCTGGCCCTAAGCCACCCATTGGTACCTGAAGCGCATGCTCATGTACACAAGGACCTGCAGTACCTTTCCCTTTTTTTGCAAAAACTGCATGATGAAGGCTACTTCCCAAACATGGCTTGGTAGGGCAAAATACACACCTTCTCAGCGTATGTTCTGCAAGCTGTACTCCATTTCCCCAGTAGTTGTCAGTATTACAAGGGGCCAAACCACCACCCTCCTGCTTGGATGTGAAAGCCAGCACTGGATACTTTCTTCTAGACTCCTTCACCCATTTCTCTGGTGCCGTGGTCAGTACGCAGTCCTAGGTTATCTTGGTCACATTCAGCAGACAGATTCTTGGATCTGTTGTATGACAGTTCTTTAAAGGGAGAATGGGCTGAAGGCATGAATGAAGATGTAATCAAGAAAACTGAAGACAGAAAGATCAAATGTATGAAATTGGTAAAACCTATATTCTGTGACTAGAACTCCACCCATGAATGATATTAGCTAGCTATGGTGGGGTTATCAACTGTCTCTGGGTAAGTTCTTCCCAAAACTTCCTAAACAAAGTAGATGATTACTGTCTTTTGAAAAATTAAGCTTAACTGTGCACAACCTTAAACAGGCAGAACCATCCCAAATGTTTCATTTTTAGAGCAAATTATTTAGATGCTTGATGTCTTACAGCCTTTTAGCTAAATGATTTATTGACAACCTAAGTCAGAGTGATGAATGTCCATATTTTTAAGATTTCTAAGTGAACTGCTATGAATGTAATTTACCTAAGCATTTATAAGAGTTTTACATTATTTACACACATACTGATACCAATGGATTGCATCAAGCATCCTACTGGTGTGTTTTTTGATATAAGACAGATTGTTCTGGGTGTTGGACAAAGCAGGACATTGCAGGGAGGCTGCCAGGAAACTATGTTTCATTGTAGTTGATACAAGTGTAGGTGGAGTGGAGGGCTTGGGAAGGGACTTCACAAGATTAGAGGAATGGTAAGGTGTGAAGCAGGTTAATTCAGTGAGAAGAATTAGTGTCTTATGTACCAGGCTAATAAAATCTCAAGAGAACACTACATAATGTGGGGTGGAAGAGCAGGGAAAGTAAGAACCATTTAAGTAATACAAGGGAACTAGAAAAACTGAAGATGGTACCATCTTTCAGATGAAGATATGCACAAAAACTTGGTGAACAATCAGAAGACAGAAGTGATGAGATCAAATATAATATGAACTACTTTTTTAATGAAAAAGTTACATAGATGAAATAAATGGTCTTTTTGAGAAAGTTGCAGACTGAGACTAAGGTGGCAGAATCCATGGATAAACACAAAGCAATTTGAGTATGAGGAAGGAGGGAGGATATTTTATAACAAGGAATTAAAGAGAAACCAGTGGTTAGTATACATGAAAACAGCATGACAAAAAAGGTTATTTTGAGACTATAAAGTTGTTAATAAATTATATTATTATGTTTCAATATTTCTTATTACACCTACAGAGAACTGGGTATAGTTAATTTATTCTGATGAATCCTTTAAACAGCATGTAGATTCTTCATTGCCAACTAAGTTCTACATTTGGAACTAAACCACTTACATATCTGTTTATGGATGCATGCATGCATGTATGCATATGGATATCCATGCATTTGTCATTTATTCACACGTACATATGTGTTTGTTTGTTTCTTTCTTTCTTTGATCTTATGTCAGGTTAAGTTACATGTGCCAAAGGCATGATCAAACTGGAGAAAAAAATCTATAGTCCAAATCTAGGGAGTTTGCTTTTTAGACAATCTAATCAACTTAAAAGGTCTTTCCTAAAGGTATTCATATGCAGTCTGGAATAAAACTTAAATAAGCCTTTCCTGAGGTAAGACAACAGGAGTTTTGAAGACTGCACAGGAAAGGCGAACATTGACACTGGATATGTCTGGAAATAGTCCTAATTCCAGAATCTTTTGTGGACAGTATGTTGTCACCACTTAGTCCAGGCACATACTTTAACCCCCATTTATACCTTGTCAAGTGTAAATCTATAAAACATTGGTGACCCTGATCATGCACAGAGTATTTTTGCTGGCAGCACTGCATTGGTGCAATAAGCATAGATTAAAGGTCTGCTGTAGAAGAGACCTCCCCTCTTAAATGATCGTATACATAAGGGGTTTAATAGCTGCTATGGTGTTGCACTGTTTGTATGTTTGCTTAGACTTTATTTATAATACTCCATAAGGTAAGGAAAGCATTGCTTAACACCATTAAACTATATAAATTTCTGTCAAACTTAGTACTAGTTCTACAAATACTACTACACCAACAGCCTCATGTTTCCTGTGCACTGTAGTGAGTAGACAGTTTTATTTTTATTTATCTTTTATGGACTGGGTTAGACCCTCAATGACAGTAGCCTCTTTTCAGATGAGATCCATGATAATATTCTTAGTGACTTCGGGTAATTTTTTTTCCAGGGTAGCAGGGAAAAGTTTAAAGTTGAAATGCTATATTTTCCCTTTTCTTTTCCTATTTATTTCTAGCCATGTACATTTTGAAACAGAGCAAAAAATGTGTAACTAGTGAGCATGTATACAGTAATGGCAAATTGTGTATTGATAACAGAGTAACCATCTGAAATGTTGGTACCTGCTATAATGAGTCCTGTAATGCAGAGACTGAAAGGCCAAAAAAAAATGGATTTACATATACTGAGATGGACATTTCTCTGAATATTCCCTTTTTCCAATGTATGGCAATCTCAGAGCTAGTATATATAAGTTTGTGGGTGAGGATCTTGTCCCCCTGCAAAAAAGAAGCTCAAAGGAGAAGAGTGATGCTCAAGATTTGATCTTCTCCTGCATTTTTGATCTTTTTTGGCATGTCGGCACTCAGCATTCTGAGTCACAGCATTTCAGTAATGAGCCTGATAACGGACCATTTATTGATAAATGTCATGGGGTCTTTTGCATCCATACAAGCTGCAACAACTCTGGTAAATGGGACTCAGTTTATCTTCTAAAATGAAGGATGTCACACTCAGGAGTGCAGCACTCTTCTTATCCTGAAATACAGTATCAGAAATTGAAAATCGAATGCAATCACACGCAGTGGGAATAAACCTCAAGTGTCTACTGCTCTGCATACATCAATGGGAAATGTGCTACCAGCTGAGACGCTGACACAGTTAACTAAATCAACTCATAAATAGTCCACCTTACTGATCAAAGGGATTATTTATAAGGATGTATTGGAGTTTCTTTCGTCTTCTTGGTCATGTAAGTTGAACTAGGTAGAAGCCTTCTAATTTAAAATGCAAACTGGTACAACAGAACAGCAGTATTAGAAAACTTCATGATATAAATGTCGCAAGGGCACGTCATAATAATGTTATTTGTATATTTGCATTTTGGTAACTAAGTGTCCTTCTAGGCAAATATTGTCCATTCTCAGAATAGGCACAGGAAGCAACCTTTTTATTTATTACCCTACTGTGATTTTGTTCTGTTATTACCTTTTTATTTATTACCCTACTGTGATTTTGTTCTGTTATTACCTTTTTATTTATTACCCTACTGTGATTTTGTTCTGTTATTACCTTTTTATTTATTACCCTACTGTGATTCTGTTCTGTTATTACCTTTTTATTACCCTACTGTGATTCTGTTCTGTTATTACCTTTTTATTTATTACCCTACTGTGATTTTGTTCTGTTATTACCTTTTTATTTATTACCCTACTGTGATTTTGTTCTGTTATTACCTTTTTATTTATTACCCTACTGTGATTCTGTTCTGTTATTACCTTTTTATTACCCTACTGTGATTCTGTTCTGTTATTACCTTTTTATTACCCTACTGTGATTCTGTTCTGTTATTACCTTTTTATTTATTACCCTACTGTGATTTTGTTCTGTTATTACCTTTTATTTATTTATTACCCTACTGTGATTCTGTTCTGTTATTACCTTTTTATTTATTACCCTACTGTGATTTTGTTCTGTTATTACCTTTTATTTATTACCCTACTGTGATTTTGTTCTGTTATTACCTTTTTATTTATTACCCTACTGTGATTCTGTTCTGTTATTACCTTTTTATTTATTACCCTACTGTGATTTTGTTCTGTTATTACCTTTTTATTTATTACCCTACTGTGATTCTGTTCTGTTATTACCTTTTTATTTATTACCCTACTGTGATTTTGTTCTGTTATTACCTTTTTATTTATTACCCTACTGTGATTTTGTTCTGTTATTACCTTTTTATTTATTACCCTACTGTGATTTTGTTCTGTTATTACCTTTTTATTTATTACCCTACTGTGATTTTGTTCTGTTATTACCTTTTTATTTATTACCCTACTGTGATTCTGTTCTGTTATTACCTTTTTATTACCCTACTGGGATTTTGTTCTGTTATTACCTTTTTATTTATTACCCTACTGTGATTCTGTTCTGTTATTACCTTTTTATTACCCTACTGTGATTTTGTTCTGTTATTACCTTTTTATTTATTACCCTGCTGTGATTTTGTTCTGTTATTATTATCTGACATGATTGGAACTTGAGCTTTGCATTATTATCTGTTCTAGCCTTGCTGACATTTGTCAATTAATTTCCCCATAATTTTGAAATGATCTTTTTGAAACTGGTCCTATCTTATTTAATGTATTTATTTTTTTATTTTTTAATGCTGTAACTTCTTCTAGGACCTTTTTAGCCATGTTCAGCTATGATGTGTGCCACAACTGCATTTAAAAGTTATCCAGCTTATATATCAGATGAGGCGTCTATTAATAGAAAGTAGTTTTGCCACCAACAACCACTCTGTAGACTCATTAATTTCCCAGACTCAGGAGCCCTAAGGCCAATTTATTTCCTGGAGTGACAGTCAAGTGAGCTATCATCCTTGTACTAAGGACTGCAATTTTCTGTTGGAAGCCCTAGCATCCCTGTCATACACCTGAAGCTTCCAAGGAGTTAGCATGCAATGAGTGTCCATGAAGTAAGTACGTCTCCTTATATACATATTCAGATGGCTTTTTCCCTATAGAAGGCAGCACATTCATGTAATCATCAGTCTTCACCAAGTATTCTATAGTGGAGAATGTGCCAAGGTACATGCTTTCAACTCTTCTTGCCCCTGATAGGAGATGAGCAGGCAAAGAGTCATCATTCCTCTTCTTCCCCATGCTGGGCCCAACATGAGCTTGAGCCAGTAATCCACGTCAGGTCACCTAGGACATAGTCAGGGCTTTATCCATTTATACTAATGGAGCTGCCATATCAATAGTAAACAATTAAGTGACATCTTGTAAGTAACACATTAAATAAGAATTTAACAGTCATAACCGGAATTAGGCACTTGCGAAACCCATGGTTGTGGAGTGACCCCGATGACTCACTGCTGATTAGGACTCCATGGGAAAAGAAAAAGAAACTGCTGGCCACAGAGACGTGAATTCAGATGTGTCCTCTCTCACACATTGCAAACCTGCTTACATTATATGCAAAGTTTAGAGTATACTGTGTTTTTAGGCAACCATCAGAATAATGCAATGGTAAGTTACAATCTTTCAGGTTCTCTTTAAACAAAACAATAGACTTGATTAACAGCTGCAGTTTCAGAAAGCGTTGTTGCTTTTAAACAGGACATAGCAGTAATTTTTAGTTACTATATGTTTTGCTGTGCAGCAGAATGGCTTTAAATGAGGCAGCCACACTTACTGATGTGATTTGAGATTTAGCTGCCTTAACTGTTCTTTCAATGTCAGTTTTAACCAAAATATTCGGGAATAATTGTCCCTTAAGGACAGCAAAACTTTGAGGAGAGAGGTCAGTGTTGGAGATCTGAGTGATGATTCAAATTTGATGTTGATTGACAAGAATATAGTATAGTTGCTGCCATGAGTTTAGAAAAAGGTAAGTAAGGATGGAATTAATAGCAGGTGATACCACTGTGGTTTCCATCCTGAAAGAACAATGAATATGGATGTGTATGGGTAATGTTTGCTATTTGCATTGAGGTTTTTTTTCTGTTTTATCGTAAGCTCAACATTAGAGGTCATATATATTGTTGAAAGAAAGATACTCTGGTATTTGTAATTGCATTGGGAAGGAGGGCAATCACTGACTATTGACTTGTTTGTTAATTAGGTAGGTACTATTTGCCATGCACAGGGGGAATAAACAAATGAATTAATATGTACTTTTTTTATGAACCAGGTAAATAGGCTGGTTATCAAAGTGGCTTTGCAGGGCTATTGTGCATTTGTGGGAAACAAGTTAAATACATTACCGTGACCACTAATATTTATGCAATCTAAACCAAACATCTGAGGCACACATACTCAATAGTGGCTACAACTGGTTGCTATAACAGTAATATGTGAATGAAAGTGATAAACCCCTAATATGAGGGGTCAATGACTGAATACTGATTTGTTTGTTAACTGATAGGTACTGTGTGCCATGTGTGGAGGATGACTGGATATGTGCTTATTGTTGTTAATTAACTGGATGGATGGGTTGGTCATTGATCTTTCCTTCCACAGCTACTGTGAGCTTGTATGACACTAGTTAAATATATTACTGTAATCACTTGCTTTATTTTTATGTTATCTTAATGAAACATCTGAGGTGTACATAGTTAAATGGCTATAACTGGATATGGAGGTAGTGCATAGATGAAAGTGATTGACTCTCCCATTATTTAAGCATAGTTAAGCAGTTATTAATCTACCTTGGCAGGGCTAGAAAGTGTGTGTTTGTGTGGAAGAAATGACAATAAATTATTGTGGCAATTAATGTTTTTATTACATTACAATCAAGCATTTGTGGTGCACATAGTCAATTAACTGGCTATAACTGGTGAGTATGGATACATTCTCTTGGTGTGGAGGGTAGGAGAAATGGGTTAGAGTTTATCCTGAAGGAACTGTATGCCAAGAGTGTTTTGGAGGTGAATAGAGTGTCGGATAGAGTGATCTTTACGAAGCTGGAAATTGATGATGTAATGATGAATGTTGTTAGTGCATACTCTCCACAAGTTGGGTGTGTGATGGATGAAAAAGCAAAATTTTGGACTGAGATGGATGAAGTGGTGGTGAGGGTACCCATGGGTGAGGGACTGGTGATTGGAGTGGATTTTAATGGGCATGTTGGTGAAGGGAACAGAGGGGGTGAGGAAGTGATGGGTAGGTATGGTGTTAAGGAGAAGAATGCAGAAGGTCAGATGACAAAGGATTTTGAGAAAAGGATGGATATGCCTGTGGTGAATACTTATGTTATGAAAAAGGAGGAGCATAGGGTGATGTACAAGAGTGGAGGAAGATGCACACAGGTGGATTATATCCTATGCAGGAGGGCCAGTCTGAAGGAGATTGGAGACTGTAAAGTGGTGACAGGGGAAAGTGTAGTTAGGCAGCATAGAATGGTGGTCTGTAGGATGACGTTGGTGGCCAAGAAGAGGAGGAGTGTGAGAAAAGTGGCAATGATTAAATGGTGGAAGTTGAAAAAGGGTGATTGTGAGGTGGAGTTCAGGGGAGAGTTAAGACAGGCACTGAGGGGCAGTGAAGAGTTACTGAATAGCTGGGTGACTACAGCAGAACTGGTAAGGGAGACAGCTAGAAAGGTGCTTGGTGTGACATCTGGACAGAGGAAGAAGGTCAAGGAGACTTGGTGGTGGAATGAGGAAGCACAGGAGAACATATGGAGGAAGAGGCTGGTGAAGAAGAAGTGGGATTGTCAAAGAGATGAAGAAAGTAGACAGGAGTATAAGGAGATGAGCCTCATGGCAAAGAGAGGTGGCAAAGGCTAAGGATATGGCATATGGAGAGTTGTATTAAAGGTTGGATACTAAAGAGGGAGGAAAGGACCTGTACCGATTGGCTAGACAGAGGGACTGAGCTGGGAAAGATATGCAGCAGGTAAGGGTGATAAAGGACAGTGAGGGAAACATACTCACAAGGGAGGAGAGTGTGTTGAGCAGGTGGAAAGAGTACTTTGAGGGGCTGATGAATGAAGAGAATGAGAGAGAGAAGGTTGGATGATGTGGGAATAGTGAATCAGGAAGTGAAACAGATTAGCAAGGAGGAAGTAAGGACAGGTATGAAGAGAATGAAGAATGGAAATGCTGTTGGCCCAGATGACATACCAGTGGAAGCATGGAGATGCTTAGGAGAAATGGCAGTGGAGTTTTTAACCAGATTGTTTAATGAAATCTTGGGAAGTCAGAGGATGCCTGAGGAGTGGAGAAAAAGTGTTTTGGTACCTATCTTTAAGAATAAGGGTGATGTGTAGAGCTGTAGCAACTACAGAGGGATAAAATTGATCAGTCACAGCTTGAAGTTATGGGAAAGAGTAGTGGAAGCTAGGTTAAGAAGGAAGGTGATGATTAGTGATCCACAGTATGGTTTCATGGTGGGGAAGAGCACTACAGATGTGATGTTTGCTCTGAGAGTGTTGATGAAGAAATATAGAGAAGGTCAGAAGGAGTTTCATTGTGTCTTTGTGGACTTAGAGAAAGCATATGACAGGATGCCTAGAGAGGAGTTGTGGTATTCTATGAGGAAGTCAGGAGTGGCATAGAAGTATGTAAGAGTGGTGCAGGATATGTACGAGGGCATTGTGACAATGGTGAGGTCTGCAGTGGGAGTGATGGATGCGTTTAAGGTGGAGGTGGGATTACATCAAGGATCAGCTATGAGCCCTTTCTTATTTGCGGTGGTGATGGGCAGATTGACAGACGAGATCAGACAGGAGGCCCCATGGACTATGATGTTTGCAGATGATATTGTGATCTGTAGTGAGAGTAGGGACCAGGTTGAGGAGACCCTGGAGAGGTGGAGTTATGCTCTAGAGAGGAGATGAATGAAGGTCAGCAGGACTAAGACAGAATATATGTGTGTGAATGAGAGGGAGGATCGAGGAATGGTGAGGATACAGGGAGTAGAGTTGGCAAAGGTGGATGAGTTTAAGTACTTGGGATCAACAGTTCAGAGTAATGGTGAGTGTGGAAAAGAGGTGAAGAAGAGAGTACAGGGACAGGGAATGGGTGGAGAAGAGTGTTAGGAGTGATTTGTGACAGACAGGTACCAGTAAGAGTAAAAGGGAAGGTCTACAAGAGGGTAGTGAGACCAGCTATGTTATATGGGTTGGAGATGGTGGCATTGACAAAAAGGCAAGAGTCAGAGATGGATGTGGCAGAGTTAAAGATGTTAAGATTTGCAATGGGTTTGACGAGGATGGACAGGATTAGGAATCAGTATATTAGAGAGTCAGCTCAGGTTGGATGGTTTGGAGACAAAGCCAGAGAGGCAAGATTGCATTGGTTTCGACATGTGCTGAGGAGGGATGCTGTGTATATTGGGAAAAAGATGCTAAGGATGGAGCGGCCAGGTAAGAGGAAAAGAGGAAGGCCTATGATTAGGTTTATGGATGTGGTGAGAGAGGACATACAGGTGGCTGGTGTGACAGAGCAAGATGCAGAGGACAGGAAGAAATGGAAACAGATGATCTACTGTGGCGACCCCTAACGGGAACAGCCAAAAGAGAAGAAGAAGAAGATAGACACTTTTTCTAGATGAAATTGATTGACTCCACTGTAGTTTAGACACAAGCATTGATCTGGCTTTCCAGGGCTATTGTTAGTGTGTTTGTGTTAAACAAGCTGAAATACATAACTGTGGTTGTTTCTTTATTGAACCATAGCAAACATATGAAATATACATAGTGAAAGTTGTCTGTAACCTGTGGGTATGAAGACAGTCTATGAATGAAAATGACTGACCCTACTATCATTCAGTCAGTATTGATATGGTTTAGTAAGGCTAGTGTGTGTGTTTGTGCATGTGACCATCACCTTTTTAATCAAAGTTAAACATCTAACATCTAAACATGTACACACTCAAAGCGGTTACAATTTGTAGGTATAAAGGCATAATATCCATCAAAGTGACTTCTCCTGCTTTGGTTTTGTTCTCGGTAATGGGCATTCTCTGAATGAAACTGACTGACCCTTCTGTAGTTTAATTACAGTTAGACAGTTATTGTTCTGACTTTGCTGAGTCAGTGCATATTTGTGTGAACAAGCTGAAACTACATTACTGGAGTATTATTTTTATTACAGTAAAACCCTCCAGGTTATGTATAGCTAAAGTGGCCATATTTGGGGTATATGAAGGGAGTTTGTAGATGATGGGTGAAAGTGTCTGATACTGCAGTTATATGATCACAGTTATTGACCTGGCATTGCATGGCTAGTGTGCATTTGTGTGAAATAAGTTAGAATATAATACCTGGCCCGTAGTGTGTGTGTGTATGTGTGTGTGTGTGTGTGTGTGTGTGTGTGTGTGTGTGTGTGTGTGTGTGTGTGTGTGTGTGTGTGTGTGTGTGTGTGTGTGTGTGTAATAGATATATATATCTATATATATATATATATATATATATATATATATATATATATATATATATATATATTCACACACAATACCTACACATTTTATATATATATATATATATATATATATATATATATATATATATATATATATATATATATATGAGTGTGTGTGTGTGTGTGTGTGTGTGTGTGTGTGTGTGTGTGTGTATGTATGTGTGTGTGTGTATAGGTTTATATTCATTTGCGCTATGTGTTTTTTTTTTTTCACACTGCCTACTTTTTCACTGTTGTACTTCTAATTTTGTACTATCTTGAAGTGTAATTATTATCTATAATGTAAATTGTTTGAGTGTGAATTTTAATCTGAAACGTCTTTGTAATCTGGAGCTTTTCTCCTCGGATCTCCACTGAAAATGGGCTTCTGGCCCAGTTGGACCAACCTGGTTAACAAATGTCAATAAGTAAATAAATAAATAAACTAAATAAATTTAGCAAAAATTAATTTAGTTGGTTTTCATTTGATCAAATGCACTTAAATGAATGTTCAAAACATTCTTTTATGTGAAGATGAAATTATGAAGTATGCTGCTGAAGCTTTTGAATGGATATCGCAGTACAATGAGGATCAGGAAATTTACCCTTTTCCTCACAGTAGTGTCATCTCAGAGTTGGTATAGATAATTTACAAGGTGTATGAGGGGTGCAGGGGGGCTTGCCTATATATATATATATATATATATATATATATATATATATATATATATATATATATATATATATATATACATACACATATACATAAAAACACAAATGCTTGAAAGGCAAACCCTCCAAAAGCACTTGTTTAAACTTTTTTGCAGGGAATGGCAAGCCTCCATGCACTCCCACACTGTTGTGTAATTTCTTTAATGCAAGGTTTGTTGAAAGTTTCAACACTGAGGGTGTGTGTGTGTGTGTGTCTTGTGTAATCATACTGCTAGTAAAAGGGTGTTAGTGCACTAATGTCTAGGGGTTAAGGGTAGGGTTAAGGGTAGGGTTAGGGTTAGCACACATAAGTATGTTAGTGCAAAATCTGTGTAAGTATGTTAGTATTATTGCTATGAATAATTATTATCTTTTCTATAGGGTCCGCTAAAAACAAAAGATGAAATTAGAAAGGTTACTAGAAAATGTACACAATGAAAATTTTCTGCATTAAAGAGAGCCCTTTAACCGTGTTGCAACACAAAGACATACAAATTGCTGGGCTGTTTCCATGGCCATGCTATATGGTAATGAGGCATCCTGGTGAGAGCATGGTAAATCAGACATGTGATGTGCTTTCGGAAATGCCTGCATGTATGGTGCTGACTAATTTACACCTGTGTAGATTAACATGGCCACTCCTGGCTGTCTGCAGCAATGAACACAACCAAAAGGCCATTTTCATCCATTGTGGTAGAGGTGAGTGGTGGGGAGTTCAGTGGTTAGGTACTGCCTGGGGTGGGCTGTGCATGATTGTATATGAATGATTGCATGTGTAAATGTATGTGCTAGTATGTGTCTGCCCTAAGGGGGGAGTAGTAAGGGGGTAGGTTAGGTAGGTGTGTGTGTGTGTGTGTGTGTGTGTGTTTATTTGTGAGTGTGTGTGTGTGTGTGTTTGTGTGCGTGTGTGTTTGTCTGCGCATGTGTGTGTGTGTGTGTGTGTGTGTGTGTGTGTGTGTGTGTGTGTGTGTGTGTGTGTGTGTGTGTGTGGATTGAGGGGGAACATAAGCCACCAGGGTAACCTATTATGCCATAATGGGACTTATACATAATGGGGATGGGAGACACTAAACACCAGGAATATTGTTATAGCACGCCTAAATGACACGATTAAAAAAAAACAAATTGTGGTGCAAAGATCCACTAGGGATACTATTAAGTAAAGTTTCTTAAAGGCACTAAAAGAGAGTTGAACTCTATGCCTTGCTTCAGTAGACCTCAACATTAACCTACTGTGCTAATGTAAACATTAGTATAGAAAGGATTTTATAAAATTATATTGAACATCTTGGGCATTATTCCATGCCTGCAACAGTTTATGGTGTATGAAGGGGAGGGAGAGGGGACAGTAGGCATACTTCTCAACCTCTTAGCACAAGCCAGGGCAAAGACTGGAACTGATGCTAGATTTACCTCCTAAATATGTAGAAATATTGCTAATTTAACAGTTTTTATCCTGCAATGAATTGCATGAAGGATATGAGGTATGAAACTCTAGTATCTGGAATTAATGATTGACTGAAGTAATCTGTGATTTATGAGGGCAATAAAAAGGAGACATTGGTGTTGTTCTAACAACACATGAACAGGTATTGTGTGTGTGTGTGTGTGCGGGCGCGCATGTGTGTATATATTTGAATATGTGTATTGTGTATGGGAGACTGAATGGGGGGTATGCCTGTGTTACCATGATGCAGCTGCTACTATTAACTATCGCAGTAAGTGCTGATCCACACTTGTGGTAGTTACAGTAATTCGGATATATGCAAATTAGTCAATAATGACATCTTTCCTTATTTTAGCTGATGGGTCTCTGACTCAAAAATCTTTGCATTCCAGAAACAGACCCCTTTTACTGCAGCCTTTAACACAAATGGTGGGGTTCTTTATGAATCCCGAGAAAGAGTGTAATGAATCACATTTTATATTTTGAAATGGCTTTAAGCATTTGCTCACTTTTTGTTCTTAGTGGACCTTATAATAAAGGTAATTGCTTAAATACAACCTACCTGACACAATCAGGTAAGTGTAGCAGTAAAGTGGATCACAGTACAATTGCAAAGTAAGGAAGGAACTGGCAGATGTAGCAAACAGAGCCATTACAGAAAATATTCCGAGTAATAATAATACATGACCATCTAAATGGGGAAAACACTTGAAAAAGTAAGTACTACACGCATGTAAATAAAAAGGGATATAGTTAAGGCTAGGTAGGGGATCAGATAAGGACTGAGCATAGCATGAATGGAGCTACAAGGAATGATTTTGTAGAAAAGGATATTGCCTATGCATAGCTATGTAAGTATTGAAGTAAAACATAGGATTTAAGAGTATGGAACCATTAGACAAGAGGGATTCAAAGGCACATTGTGGTTCAAGGAATAACAAGTGTCTGAGAAGGTAGAGATATGGCCATGCAGGGTTTGAAACGTCTCTGTCATCAGTTATAGCTTTTATACAGCTTTAATCCTGTGACAAAATAGTCAAAACATTTATTATTATACAACAACCCCCCATTAATATTCAAAAACATGCACGCTGATTGGTCAGCATGCACGTTGTAAATCAGTGTTATAGTAATGGAAAAAGGTCCGGTCGCCCAGACTTTTTCCATTACTATAACTCTTTTTTTACAGAAACGGAGAACGCAAGATCTCCATTGCTTCACACTGTCTCGCTATGTTAAACGAGTTTAACATAGCAAGATAGCTTTAAAGAAAAGCAACATAGATTCTCTGTTGCTTTTTTAAAGCTGTCTCGCTATGTTAAACTCCTTTAACATAGCAAGACAGGTTGTAAAAAGCAACGGAGATCTTGCTTTCTCTGTTGCTTTTTTCAAAACTGTCTCGCTATGTTAATTGGGTTTAACATACTGAGACAGCTTTAAAAAAGCAACGGAGATTCTCCGTTGCTTTTTTTAAAGCTGTCTTGCTATGTTAAACCCATTTAACATAGCAAAACAGTTTGTAAAAAGCAACGGAGATCTTGCTTTCTCCGTTGCTTTTGCCCACAGCTCTGATGTACTGGGTAGGCATATGCATGTGCAGTACATCAGAACTGCCACAGAATACCAGACAGCTGCAGAAGGGCAGCAAGGAGGCATTATACAATGCCATTATTTAAGAAAAGTAATTTTTTTTTTCTTAAATAATGTCATTGTATAATAGCAATAACTCACGCCTGGGTGTGGGTAATGCTGGATTTACCCACGGTTGGCTTTGTTTGGCCACTCGAGCTTCGCCCTCATGACCAAACCACATCAACCGTGGGTAAATCCAGCATTACCCACACCCAGGCGTGGGTTATTGATATAGTATACCTGTTGACTCATTACATAACAGTGACTGGTGTTGCTGAGTTGGAGGGGGACAGTCAGAGAAAATTGGGACAGTTTTGCTCTCTGCATCTTAAAAAGCATATAGATTATTGCCCTAGTTAGATATGATAGAGCACTGAGGGGTAAATGGGCTACATTAGATGCCTGTGGTACAATTCATCTGTGTAGTAGTTCATTCACATAGTACACTCCCATACATGCAGCTAATACAAAATACACAAAGAGGTATGTGTAAAGAGCAGTTCATGTACATCACAACATTTTTAAATGTATGCCAAGTGGATAGTGGTGGACTGTGAATGCTGACAGACTTGACATGCTACTAACATGCTGCTGATTGGATGACAGCTATTTGCCCTTCCCATTGTGACTACAAGGATAGTATGTGTGTGTATTCTTGAACTAATGGATCTCGTATTTTTTTCAGGTTTGTCTGCCTTTCCATGTCTTTGCTGTTCCTCTGCTACTATTTATTGTGTGCACAAAGTATGCTTGTGTAGCACTTTTCATAGTTTTGCAATGTTGTTTATGTTATTTAAGGTCTGACCTTATGGACTTGTCAGTACATTGTAACATATCTCTAACTTTGTGGGTACTGTGCTATTTTATGATTCAAGGCTAGTAGATTCTTCATGATGGTCACCTAAATTTGCATAATCACTTAATCTCTTGGTTTTCCTTGGTGTGCTTATGTCTTAACCATCTTGGTTCACATTTTGAAAAGTTTCAAGAATTATGTAGGGCTCTGGTGAGGCAATTCTTTTGTGGACCTACACATTGTATAAGATGTACAGTGGATATAAAAAGTTTACATACCCCTGTTAAAATGCCAAGTTTTTGTGATATAAAAAATGTGACCACAATAAATCATTTCAAAACTTTTCCTGCCTTTAATGTGGCCTATAACCTGCACAATTCAATTGAAAAACAAATAAATCTGTTAGGGGAATAAATATAAAGAATAAAAAAACATACAATAAGCTGGTTGCATAAGTGTGCACACTCTTAAAGTAAGACTTTGTTGAAGCACCTTTTGATTTAATTACAACATTCAGTCTTCTTGGGTACATACCTGGTATCAATTAAAGAGACTCTGATTAACCCCAAATAAAGTTCAGCTGTCCTAGTAGGATTTTCCTGACATTTACTCAGTTGCCTGCTACAGCAAAAGCCATGGTTCACACAGAGCTTAGAAAGCATTATAGGGATCTTATTGTTGAAAGGTATCAGTCAGGAGAAGGGTACAAAAAAATTTCCACAGCATTGGATATACCATGGAACACAGTAAAGACGGTCATCAAAAAGTGGAGAAAATATGGGACAACAGTAACGTTGTTGCAAAGAACTGGATGTCCCTCCAAAATTGATAAAAAGACAAGACAAAAACTAGTCAGGGAGACTGCCAAGAGACCTACAGCAACACTGAAAGCGCTGCAGGAATTTCTGGAAAGTACTGGTTGTGTACTACATGTGACAATAATCTCCCATATTCTCCATATGTCTGGGCTATGGGGTAGGGTTGCAAGACGGAAGCCTTTTCTTACACAGAAAAACATCCAATCCCAGCTACAATTTGCAAAAAAATACATTGTCTCCCAAAAGCATGTGGAAAAATGTGTTCTGGTCTGATGAGGCCAAGGTTGCACTTTTTAGCCACAATTCCAAAAGGTGCATTTGGCGCAAAAACAAAACTTCACATCACCAAAAGAACACCATCCCCATGATGAAGCATGATGGTGTTAGTATCATGCTTTGGAGTTGCTTTTCCTCAGCTGGAACTGGGGCTTTAGTCAAGGTGGAGGGAATTATGAACAGTTCCAAATACCAGTCACTTTTGGCCCAAAACCTTCAGGTGTCTGCTAGAAAGCTGAAGATGAAGAGGAATTTCAACTTTCAACATGACAATGACCCCAAGCATACATCCAAATCAACAAAAAAATGTATTCATCAGAAGAAAATTAAAGTTTTTGAATGGCCCAGCCAGAGCCCAGACCTAAATCCAATAGAAAATCTGCGGGGTGACCTGATGAGGGCTGTGCACAAGAAATGCCCTTTTGGAGTGCTTTTGCAAGGAAGATTGGGCAAATATTGCTAAGTCAAGATGTGCCATGCTGATAGGCTCCTAGCCAAGACTGAATGCTGTAATTAAATCAAAAGGTGCTTCAACAAAGTATTAGTTTAAGGGTGTGGACACTTATGAAACCAGATTATTGTACGTTTTTTATTTTTTATATTTTTCCCTAACAAATGTGTTTGTTTTTCAATTGAATTGTACAGGTTATAGGTCACATTAAAGGTGGGAAACGTTTTGAAATGATTTGTTGTGGTCTCATTTTTTTATATCACAAAAACCTGGCATTTTAACAGGGGTGTGTACACTTTTTATATCCACTGTATATGCATTATGGCCATAATTAAGTAGGCAGATTGACTTTCTAATTTTGACTGAAATGAGCACATTGGCCTTTATTACTCTGACACTGCCTTTACTGATAAAGGGATACCAATAGGAAGCATGGGATTATTATACAAAACAACCACTCACAGTAAAACCAGGAACCAAAAACAAAAGGCTGAACCACACCAGTATAGTGGAGACACTACATTGTAAATTGTAATAAAAAATAATAAAATTGTATAGGTTGAGTGCTTTCATCTGAAAGATAACAGATTTCATCAGAACAAATTAATGCAGTAAATCAGTCCTTTACAAATAAAGCATAGGATTCTTCCTTGACACCTTTAAAATCAACAACCATTTCATTGAGCAAAACACATAAAATGGCATTAATGATTTTTAAAGAAAAAAAATCATCAAAGCATTATTTTTTTGCACCTAAGTCCCCTGTACCTCCTGAATCCATGCTGATTCACTCCGATTTATATATATGTGGGTCTTCTCATTTCACTGAATTTCATTTCACCCCGACCTATTGGTTTACATTTGTGATTACTTTTTTCATTGATTTTAATGGTGATGAATTGTAATGACTGATGAGTTTGTTCAATGTTTTGTGTTTCAGTCAAACTCACCTGTGATTAATACTGGAATTTTATATGTTCGAAACCATATGTTTGATTATCTGAAAACTCAAAGCATTTATATGGAGATAATGGTACAGCGGAGGTTCAGGGAATTTACACTTTTCTCCACTGTAGTATGATCTTGGAGTTGATAGATATAATTGGGGGGGGGGCACAGCCCCCTACGTAAGTGGTGCAGGAAGCTTGCCGTCCTGCAAAAACATAGATTTTGGTTGTTTTGTTTCATTCAAGTTTTTGGAGAGTCAAATATATGGCCTCGATCTTATGAAGCTCTAGTTTCTGAAAAGTAAATAATCTGACATAAACCCACATGAAGGCAGACAGATAGATAGATAAATATAAATATATATAAGCTGTTAAAGTGGAATGTATAGTGAATGGTATATGTGACTACTGTATGATTAGTGTCAGGATGAGTGTAAAAGACATGATGGAAGTAGAATGGGGTGAGGAGGCAAAGAAACATAATGCCAAACTAATGGACTGCACACATTTAAATAAATACTAATCTTTATTCAGGGAAATATGACAACATTTGAGATGTTTAGAAGTAAAAAGTAATAGGTTCATAAGTTCATAGGATGTTACTAGGCTATTGACCCTAGGGTCTTTACAAGCCTAGCCGTTAAATCCCAATATAACACTAGATTAGAGATATTGTGTATGCCCAAGGTTTTTCTAGCAAGGACTACCCATGTCCAGGAGAGAAGCCAGGTCAATCCTCAGCAGAAATTTACTGTTTCCTATCCATCGTCCAGGTTGTGCTTAAACAGGGTCATGAAGGTGCTCTGCTTTATATGGATTGGAAGCTTATTCCAGAGCAGTGGCAACCTCTGAGAGATGTATCAGTCTCTCCAGCAGGTCCTGTTCATAGGATCATAGGAGGTTACTAGGCTAATAGCCCTGGAGACCTTACAAGCCTAACCAAGAGTTTATCTTCCAAAAGAAACCTCGGTCAGCAGCTGTTGCCCATGTCAATGAGGGACACAGGTGGAACCCCTGGGACAAATTTGTGGTTTACCATCCACTCATCAAGGTTGTGCTTGAAGAGGGTCAGCGAGGTGCTTTGTTTGCCGTGTATGGGAAGTGTATTCCAGAGACAGGGCAGCCTCTGGGAGACAAACCTGCTTCTCCAGCAGGTTTTGTTAATGTCACATATTAGGTTCAGACCTTTTGAGCGGGTATTCTGTGAGGAGTTAGACTTATGAATATGGAGCATCTCTAGTAGGGCAGGGTCCGAGATTGCCTTGTAGGTGAGACACAGATCACCCCTGAGCAATCTGTACGATACCGAGTAGAGTGATAGTGATATGAGCCTGTCTGCACAGATCCAGCGTTGGATGCCATGGATTCTCTTTGTGAGGCATTTCAGTGGCCTTTCCAGTTTGTGCAGATGTTTGGAGAGGTACATCCCAAACAGGGTAGTATACTCAATTATTGGTCTAATGAGGAAGGAGTATAGAGAGGTAATATCCTCCTTTTTTTTGGATGCAATCCCTTTACTTATGAGATGAACCAAGTAAAATGTTTTTCTGACCACTGCTGCTACATATTAGTCGAATGTGAGATTGTTATCAACCTGAGTGGCCGGGTCTCTCACCACAGGTTGTGTGCTTAGGGGGTTGCCGTTGATGTGGTAATCAGTAGGGGTCATGTTTTTGCCGAATGGTATGATGATACTTTTTTTGCATTCAGCTTGAGGCCATGACTTTGGCACCAGTCATTAGTTGCTGTGAGACCCTCTTGCAGTATGTTAACATTATTTGGGGAGTCAATGACAGCACCCAACTTACAGTTGTCAGCAAACTTGGTCAGCCACAGACCTTTTGTCTTTGCCTGTACCTCTGAGAAACAGATGCCAAACAGTAGGGGTCCCAAGTCAGATCCCTGGGGAAATCCACTAGTGACAGGTCTGCTATCAGAGGTGGAAGTGCCTATTTTGACTTTGAGGGTCCTGTCAGTGAGCCAGTTGGCCACCTACCTGATGAGATAGGGATTTATGCCAAGTTGTATTAGTTTTTCAATGATGCCTGAGTGGGGGATTTAGTCAAAGGCCTTGGCCAAGTCAAGGTAAGCTGTATGTACTGACTTTGCCTCATACAGGGCCTTGGTGACAGTCTCAAAGAGTCAACCAGGTTCAACTGGCAAAATCTGCCCTTGATGAATCCGAACTGGGTGGGGTCAAGTGTTTGGAGATTGCCTATGTCCTTGCTTATGAGAAACTTAATAATACGCTCCATGGCTTTACAGGTCAGACTTGTCAAGCTAATGGGGTGATAGTTTCCAGGGTCAGTAGTGGCACCACCTTTGTGCAAGGGGATGACAATGATGGTTCTCCACTCTGCTGGAATGAAGCCAGTACTTGGTGGAGTAGGGTGTGCATCAGATGAAGTGGCTTAGTCCATAAAAGCGCTCACCTGTTATTTGTCTTTGGATTACAAAGTGTTTTATGTTGTATGCAACCATAGTCTGGTGCCTTCTTTTTCTATATTTATTTAGTTAGTTTGCTTTCCTTGTGTTAAGTGCTGTTTTCTTCTTGGCATAAGTATGAGAAACTGATTTACAGTGAACAAGTAAGGAAAACTTGTTTTATTGCTCAGTTTAAATGATTTTTCTTACAAATATATTTACTGTAACTCAGAACTACAGGTGGTTGTTGTCCAACCTTCCAGCATATGGGAATGTTATGCTGCTATGGGCAGGTGAATGAGTCCAGGTTAGGAGAATTAAATATTCATAGCCCAGCATTTCACAAACATGTGCACTGCTTTTTCTGGTATAACAGTCTTAAAAATATTCACAAAGAGAAACATTTGGTGACAACTCAAGAAGTGAAACACATATGAATAAGCAATAATAATCCCCAAGCCATTATTTTTAAGATAGTGTGGCTGATCATATGCTTGTTGCATTTATATAATTAGGCTTCTATTATAATTTTGTGCATATGTTTTATGACTATATACATTTGTATTTACCTAGTGTTTTAGTTTTGTGTACTATATCTTTAAGTTTATTTCTTCAGCTAGTATGACTGACTTTGATTTCTGATACTATGAGGACTGCTCTTCTTTTCTGAATGCATATTGTATTCACTTCCTGCACCATCCTCACTGATTCATTTCCTGTTATATTATATTATAGGTCTGTAATGCAGGAACTGTGTACCGAAAAAGTGAAAATTGTCATTATTCATCATGCCTAATGCAAGGACAAAATTAATAAGATGTACCACAGGTAGGTAAATTACAGTGATGGTGAGAATATGTGATTCAGAGACAGCTATGGCTACAATAAGAAATACCTCATAACGGGATCCTCTATATTTCTCTGAATCACACTCTAAATGACATTAGCACTTTCAGACCTGATGGCGGTAGTGTCCTCTCTAGCAGCCCATGCATTGCAATGCATTGAGAAATGCATGCCCCTGCATTCACACACACATATGCACACACATACAGACACCCATGCCCTCCACCACACACAGACACACATATATTCAGATGGGTCTATGACAGTTGACTGACTTTTTGGAAACTGGAAAAAATATTAAAGAGATTGTAAGATCGAGTTTCTGAAAACTAGATCATAAAAAAAATCTATCTTTTTTACATTTTTGCAGGGGGAAAGATCACACTACAGTAAGCAAAAGGGTAAATTTCCCGATCATTGCTGTACAGCGATCTCCATTCAAAAGCTTTGAGTTTGAGTCTCAGCCATATGAAGTTCGAGTTTCTGAAAACTCAATCAACAAATAGGAACCCGTTCAGACAACCAAAAAAGCACACAATTTTCAGACATCCAAAAATACACACACACACACACACACACACACACACACACACACACACACACACACACACACACACACACACACACACACACACACACACACATATCCATCAACAAACAATCTCTCATGCAGTCAATCTCAGTCATGGAAACATACACCCATTCCCCTAAATGTACACTCCATTACACACAAACACACACTCTCACCTAGACTCTCAGTTCCCAAGCTAACTCCCACAGTGTGACCACCCAGGCAGACACATAATCACATGCAAACAAAAGCATATTCATGCAGCTTCGTTCATATCCTTCAGATGCACATATCCATGCACATACACACACTAAAGCACTTGACCTCTATGGCTTCACTGAACTTGCCATCTCTTTCCATAAGAGTGAATGGGTGACCACAGTCTTCTGATGGCATTCACTTTTTCCTTGCTTGTCAGCATAAATTGGGAGCAGCTAGTATTTCCAGGGGACAGCACATGGCTAATTAGCAATAACAGCTGTTCCAAATTGCCTCATCAGCAGGCAACTTTGCCAGAAAGACCCGTTCCACACTGACATCCCCACTAATATCAAATAGGTTGGTAGTATATAATTTGTGTGCAATTATAGGGAAGTAAGGGAGAAAATGTTCATGTTAAGTCTTCTTCTTTGTGATATGCCTTTCTGAATCCCCAGCCATTTTTTCTACATTATATATGACTGGTGGTGGTGCTGCGGTAGCGTTGTCGCCTCACTGTAAGACGTTGTCCTGTTCGATTCTCAGCTAAAGCGTCTTCTGTGTGGAGACATGCGTGAATGGGCGTACCTTCATTGAAGGTTGTGTGTCAGGGCTGGCAACTTGGTACATAAAAATCTACTGCCAATCATTAGCGGACCGGAGTTCTGCTGTGGTGATCCCTAACCGGGAAAAGCCGAAAGATACAACAACATATGACTAGTATTTTGGTGGTTATGAGCTAAATATAGTGGACAATATTTTTTATTGTGTATATATGCACAGTAGAATGAGATGTACATTCTGCATCATTTTCACTGAAATCATAGCTACCTTTAAAGTTATCACGTTTATTTGCTTGTTTTAAAGTTGTATGTATAACTGCACTCATTCTTGAGTGCCATGTGATTCAAGTATGATGTGACTCTTATGCAGTATAAAATGAGACCTTATTTAACTATAGTTATATCAAAATATTAAAAGTAAAACACAGTGGCTTTGATATACCATACCCAGTTAATTATTTCAGAATTCTTTTCTCTTCTAACTAGTGTGGAAGATCCTAGTAGGAAATGGCCACTAATGTGAGAATTTATAATGTTAAGACATGCAAGAACACTGCTGTGTTGCATTATGAATACTGTAAAAGAGAGCTAAAAACATCAAAATTAACATACCAGATGACAGGAGTAAGAAAAGTGCTATATTTTACACAGCACATTAGGAGGTTGCTCTATAACTGGCAAAAGTGGCACATCCTGAAAGGCACATGTAGGCAAACTAAGTGATTTCCTATCCAATCATTTTTCACCAGAAATGTTGTAGCATACAGTTTGCCAAATCAGACTAAGAAGCTTTTATACGAAGACAGCATTTTGATGTTAGTTGAAAACATTTCACACCAAAGAATTTTCTTTCTGTTTTCCCACAGTCTGCCGATTGCTTTTGTAATATAAAATGCTCAGTAAAGCATTCTTAGCCTTTCACTTACTTGTACCTATTATAACATCATTAATTCCAATAGGGAATGTCAGTGTTTACAGGTGATTTTTGTTTTGGCATTTATTGTTTCTCAATGTGAGCTTTTTAGTAATAACCTTCAAAAGGTCATTCCCATGGAAGGGAAAGGAAACGTTTAGAACAAGCACAAAATAGGGAACTGGTAACCACTGCAGGAAATGTATTCCATGCCTCCTTGTCAAAGGACTCATGACAAGGATTCTTTACAGGTATCAGGATGGGATAAATGCATTTATGAAGCCTTCTAAGAAGCTACTACCTTAAACAGCTGAGATTTGTAACAAGGGGAGCCTTGAAAAGAAACAGGATCCTGAATAAACTTCAAAAGCACTTACCTTACCTGGGGAATGACGTCAATTGAATAAGTAAACTGACATCCCTTAGGGCTTGACTGTTCAAGTAAATGAATATATTATTTAGATTTGTTTTATCATAGATGTTCTTTCTAAATTGTACCACTATAATGTGTAAAGTAAATTAACAATTCCAGAAAGAAAAGATGGATTTTTTTTAACAGTACAATTTGCATTAAGCTAAATATACAGTTCAAATTAAACTTTTTTTTTTATTAGTGCTCTCCAAAGAAAAGGTCATCAAGAGTAAAAATTCTATATGTTGTGAAATCCAGCAGGTGTCTTCAAGTCATAACAAAGAAAACTGCAAAGTCTTTTGGATAAATGTCTTAATTCTTCAGTGGCCCCACAGTGCAAGTGTTATTAGAATAAACCTTGTAAATATTAAGTAAATGTTTTTTGTTTAAACCTGTAAAATATGTCATCTGTGGTAGTGAGTGTGTGTGTGTGTGTGTGTGTGTGTGTGTGTGTGTGTGTGTGTGTTTGTGTGGTAGCTTTCAAACCTTTACTTCCACAGTTAGGAGCAGAGCAAACGGTAATTAGGGAAAAGGCCCCAAATCAGGGACACATTTTAACTATCAGTACCTTTTACTCAGAAACCTGACAGAAAAAGCACTTATTTGTGCCTGCTTCTCTGATATTTAGTGGAATTGTCCTCACATTTAATCACAAAAGAGTGCTCGCATCTCTGTTTGAGACTGTCTACATAGGTATACATATGTTTGGGTGTGCGTGTGTGCGTGTGTGTGTGTGTGTGTGTGTGTGTGTGTGTGTGTGTGTGTGTGTGTGTGTGTGTGTGTGCATAATGCATACATTTGTGTAATATATACATACACTCTCTCTCTCTCTCTATATATATATATATATATATATGTGTGTGTATATATATATATATATATATATATATATATATATATATATATATATATATATATATATATATATACATATACATATATGTAGAATGCAAAAAATAATCTAAACACCATTTAGGCAGCTGCAAAAAAGATTGTCAAAATAAGGTTGACAGTTACAAATATCAACACTACTTTTGGTTAACAAACATAGTCTAAAATAATGACAAACTCCATTACAAATATCAACACTGAACATGATTGACAGTATTGGTTAACAAACATAGTCTAAAATAATGACAAACTCCATTACAAATATCAACACTGAACATGACTGACAGTACAGAAACACAATTATCGACAGCATGTAGCTAAAAACAGAAGATAAAGTACTTCTGATATACACAACTTGTAGCATATCATACAGTGATGAAAAATGTACTTATTATAACTTTATAAGCCCACACCTCAGTCCATACTGCATGGACGATGGGGAGCATGTGAACAAGACAACATAAGAGTGTTAACATGCATAACTGGTGAAGTAACTTGTGGGAGAACATGAAAACCATTCCTCATGTATCTGCAACAAGTATCTACATATGGAAGTTCTTGATGACATCTGGAAGAACTGTATTGCAGTTGTATAAACACTGATGCTTTTGGAATATGCATACCTATAGATCACATTCAGGATTGTACACGTGATTACAATGAACAGTAGGGGAAGTAGTAGAAGGTGTGGTGAATGTACGTTTCTGTTCCAGAACCATGACATATTAGCCCTTATATACAGCTTTCAAGATGCGACATTTTGCTTCTTTATCTCATAAGCAGCAGACACTACCCCATACCTCAACAACTCCACCAGGAACAAATGGAAGTGTGTATGTGTACGTGCACAGTCAAAAAGGTAAAGTGTTTGTGAATATTGACAGATTTTTTTTTGTAATGGAAAGACAGAGAGGTAAGAAAAATATTGGGGTTGCCAAATGATGTTCTCTCACAAATGCAAAGGGCATGTTGTGACTTGCAGTACTGATGAAGGTGAGGAACTAAAAAGAAACATAAGTCACCACAATGCCACTGATGCCCACTTACCAGTAAAATATACCACGATGGAGAACTTGAAAGCCAGAGCTGACCAAAAATAAATCCAACATGCCAGGTAGTGGCAGACTATCTAGAAGGTATAAGTTCTCAGGCCATCAATGTTATGCCGTCCAGTCTTACAGTGGCTCAGACAGTGGAAAGTGTAAGGAGAAATTGTCTACAAGCTGCATGGAAGGAACTACAGGAGGTACCCACTATAAATCCAACAGGTGGGGCATGACCAGCAATAAATGATGATATAAACATTATAGTGATACCATGACAGACGTAGCCATGGCTGTCATATTAACAGATAGAAATATTTCTTACTTATCATCCAGTATTATGTAGATAACCAATAGTATGTGCCTGAGTAAGAGAAGACAGTGTTAAGTAATTATATTTTATTCATGGTGTTACTGTGATTGCGGATACTACATTTTCCCATCCACTGCTGTTCTGCATCACACACATGTATGCCCAAAGAATATATAATACACACACACACACACACACATATACACATTAGATAATGGATGACTGTGGCTTAGTTGTGCTGCCTAAGTATGTAATGTGCTATTATGAGCATGCTGCAATCGCAAGTATCACAAATAAAGTAAATGGTGCAGTAGTGAAGGGATGTTTCTTAATTACTGCCAAAACATTCTGAGGAAAACACAATCCTTTTATTTAAGTATAGGATATGGCACTAATATGGAGTTTCAGTCATTGTGTCAAATGCTTATGTGTTAGCTGTTTGTGTCCAGAAGTGAAGCACTTGAGGCATGTATTACACTGTGAGTGAAGTTTCCTGAAGACACATTACAGTTACTTCATTATGAAAAGGAAAGATTATTTCATTGACAATACACACAGACTTGAAACTGGAACAAATACAACATCATGCTTTCCACTTCTCTTTGATTATTCATTTTGGGGTTGTGTAGATCTGTTGCCCAAATGGTCATCTAGGAGCCAGAATGTGGTATTGGAGTGGCATTGCCAAGTGCAATACCCGATGGGATGGAGAAAGAATGTTGTACTGAAGTGGCATTGCCAAGTGCAATACCTGATGGGATGGATAAGCATGGACTTGTGGGCTGTGATGAACATTATTGCAAAGGAGCAGCAATGGGAAAGAATTTCATCTACTGTACCCTTGTCCCTGCCAAAAAAAGCACATCTCACAACAGCACCGTTATAACCAACAGACAGTCTTGCTCAATGCTGGACTTCATAAGGGCAGTCTCAGTGCATATTTAAGTGTGACGTCTACACTCAATCCATTTTAAAGTATCTTCACTGTAAATGTGTTGTACTAATGTGTGGCTTAACAAAATGGGAAGTGCACAAAGGCCAAAATAAGGTGGGATGCCTGGCCCTAGAAAATGGTAGAGATAAGTGGTAGAGATATGTGTAGACATGTGTGGACAGTGCTACCTCTTCACAAGCTGTCTGTGCATGTGTGCATTGAAGCATGACAATGTGCTGTCCTCAGTATGTGGTACAAGACTTCTGAAAAAAAAATATAATGCATGTTAATGTTGTCAATATTTTAATGCTAGGTGAACAACAAACATATGGCTTTGGTTATATATGTTCCACACAGACATTCACACTGCATGACAGGGCATAATGCCTCACATGTATGTAAAATAAAGAACAACATTTCTATGAGTACCACATGCATTACTTACAAAGTATTACTGCTATCACTATAGATATATATATATATATATATATTATATATATATATATATATATATATATATATATATATATATATATATATATATATATACACATATATACAGTGGATATAAAAAGTTTGCACACTCCTGTTAAAATGCCAGGTTTTTGTGATATAAAAAAATGAGACCACAATAAATCATTTCAAAACTTTCCCACCTTTAATGTGACCTATAACCTGTACAATTCAATTGAAAAACAAACAAATCTGTTAGGGGGAAAAATGTGAAAAATAAAAAACTTACAATAAGCTGGTTGCATAAGTGTGCACACCCTTAAACTAATACTTTGTTGAAGCACCTTTTGATTTAATTACAGTATTCAGTCTTCTTGGGTACACACCTGCCATCAAATAAAGAAACTCTTATTAACCCCAAATAAAGTTCAGCTGTCCTAGTTGGATTTTCCTGACATTTAGTCAGTTGCCTGCTGCAGCAAAAGCCATGATTTGCAGAGAGCTTACAAAGCATCAAAGGGATCTCATTGTTGAAAGGTATTATTCAGGAGAAGTATACACATTTCCACAGCATTGGATATACCATGGAACACAGTGAAGACAGTCATCAAAAAGTGGAGAAAATATGGGACAACAGTGAATTTGCAACGAACTGGACGTCCCTCCAAAATTGATGAAGAGCCGACAAAAACTGGTCAGGGAGGCTGCCAAGAGTCCTACAGCAACACTGAAGGAGCTTCAGGAATTTCTGGTTCATAGGTTCATAGGTTCATAGGTTCATACTAGGCTATCTGCCCTAAGGCATTTATAAGCCTAGCCAGAGTGTGTTTGGCTTTCACCACCCATTTTAAATTAATTTTGCTATGCCCTTTTTCGAGGTTAGTATACTGTGCCTCTGTCTAACAGTGACACAGAAGTGATACCCGGGGTAAACCTATGATCCCCCATCCACTCATCAAGATTCCTCTTGAAAAGAGTCAATGAGGGACTCTGCCTAACCTGGACTGGGATTTTATTCCACAGTGAAGGGAGCCTCTGGGTTATGAATCTATCCCTCCAGCATGTCCTATTTATTTCAGTGCTGAGGTTCAAGTCTCTCGAGCGCATAGCTTGATGGGATTTGGATTTTCTGAGGTGCAGCATGTCCATTAATTCCGGGTTGGACATGGCTTTATATGTCAGGCACAGATCGCCTCTGAGCAGGCGGTATGCCACTGAGTAGAGCTGGAGTTTCTTTAACCGGGCAGCATATGGCATCTGTTTGAGCCCTTTGATCCTCTTGGTGAGGTACTTTTGGGGTCTTTCCAGTTGCTGCAGGTGTCTGGTAAGGTACATCCCAAAAGGGCATTGTACTCAATTATGGGCCTGATGAGGGATGAGTAAAGAGGCACAATGACCTCCCTGATCTAGATGTGAATCCCTTCATGATTAGGTGGGCTACATAAAATGTTTTTCTAACCACTTTGGCCACGTGGTTGTCAAATGAGAGATTGCTATCAACTTGGGTCCCCAGGTCCCTAATTACTTCTTCCGTACTTAATGGATTATCACCTATGTGGTAATTTGTGGGCACTTTGTTTTGCCAAAGGGATGACTATACACTTTTGGTGTTTAGCTTGAGGCCATGGCTCTGGCACCAGTTGTCTGTTTCTATGAGGCCCTTTTGGAGGATGCTTGTGTCGGCTGGAGAGTCGATTATGGCGCCCAGTTTGCAGTCATCTGCGAACTTGGTCAGCCACAGTCCTTCCATGTTGGCCTGTACCTCAGAGAAATATATACCGAACAAGAGAGGTCCCAGGACTGAGCCTTGTGGGACGCCACTTGTAACTGGTTTGGAGTCTGACATGGCTCCAGCAATTCTAACCATGTGGGTTCTGTCCTTGAGCCAGTTTGCAACCCATCTAGTGACATAGGGGTTTATATTTAAGCTGGTGAGCTTATCTATAATGCCCGAGTGTGGTATTGTATTGAAGGCTTTTGCAAGGTCCAGGTAGGCTGTGTGGACCACCTTCCCCTTGTCAATGGCCTTGGTGACTGTTTCAAAGAAATCAACCAGGTTTAAGAGGCAGGATCTGCCCTTAACAAAACCAAACTGGGTAGGATCCAGTGTCTGTAGGTCCCCAATATCTTATATTTATGAGGTCCATCATGATCCTTTCCATAGCTTTGCAGACCAAGCTAGTCAGGCTTATGGGGCGATAGTTTCCAGGATCCGTTGAGGCACCACCTTTGTGGAGAGGGACCACTGTTGCTGTATGCCACTCTTTGGGTACATATCCTGTGGTAAGGCTGAGATTGAACAGTAGTTTTATGTTTGGGTTTAGCTCTTCTTGGAGTTCATGTACGACGCAGTCCGGGACACCGTCTGGTCCCATTGATGCTGTGTTTTTTGCTTTTAAGAGGGTGGCTCTTACTGAGCATCTGAGATGTCAGGGGGGCAGCACTCTGCTGGAATAGATATTTGCCCTTTTGGTGGGGGGGGGGAGAAGTTTGCGCTGAACCTGTCAGCTAGGATGTTGGCAATGTCTGTGGGTTCGGTGTATGTTTTGTCATTTTGGATTAATTCTGAGCATATCTGGGAATTCCCACTCAGGTTCCTAACATAACTAAAGAAAGCCTTGTGATTATCCTTAGTGTCCTGTGCAATTTTTCAAACGAAGCTGGCCTTAGACGATTTTATGAGTGCCCATAGTTTTTTGCTAACACTGATCAGAGATGCCTTCCCTTTTTGGGATTTTGCTCTATCATGTAGTAGCTTCCTCTTTCTATTGTATAGTTTGTTTATGGCTGGGGTCCACCAGACAGGACGTCTGCCTTTGGAGGATTGGGTCTTGGTTTTATTTGGGATTGCATGATCCATGTATTCCTGAAGGTGTTCATAGAATGCGTTTATAAAGGATTCTGTGGTCTGGGCCGTATTTTCCACAGGCCCAGGGGCTTTGAAGGATTCCACCTCGGTTTTGAGGAGTGTGTAATTTGCTTTAGAGAAGTTTTTCACTGTGGTTTTGTGGGCAGGGGGTGGGGTTAGGATGTGAATATCCAGTGAGATTAGTTTATGGTCTGATCTTACCAGTGAGGGATACACTTCTGGTCTGGAACATAGGATCCCCATGTTGGTGATGATCAGGTCCAGTATGTTTTTCCCTCTTGTGGGAGTGGTAACAAGTTGTTCCATAGCATTTGAGTTTATAAATTCTAGGAACCTTTGAGCTAGGGTGTTGTAGCTAGAGTAATGCTCCCAGTCTATGTTTGGGTAGTTGAAGTCGCCCAATATAATGGTGTTTGGAGAGACCTTCATATTTTCCAGTGTTCTCAGGAAGGCCGAGTGGGGTTCCTGGGTTTGGGAGGGTGGTCTGTAGCAGGCTATAAACTGGAAGGCAGTTTTACCCACTGTTAGTTGCACATGGATAGTCTCTGATGCTTTGTGCTGTGCCACCAACCTGGAGGTGTGGGTATCTTTGATGAATATTGATACTCCCCCTCCTTTTCTGGTTCAGTCCAAGTTTTGGGGCCAAAAAGCATGGTAGTGCTTGGTGCTCTCATGAGCCTTGAACCAGGTTTCTGTTACTGCACAGATATCGATGCTCTCCATGCCAAGGAGAGTTTCGAGTGCATGCATCTTGAGGTTTAGACTTCTGGCATTGAGTAGCATTACTCTTAGTTTCTTATCCCTTGTGATACCTATGGAGGTGGGTTTGTCTTTTGAGCCTTGCCTAAAAAAGGCACTATAGGGGTAGCAAGAGCCTTTGCCAATATCCGAAAGCCCAGGGGTGACAGGTGCAAGCCATCCCTAGCGAAGCATCGTGGCTTGTCGAGCATGTCATCCCAGGCTGACAGGCATTGGATCCCCTTTGAATGACACCAATACTTAAGCCAATTGTTGAAATTAATCATCTTGTCTTCATATTGTGGCATCATTCTTGGTGAGGGTAAGATGCTACTCAAGGTCAGGGTCATACCGGCCTGGGCTACATGCTCAGAGAGCTCCTCTGTGTCTCTTTTCATGTAGTCCAGGGAGGTACGTCTCAGGTCATTCACAGCAGCATGGACAATGACTGAGTCATATTTGTACTTGCCTTGGAGTGACCTGAGTGCTTGTGTTATGTGGCGGATCCTAGCGCCCGACAGGCAGGTAAGTACTGGTTGTGTACTATATGTGACAACAATCTCCTGTATTCTCCATATGGCTGGGCTATGGGGTAGGGTTGCAAGACGGAAGCCTTTTCTTACACATAAAAACATCCAGGCCCAGCTAAAATCTGCAAAACAATACATCAAGTCTCCCAAAAGCATGTGGAAAAATGTGTTATGGTCTGATGAGACCAAGGTTGAACTTTTTGGTGACAATTCCAATTATGAACAGCTCCAAATACCATCACGTTTGGCCCAAAACCTTCAGGAGTCTGCTAGAAAGCTGAAGATGAAGAAGAATTTCACCTTTCAACATGACAATGGCCCCAAACATACATCCAAATCAACTAAAGATTTGGAATGGCCCAGCCAGAGCCCAGACCTAAATCCAATAGAAAATCTGTACAGTTACCTGAAGAAGGCTGCGCACAAGAGATGTCCTTGCAATCTGACAGATTTGGAGTGTTTTTGCCAGGAAGAGTGGGCAAATATTGTCAAGTCAAGATGTGCCATTATGAAAGACTGCTACCCAAGAAGACTGAATGCTGTAATTAAATCAAAAGGTGCTTCAACAAAGTACTAGTTTAAGGGTGTGCACACTTATGCAACCAGTTTATTGTACTTTTTTTATTTTTTATATTTTTCCCCTAACAGATTTGTTTGTTTTTCAATTGAACTGTATAGGTTATAGGTTACATTAAAGGTGGGAAAAGTTTTGAAATGATTTATTATATATATATATATATATATATATATATATATATATATATATATATATATATATACACACACACACACACACACACACACACACACACACACACACACGCACACGCACACGCACACACACACTATATATACAGACTGACATTACATGTACATCTTTACTGTGAACACTTCTGCAATTCTACACACATACAAGGTGGAATACTGATACACCAATAATGGCAATTGTGTTATTATGTAGCTGCTGTTGTGCTTATCTCCACAGATACATGGCTGAAATTGTCTAAATTGTGTCAGTGTGCAAAGGAAGAGACAGATTGTACTGAATGCAGCTACACCCTTCTGGACTATATGAGGCATAATCACAGGGATATCTTTGCTGCTCTAATAGTAATAAGTATTGATAATGTGCATTCCATACACTCTTTGCTGTGCATATGAGATATAATGTATTTTGCAGTGACATCAAGACCTCACTGTTACATCATTTGTGTCATGCAGTGATGTACTAACAGCTGTGGTCTAACAGAATCTATATGTCACTTACTGGCAGATTTCCTATCCTTGTGTAACATTTACTCTCAGAATTGTATAATAATAACATAATTATTAATAATTATTAATAATATAATTGCATATTTAAGTATGTTGTCATCCTGTAGCTTGCTGTCCTTATATCATTACAGCATTGGTTTTCCAGTACTGTTTGTCTTATTCCTGTCATTAGAGGAGCTGGAAGGCCTTCCACGTGCCCATTGCTGTTAGTATAATCAAGTATCAGGTCGGAAATTTCCTAAATTTATTACATTTCTGTAATCTGGCATCTATGCCACTTGTGCTGTAAACCGCATGCTGCTGATAAGTGTGTTTCTGACCTGTCCATCATATTCCATGTCAATATTTGTCATTTTAAACTATGTTTGACAACTATAAACTGTAGTGTCAATATTTATAAATGTCGACCTTATTTTGATAATTTTTTTTGCAGCTGACTAAATAGTGGTTATTATTTTATTCATGCATAGTGGTTATTATTTATTTATTTATTTATATACACACACAGATCAAAATGTAGATGCTTACAATACTGGCACAAAAATACTGACAGTTCATAGTAGGGGTACCACCTGTCACGCTTTGCGAGGGACAGTCCCAAAAAATTGTAAAAATGGCAAATGTCCTGAGATTTTAGGACAACATTATTTCCTATATTTTACGTAATAGTTGCATAAAACAGTTATTCTGTATCAAAAATACCTAAATGATATAAGAAACAAAATAAGCAACTAAAATGCTACAAGAATAAGCTTTTATTTAGGCAAAAAAGTTAAGTTCTAACCTTTGTACTGACCGTGGGTATGTGTCGGCCTGTAAAATCTGATGTTTGTACCAAAAATGTCCCACTTTGGCCATTTGAAAAGGTGGCAACCCTAGTTCATAGTGTTGCCACATCAGAATGCATACACTCAAAATAAGGTAAAACACACATTAAATTTATAGCAAAAAAAAAAAACACTACTTCTTTGATCAATTTACACTAAAGATACTCTAAAAATGAAACAAAAAAAGCTAAACCATACTGATACAATGGAACATGATGTGTTTTAATAGTAATATGGGCAGAACAGTGGTGCATAGGTTAGCAATATCGCCTCACAGCAAGAGGTTCTCTGGTTTGATTCTTGGCTGGGGTGCCTTCTGTGCAGAGTCTGCATGTCCTCCCTGCATTCACGTGAGTTTCCTATGGATATCTATTTCCTCCCACATTCAAGAGATGTGCATTTCTCCCAGGGCCTCTGCTGAAAATGGGCTCTGTCCCAGTTGGACTTTCCTGGTAAACAAATATTAAATAAATAATAAATAATAGTGTTACAGAAGCGGCTTTTCTAATGTAAGTTGGAGGAGTATGGTTAGGGTTTGCATGCATTAGTTTGGTGGGTGGAGGCTCCATTCATAGGTTCAAGAGACAGAAAGACAAACAAAATTCCTGCTTTGTATCAGCATTTATTAAGATAACTTTAAATGGAGGATTTCTGGAAAGTTACACTTCAGCAAAATTTATAATATATAGCCTGCACTATCAAAATCTTTCAGTGAACTGTTTTAAAAAGTGAAAATAATAGCACCATTTTCTGAGTAGCCAGAAGTAAGACTACAGAGAATCCACACAAAATGGTTCTGAATGGAGAGATGATAGGGGCCCGAATGGAGAGATGATAAGTCAGCAAGCAAAGGGGAGTAGTATTGCTGAAACTAAATTCACCCTCAAGTCTTGTTGAGTACCTTCATAAGGTGGACTTGGTTTTTCACAAAACTTCACCAAGATGACACTGATATATAGACTGTATTTATATAGCCTATATCATGGACAGAAGTAGGTCAAAATTAAAAAAAGATAGCTGGGTGCACAAGGCCCAGGATAAAAAAGTGCCCAATCTTGGTGGGCGCACTGGTACCAGGACTGGAACAATAGTGTAGAATCCTCAAAATATGGAAAAATTCCTACATTGGGGCCAGGCCAGGCCTGGGGGGGGTGGCCCCCCCTGTTGTAGAAGGAAGTAGCAGTCAACAAAAATCACAAAAACTGATAGGCCATAAGAGAGCCATAAAGATGATAGAGTGGATTATTGAGGATAAGAAAGAAATTATGTAATGGTACTATTACACAAAAAGCCAGAATTTCCAGACCCAAGATATACAAATTGCAGAAGTCATTACTGTGCACATTGCTGGTGCTGAAAAGAGAACTTCTGACTGATATCAAAGATTGAAACAATACTAATTCCATGAACTTTAATTGTACTTTGACTTAGGAATGGGGCCCATTCCCGTCATGGTATTAGGAACCCAAAAGATTTGGAAAAAATTAAAAAATCGACAGATATATCAGGCATAAATCTACTGTCTAAAGCTGCAGCCAGTATTTTATTGTATAAATTAATGAAGACTCTCAGTCAATGATATTTTGTTTACAGGAGTCAACATTAAGTTTGGGAAGTAGAACTGTTTTTGACCGTTTTAAAAACAAATAAGAAAAAACAATGCAATAAAAATGAAGCAAAACAGTTACTAATACAGATATCTAGTCAACATAGTTATAGTTACAACTAACAAGAGACTGTTTATAATAAAAAAATGCAAATAAAATAATACAGAAAGAAACATTACCCTTATAGTGCAAAACAAGAACATGACAGACAAAAAAGGGGTTCTGAAAGGAATAAGTTGAAGAAAGCAGTGATATAAAACAAACCTACAGGAATCAATGGACACAGGCTCCACATAGCCCCTAAACTGTTTCTCAGATAAATTCAGACCTGACATTGGCATTTTTTAATCTATTTACTGTATCCACTGATACTGTTTTCTAAAAACAAATGAACAAATACCATTCCTTGACATACTCTGTAACATGACCATTGACACAAAACATTCATTTCAAAATTATCCGAAGTGTAGTAACCCAGTCCTACCATTCTTAGGACATAGAAATTATCTTATTTATATATCAACATTTATTTGCTTGGTATATTTGGTGTCCTTAAGTTATAATTAATAAACGTTGTATGAGCTGCAAGTATAGTTAAATGGAAGATAAAAATGCACAGTAATCACACATATAGCTCTAAAGGAAAACAAAAAGAAAGAAATGCCAAAAGTTATCTCATTGATTAGGGATGGGTAAAAATCTAATTCTGATGACTTTGAAGTCTGACCAGAATATAGGAACATTAGTATCACAACATTTTATGTTGAAAATAATACAAATTCTAATGAAGCACTGCATTACTTACTGCGAAAATAACAGGCTGCATACAAATGTAAGTAAAAAAAACATTTTTTAAAAATAGTAAAAAGTCATAGTAAAGTTTTAGGGTGTGATATATATATTCAAAATATTAACAGCAATTCATGGGCAGCCACTGTGGTGCAGCGATTAACGTTGTTGCCTCACAGCAAGAGATTCTCTGGTTCGATTCTCGGCTGGGATGCTTTCTGTGTCTGAATGTCCTCCTTGTGATCACATGGGTTTCCTCCCAAAGACATGCTGTAGGTGGATTGGACACTCTAATTGGCCCTAGGTGCGTGTGTGTGCCTTCTGTGGAAGGTTGGGTGCCGGGCTGGCAACTCGACACTGTAAAACACCACTACCAATCATGAGCAGACAGGTGATCTAACCGGGAAAAAGCCAAAAGAAGAACAGCAATTTATAATATAGACCAAAGCCATATCAACAGAAACATTTTTAAGTATAGCCACTAAAGCCTTCGTTAAATCATTAATAAAAAAGAAAAAAGAAATTTGATAGTAAATTAATTACAAATATTTTAAACATCTTTATTAAATTATCCATTAAGACATACACAGAGATAAACTAATAGTAAAGAAAACAAACCACATTAACATTTTACATTTACATACATTATATATGTTTTCTTTCTTTATAACAGTCTTTCAGTCCAGCACTACATAAACTGTTCTAGTCCTGCCTCCTCTTAAACCTCACTCCTTCCATTGAACATTATTTTACATGCATCATTCCCACAAATTCCATTTATTTCTGTGTAATTTCCTCCTTCCACTTTTCTAAAGATCTCTCTTCCAGTTCTTTTATCTCTTTTAAAAAATGTAATACTTCAGATACAATTGGTTTAGATTATTTCCAATTACTATTAATTGCTTTTTTGGCAGTCAATGGAATTAAACTTAATAAGGCCTTACTATGTTTAAGCAATTCAGATCCCATGTCTCAACTCAAAAGAGTCATTTCAATAGTTAGAGCCATTTGCTCCTCCAATATTTCTGACAGTACTCTGTAGGGAATTTTTAAAATCTGCTAGCTCATTACACTCCCAAAAACATGTTCCCAGTTACTTCTTTCATCTCCATCACACCTCCAACATTTGCTATCTACTTGAGGAAAAATTCTATGAACTCTGCTTGGGGTAAGAAAATACTTATGCAAACACTTCCAAGCAAAAATTCTAAACCTTCTGGACTTTGTTGCCTACTTGGAAGCCATACATACGCCCTTCATTGTTCCCTTGTAAATTCCTTCTCCAGTTTCTCTTCCCAATATTTCCTAACTTCCTCTGATTGAGTCTTATAGTTACCATGCAATAGTTTATATAGCTGACTAATTATCTCCTTTTTAACTGCAGCTTCTGTTCTAGATTTGACTAAAAACCCAACCAGAGCAGGTCTTTCACTTAGAGCCCCTCCTCATTCTGTTCTCTTTGCCTATACTCTGAAATCACTCCATGACGGCGAAGGCTGTCTCTAACCTACAGTCCAGACTTGTTCTCAGCCTCATATCAATATTTCACCTTTCCTTCCCAGTATCCTGGTTCCTTTGCCAGTTTTCTGCAGTAAAATCAGCCGCCTCTTGCCTATTTTCTGTACGCTAATTGCAGTCATCCATATTGGTGAAATCTCTTTTTTCCATTCCCAAGTTGGCTTATTTCTTAGAATACTTAGAATACTTTCTGTAACTTTATAAAGAGATATAAGAAGGCAAAACTATGGTTGAAAAAACATTTTTTTTTCATTCACCACACTGCTATCTGTACTACTGAAGCATAAAGATAAAAATTGCAACTATTGGCATGAATAGAAGAATATCACATCTACCATTTTTGAATTAAAATACCCATCATTGGCTACTAATAATATACAATAATCAGGCAAATAAAGAATGTAAGGCAAAGCATAGCTGGTAAGCAGTTTAAGTAAAATAATCATAAATGCTACCAATTTAAACAGTAATCAAAGAAGAAGTATAACTAGATGCTTTCCCTATATTTGACTAAGTCATTCCAAGAATGGGTTAAGCTTCATAGTTTTTTTTTATCAAGAAGCCTAAATCAAAAATGCCTAAATACACACACACACACACACACACACACACACACACACACACACACACACACACACACACACACACACACACACACACACACAAAATTATTTCTGCATGGGGTGCAAGCCCCCCACCCCTCCCCCCACACTCACACACTTGCACACCTATAATGGAGGCTTGGCCCCTATAATCTCCTGACTCCCATATATATATATATATATATATATATATATATATATATATATATATATATATATATATATATATATATATATATATAGTTTACTATCATATACCTGAAATGTACTCGGTCGACTGTTCACATGGTCGACCAAGACTGTGCGAAATTCACAATGTCGAACACCGGAATTGCCAAAATACATGTCGACTGCTACCTAGGGATGGGTTTTAGCATGGGTCGAGATAGAGGCAGATGTGTATTTCGGCAATATCAGTGTTTGCCATTGCCTATGGTCGACATTCTGATTTTCGAATGAAGTGGCGTCGACCGACTTCACTTTGAATAAATGATAGTAAACAATATATATATATAAATATATATAGATATGGGCATAGATATATGCATACATACATACATGCATACCAATTCCAAGGTCACTTACTAGTGCACTGCTAACTTGCACAATATAAACGTGTGTGGTTTCAACAAAACCGCTGTTGCAAGAAAATGAAAAAAATCCATTTGATGTATCTAGCTTCATGTAAAATGTGCCAAAACAATCATACTGCACTTCTAACATCTCAAATAAAGTTGACAAGAAACAAAAGTTTCAATAACTTAAATGCTTTATGCAGATATGAAGCTATATTTTATTGACATCCCAGAAATAATGTTCATATAGCTGAATAGTGCATATGAAACCAAATGTAATTTTTAATCAAAAGTTAAACATAATGGAAAACCAGTCAGTTGGGTAAACTATAAATATTCATATGCTATTAGCTCACAGTTGACTTACTCATCACCTGCTGCACACGGCAAGCACCCTACTCCCCATTAGCCTGATTCTTGTAAATTAGACAGCCCTCCCATAACTTGACCCTACTAAACTACACTGCCTAGAACCATAATTACAACTCTAAAAACCTCACCCAGTCCCTAACCATAATTAGAATCCTTAATCCACAGCCCGAAGCCTAAAACAATCTTTGATTCCCTAAACCTAAATTCCCTTCCTAAACTTAAATTCTCCAGTTGCTGCCTAACCCTAAACTCCCCTCCCACTCTATAACTTAATCCTATCCCTAAACTCCACATGCACTCCATAAACCTTAACTTCCTAATTACTCTTGATCAGCACCCTAGACCTAAATTCTTTTCCTGATCCCTAAACTTAAATCTCCAAATCACTCCCTAAGTCTAAACTTCACTTCTACTCCCTAAACCTAAATTCTCCTCCTGATCACTGCCTAACCCCGACTCGAATATGTGTTAGAGTGGCAGCTGACAACTCCACTGCCTCTGCAGGACTGCTGCACCTTTGCACAAACACAAACCTGAGAATGACCATGAATGGCAGGCCACTAGAACTGCAACACATTTGATTTCCTGGATGTGAGCAGCCAGGTCATCACTGCTGTTTGATTCCAACCAGAAGATCTTCCAGAACTGAAATCTTGTTTTCATTCCATCTTAATTCAAGTTTTTTTTCATACATGCTATAATAATTTTATTACATTTCAAAAAAAAAAAGGGAGAGAAAGAAGCTTGATACAAAGATGCCTTGGGGCTGAAGAAACGGACAAATGATGGACTCAATCAGAATCAGGTGGTTAAGTTTGGAGTGATCAGTAATATTTTCAGCAATCAGTTTTTAACAATGATTATGTAAGGCCTCAGATTACTAAATTATTTACTTGACTTTATGTATTAAGGCAAGTCACCCTTTCCTGAGGAGTCTTAAGTCCTTCTGCTGTACTTTGCAATGGGATATTTTATGAGGAGATGCTATCTGGTACAGCAGATAGTTATTCAATAAAAATTTTTCATCCTTTTAATAAGATTTGGTAAAATGGAGTTCAGAATTAGTTTTTGGTGATTTAATACACAAGTTAGTGAGAGTACTTTGAACTGTATATGCTTATAAGAGTGACCGTTAGGTGAAAAAATGATAACTGGAAAAAATAAAAAGCAGCAATAAAACTTATTTTTGCAAAATGAATGGCAGAAGCAAGAAACCCTCTTTACTGCATCACTATAATATTTAAAGAGCACAATAAAATAATGAATATATAACAGAATTTTGAATATAAAAATGCAGAGTTTAAAAGTAACTGTAATGTAAGTACAACTTCCAGTGGGAGTTAAGAATTGTGAGATTGGGGGGGGGCACGGCCAAGATGCCAGTCTGATAGCAGTAGAAATCCATAGCTCTGGTTAGATTTTAATATCCTGACAGGAAATATACTTTAATTTTTAGAAAAATCTAATTAAAAGTATACTAAACTTTAGATTAACATAGACTCTTTATTATTTTCTAAAAATTAATACTTAGTCAAGAGAATTTTTTAATTATTCCTGTCAAGAAGTTTTCTACTAGAGATATAAAGATGAGCAATTCGAAGAAACCACACCAGGAGAATGCAGTGAAGAAAAAACTATCTCCTATAATAACAAACATTGAAGAACTGTCACTAAAAATGAACATATTCGAAAACAAAATGGATATTATCAAACAAGAATGCAGTGAACAACTGGAACTTCTAAACGGAATAGTAAAAAAATAGTAAAAAAACAATCTGAACACACTCTTGCCTTAGAGGAAACAGTACCTGACCTAGATACTACAGTGACAGAAAATGAGCATCACAATGAATTTCTTCTGAAACAAATCACAAGGCTGATTGAAAAACTGGAAGACCTTGAAAGTAGATCAAGGAGAAATAATATAAAAATATATGGAATTCCTGAGAAAGAAGAGAGTGATAACATGATTCAGTTCCTCAATAAGTGGTTTTCATCAGCATTAAACATGCCTGAATCCCTCTGTTTTGAAATTGAGAGGGCTCATTGGTCCCTGGCAAATCCAGCTTCATCTCTGAGTTCATCTAACCCAAGGTCTATAATAGTTAGATTTCTTTCCTCTCAAGACAAGGACTTAGTGCTGAAATCAGCTTGGACTAATTCCCCTATCAAGATGGGTGAAAAAGTTATTTGTTTTGACCATGACTACACATTTACAGTCATATCCAGAAGAAAGGAGTGTGTTCCTCTAATTAAGTCCTTGAAAAAAAGCCAACATTAAAGCTCAAATTCTTTTCCTGCAAGAATAAAAATCACCTTGCCAGAAGGAGTGAAGATCTTTGAAGATCTTTGATTCCCTACAAGAAGCAGTAGAATGTATCTAAAAGAAGAAAATACTGTCAGACACAGAAGAAATGGAATGGTCATCCCAGAGTTTGAAGAGACAGGCAACAAAAAATGGATGGTCTGTGAAGGAAGGAGCAAACAAAACTAAGAAACTAAAGGACAAATGAATAAATTCCTTCTAATTTTAAATCCTTTGTTTTATGAATCATAATATATTTGATTCTGGAAAGTCTCTATGCTGTAAGGTAATGTGAATCATTTTATTAACGTTCTCTTTTCCTTTCTATATCTACTTCTTCTAATAACATTCTCTCTCTCTCTCTCTCTCTGTCTTTCTTTCTTCCTATTCGTTTTGTTACCAGTGTTCCTTTTTTCTCTTTTCCCCATTATAATTACATATTCCCCCTTTTAAATAACTACAAATGATGTATGTCTTCTAATTCTTCAGTAATAGTATAATTTGACTTAATACCAAAGTGCATTTTGTCTAGTGGGTCAGTGGTGGGGTAACAAGGTGTTTCTGATTAGTGTTTCTAACTAGATGTTTTAGACTCTTTGTTTAGATGTATGTAAACATTAATACAGTACATTAATGGTGTTTTATAGATAGCTAAATATGTTTATATATATATATATATATATATATATATATATATATATTAATTAAAGTAAATTTACATCTACCTTTCATTTAGAAAGAATAGCACATCTGGATGTAGACCTAATTAAAGATCATAATAGGCCATGTTACATTGCAAAGATATTCCGGAAACCTACATACTTAAACTCTTACTTACATTTTTCTAGCTGTCACACCATTACCAAAAGAGATCTATTGTTAAGGGACAACTAATATGGGCAGCAAGAATGACCACCCTGGAGTCCGATTTCCTTTTGGAATGTGATAACTTAAAACAGATGTTTATGAGAAGAGGGTACCCTGAACATCTCATTCTGGAACTAATGCAAGAAGTAAAATTAAAAAGGGAAGGGGGTATTTTGCTCCTATTTTGAAGGAAGGAACAACAGTATCTGTTGCTGAAATTTTTGAGGGAAATGAACATAATAATTTCCTTGTGATTGTTGGGAATAATGAAAGCTGAAATCATTCTGGTGTAAGTTTGATTACCACCTTCTCTATGGATGCATATAACATTAAAAGCATCTTAAATAAGAATTGGTGCATTTTGATGGAAAATCCAAAACTACAGAAAAAATTTGGAATAATACCTCACATTGTGTATAAAAGGGGTTCCAATATAAAAATAAAATAAATAGACTGAATCCAGGGATGTTTACATGTGGGTCATACCCTTACTGTAAATATATAGATACTGGAATGAAGTATAACATACAAGGATTGCAATTTTGCATGAAAGGGAAAGTTGACTGTAATTCAAAGAGTGTGGTCTATCTGGCTAAGTGTCAAATATCCTCAGGGTTTTATGTCGGCAAGACTGACCTTAGAGTTAGAGAGACGATTTATGAACATTACTATTGTATAAGTAAAAATAAGGAAAATAATGCTTTGGCAAAGCATCTAAATGAACATCCAGGCCACTATTTTAAATTTAGAGTGTTGGAACAAGTACTACAAGGGCATAGGAGTGGCCACACCACACTTCAATTGGAGAGAAAAGAACTTTGGTGGCAATTGTTGCTTAATGCACAGACCCCCCCCAGGTTAAATGACCAATGTTCTATTATGTGTCTTTTGAAGTTAAAGAATTTAACTAGATGATAAATATATTACATATTAATTGTGTTTTATATCAGCTGTAAGGTTTTATTAATGCAGAAGCCATATAAATGAAGTATATACAATTTTAGAATGTAAATGTATGCAGTTTTAAAGTTATAATGGCAAGTGCTCTTTAAGAATTGTAAGTAATTTTAATTAGGTTCATAGGTAGATACTAGGCTATCTGCCTGAGGGCATTTATAAGCCTAGCCAGAGTGTGTCAGCTTTTGCCACCCCATTAATTAATTAACTGAGCCTCTGTCAAGAAGTGCCAATGAAGTTATCCCAGGGGTGTATTTTCTGTTACCCATCCACTCGTCAAGGTTTCTCTTGAAGAGTGTTGGTGAGGGGCTCTGCCTAATGTAGTTAGGAATTTTGTTCCAAAGCATGGGGAGTCCCTGTGACAGGAATCTATCCCTCCAGCATGTTCTATTTATTGTTGTGGCGTGGATTCGCTCACTAGAGTGAGTGGCTCGCAGTGACTTGGATTTCTTTAGGTGGAGCATGTCCATCAATTCTGAGTTGAACATGACTTTGTAAGTCAGGCAGAGATCACCTCTGAGTAAGCAATATGCCACTGAGTACAGCTGGAGTTTTTCCAGTCGGGCTGCATAGGACATATGTTTGAGGTCAGTAATCCTCTTGGTGCGGTACTTTTGTGGTCTTTCCAGCTGTTGGAAGTGTCTTGTGAGGTACATCCCAAATGCGGCATTGTACTCTATGATGGGTCTGATGAGTGATGAGTAGAGGGGCACTATAACCTCTTTATTTCTAGATGCAAACCCTTTAGTAATTAGATGGGCTACATAGAAGGATTTTCTAACTACTTTGGCAATATGATTGTCAAAGGAGAGATTACTATCTACCTGAGTCCCCGGATCTCTTATTACCTCTTCTGTATTGAGGGGCTGCCACATATGTGGTAATTCATGGGTGTTTTGTTTTTCCCAAACGGGATGACTATGCATTTTTTGGTATTTATCTTGAGACCATGACTTTGACACCAGGTTTCTGTTTCAGTAAAACCCTTTTGGAGAAATGTCCGTGTCAGCCAGAATGTCAATTATGGCTCCCAGTTTGCAGCCATCAGTGAATTTGGTTAGTCATAGTCCTCCTGTGTTTTCCTGTACTTCTGAGAAATATATGCCAAACAGTAGGGGTCCCACCGAGCCTTGTGGGACACCACTTATGACTGGTTTAGAGTCGGACCTGAAGCCCGCTATTCTTACCGTGTGAGTTCTGTCTGTAAGGCAGTTGGCAACCCATCTCATGACATAGGGGTTTATGTTCAGGCTGGTGAGTTTTTCTATAATTCCCGAGTGGGGAATGGTGTCAAAAGCCTTGGCGAGGTCAAGGTAGGCTGTGTGAACCACCTTTCCCCTCATCTATGGCCTTGGTGACTGTCTCAAAGATGTCAATCAGGTTTAGTAGGCATGATCTGCCCTTAACAAAGGTGAACTGGGTCGGGTCAAGTGTTTGGAGGCTCCCAATGTCTTTGTTAATGAGTTCCATGATGATACGCTCCATAGCCTTGCAGACCAGGCTACTTAGGCTTATGGGGCGATAGTTACCAGGATCAGTTGTGGCCCCTCCTTTGTGGAGCAGAATAACTGTTGCTGTGCGCCATTCTATGGGCACGTAGCCTGTGGAGAGGCTGAGGTTGAACAGTGTGTTTAGGTGGGGGGTTAGTTTGTTCTGTAGTTCGTGCAAGACGCAGTTTGGGACACCATCTGGCCCCATTGATGCTGTGCTTTTGGCTTTTGAAAGGGCTGTTTTCACCTGTGTGTCTGTGATTTCTGGGACACTATGCTTTTCCAGTATTGTTGTGGGCCCTTTTGGGGGTGAGAGTGGGTTGAAGTTTGCACTGAATCTATCTGCCAAGATGTTGGCAATATCAGTAGGTTCAGTATATTTTGTGCTATTTTGCACAAGCTCAGAGCATATCTGTGTGTTGCCACTTAGATTCTTGACATAGCTAAAGAAGGCTTTGTGGTTATCTTTCGAATCTTTGGCTATTTTTCTTTCGAAGTTAGCCTTGGATGATTTTATGAGGGACCTTAGTTTCTTACTGATACTGATCAGGGATGTCTTTCCTTCTTGGGATTTGCTTTTTTGGCCTTAGCCATGTGACTTTTAAATGTATTTAAGGAAGGGATGATTTTAGTAAATGTGTCTGAAGAAGTTCATGGTTGTTTTGTGAATGAAAGCGTTCACACATTAAAAAGTTTTACTTGGAACTCTTGCTGCTGTGACCATTTGTTTATGTATAACTTAATGGGCATATTAGAAGTGTTCAAAAATTACTATAAAGATATAAATAATAACACACCATTTTTTGGAGACAGATAATGTAATAAATACTTTTAGTCAAGAAAATATACCTACCAAGCTGTCAATGCAACAAAATAACATATTAAACAAACAAATAACATTAACAGAAGTGAAAGAACAAATAAAAAATTAAAAAAAATAATAAAGCCCCAGAACTGGATGGAATAATTCCTGAACTATATAAGATTTTTCCTGAATATAAAATAAAGAAAACGATAAGCGACTACTATGGTTAAGCAAAAATGTATAACACCCCCATTGTGGTAATACTCAATTATCTCCCCCATATTAAAACAAGGTAAAGACCCCAAATCTTGTGATTCATTTAGGGGAAATTCATTACTAAACACTGATTATAAACTTTTCATGACAATATTAGCTAATAGGATAAAGAAAATATTACCTAATCTAATACATAATGATCAGCTAGGGTTCATTCTTCATAGAAAGGTGCAAAATAACATTATTAAATTACTATCATTAATAGACATAGCATGCAAATACAAAAAAAACTGATAGAAAAGGCTTTTGGTTCTATTAGTTGGTCTTATCTACAATGAATTCTGATTGGTTTTGAATTCTCCTCAGATTTTGTCAACTTATTAATGAAACTTTATAGTAGTGCACAAGCTTATGTGAAAATCGGATCATGTCTATTCTCACCACTAGAAATCCTCAAGGGAACTAGACAAGGTTGTCCTTTGTCACCATTACTGTTTGCTCTTTCAATGGAAACTTTTACTACATATATCAAAAACAAGCAAAATATAAAAAGGCTTTCAAATTAATAAGGACTATTGTCTTAAGATACAATTATTTGCTGATGATATGTTGTTAACGTTGGGGGATATTGATGGTCCTTTGCATGATGTTACAAATACCTTAAGCAAGTCTGAAAGAATTTGAGGGCTTAAATTTAATCATAATAAAACCAAATCATTACTAATTAATAAAATGTATCTGTTTATTTATTTTTATTTATTTTACATTTATTTACCGGGATAGTCCGACTGGATACATGTCCATTTTCAACTGAGGCCCAGGGAGAAAAGCTCCACATAGACAAACTTACATAGATTACGCAGAAGTTAGCAAACAATTATAAAAACAAAGTGATTATATACAATGGGTTAGTAGTGTTCCCTATTAGGGACTCACAATTCTCATGGACAGACAATTAAAAGTAAGACACATCAGATTGGAAGCAGTGCTTGGTGATGTAGTTACAAGTTATGATAATTGCAGAATATACTTTTAGTTTATAACTTAATCAGGGTTGGTACATGGGCATAGCCAATTCACTTTGAGATACTGTTTGAGGTTTTTTTTAAGAGACTTTTGGAGGATTGCAGGGTTATATAGTTTGGCAACGAATTCCAGGTTTTGCCAATGAAGTTGGCAAACAGGGATTCACCAGCAGAGTTATTAGCTTTGTGGGTTTGGACCTGTAGTTTATCGGCTGACCATAGGGATCTTAGGTTGCTATATGGCTTAATAATATTTTTAAGTGAGGGGGTATCCTCAGGGTGGTACAAAATTTTGTGCGCTATTAAGAGTTGATTGAATTGAATTAAGCTGGGCAGTTATAGCCACTCTAGTTGTTTAAGGTTCTGGCAGTGGAGGGTTCTATAGGTGGAGCCAGTGGCGAATCTGGCAATATGATTGTAGCTATGGGACAGCTTACCTAGTTCAGATTTGTTGAGGTTTGAGTACAGGCGAGGCATATAAAAGAGTAGAGAATAGGTGTGATTGGGTGATTGCAGTCCTAGCCAGTGGGGTTAAAAATGTCTTTTTTCTATACAGTGATCAAAGCTTCTTATTGATGGTCTGTATGGTTTTGTTGACCTGTAGGTCAAATTTGAGATTATTGTCTATGATAACCCCTAGCAGTTTGTTGTGATTATCTGGGGAAATAGTGGTACCATTGTTAGATGTGACAGAGAATAAAAGTGTGGTGGATCCACTAATGGGAGAGAAGACTAGAAGTTTAGTTTTATTGGGCTTCAGAAGTAGGTGTTGGTTGGTGAGCCAGTTCTCGATAGTGTTAAATGTATTTTGGGTTAAGATTTGCAAGTCGAATAGGGAGGTGGCTGAGCAGATGAGAGTGGAATCATCTGTGTATTGAATGCAGGTGACTTTAGGGATAGGAGTGTGGAGTTTGTTGATAAAAATAGAGAAGAGTAGTGGACCTAGTATGGACCCTTGAGGGACACCAAGTGTGAGAGGCAACTGGCTGGAGAGTTTGCCCTGCCATAGTACCGCCTGCTGTCTACCAGTCAGGTAGGACTGGAACCACTGGATAGCAGGCTTGTTGAGGGAAATAGATTTTAGTGAAAGAATGAGAAGTTCATGGTTTACCATGTCAAAGGCTTTTGATAGGTCAAGGAAGAGGGCAGAGGTTAGCCTATTGTCATTCCTGTTTTGTTTTATGGCAGTAGTAAAGGAAAGGAGGGCTGAGGTGGTGCTGTGGTATGGCCTGAAACCATGCTGGGAGTCGGATAGTAAGTTATTCTGTGAAAGGTATTTCTTTAGTTGCTTGTGTACACATTTCTCCATTATTTTGGCTAGTGGGGAAAATATAGCAATGGGTTTATAGTTGGATATGTCTGAGGACCTACCACCTTTATGGAGTGGGATGACGTGAGATATTTTTCAGAGGGAGGGGATAGCATTTTCGGATAAGGTTCTTTTAATGAGGATAGATATGGGATATGCAATGGCATCTGCAGCTATTTGTAGGTACTCTGCAGGGAGGCGGTCAGCAGCAAGGGTGGTAGGTTTTAATTTTTTTAGAAGTGTTTTGATAAAACTAGTGGATATTGGTTGGAAGCTAAATTCCAGGTGATTAGGCATGTGGTTTAAGTTACAGGGGGTTAGTTGATTTGCTAGGGATTGGATTGTTTCAGTGAAAAAGTTATTAAAGGTGCTAGCTATGGTCTCTGGGGAACTATGGGTGTAGTTTGCCCGGGGTTGGGGTGGTGGAGTGACCTGGACAAAGTAGTTGATTTAAGCCTGCCCAGAACTTTTGAGGGTTGTTGTGGTGTTTTTGTAGGAGATTTTGGTAGAAGCTTTTTTTATCCAGTAAAATAGATTTTTTTGTATCATTCCTGAGTTGACGATATTTTAGATGGTCAAGTGGGGCTTTGGTTGTTCTCCAGCTAGTCCAGATTCTGTTTCTAGTTTTGCTTTTAGCTTTGGTATCTTTTGTGAGCCATGGTGCTGTATGTGATCTAGTTTTTTATTGTACGTGCTGGAGCATGAGAATCAAGGATACTTAGGAATTTAGTGTTAAAGTGATCTATGGCCTCCTCTAATGTTAGATTTTTTTAGTTTTGACCAGTCAACTGCTTTTAATTTATTTTGGAATATAGCAACATCAAAGTTTTTCCTATTTCTAAATGTTTTATATTTGGGCTGGTGAGGGTTTCCTGCCTTATATTTTATGATATAGGTTAGACAATGGTCGTTGAGGTCATCAGGGAGAGTACCAGCTGTGTACAGTTGGGGTTGGTTATTAACTAGGATCCAGTCTAGGATACTTTCCTTGTTGGTTGGTTTGTTTATCCTAGTGGGAGAGGTTATGGTCTGTTTAAACCCAGATAAGTTTATATGAGTGGGGGGGGTTGGAGGAGCAGGGGTGCCAGTCGGTGTTAAAATCACCAAGAACTATGGTTTCTTGGGGATAGGTAGTGGTTAACAAGTAAAGGAGATCTTCTAGGGCATTTAGGTTGTTGCCTGGTGGAATGTATGCACAGACAATGTTCAAGTGTTTGTTTTGGTTAATCTGTAGCTTGGTTATGAGGAGTTCCATGTTATTGAATTGGAGAGGTTGAATGGTGTCTCTATTAACGGTTAGAGTATTTTTGTAAAGGACTGCTATCCCACCTCCTTTCCTTGTAGCACGGTCTAACCAGTGAATATTGTATCCTGGAGGTAGTATCTCATTGTCAGTAGTACTGGGTTTTAGCCAGGTTTCCGTAAGACACATAATGTCTGGGGAGTGGGTTGCTAGGAGGGCGTGTAGGTTGGGAATCTTATTGTTAATACTTGTAATATTTAGGTGAAATGCTAGGAGGGAACTAGTGGGAGTATCCATGGATAGCTTGACTGTGGGGGTTATGGTAGGGGAGTGGAGTTTATTGGGTGTGGGTAGGCCAGGGTTGGGATGAATGTCTCCATGTGTTATAAGGTTATAGTAACAGGATATTTTGAGCTTTAGGAGTTTGTTTAGAAGCTTTATATAGTCTTTGCCTTTAGGATATTGTTTTGTGGCTGTACAGGGGTGGTATTTTATAGAGGGTGGTATATTCGGTGTGCTGAGGAAAGTAAAGTGTTTGGTGTTATGTGTGAAGTCATGGGTAACTGTTTGACCATTTGGGTAGTGAATACCATGGTCAAGTGTTTGTTCATAGGCAGTGAGATGGTAAAATAGAAACAGTATAGGCATTTGGGTAATTAGTGTTTTTTTGCTTGTTTGCATTTTGATAGGGGGTGGGCCAAATTTGATGGCTGACTGTGCTAACATGGTGTGGAAGAATGAGAGAGAAGGAAATGGGTTAAGGGGGCAGGGTTGCTCAATGATGTGTGAGGTGCTGATTGGTACTTAGCAGAAGGGAGTGGCAAAGTCTGGTTTAAATTTAGCAAGAGAATAGCCTGTTTAATTGGGAGAATGATTTATTAGAATAATTGGGTGTCAGTATAAAGAGTACATGGAAAGAGTCTGTTAAACTAAACTACAATAATTTAATAACCACCATTAATGAACTAATCAAAAGCTGGAATAAAATGTTCTTCACAATGGAGGATAAGTTCTCTTTAATTAAAATGATAATTTACCTAAAATTTTGTTTTACATACAGTCAGTGATACTACCACCTCCCAAAAACCTATTTAAAAAATTAGATTCTATGCTACTTAAATTGTTATGGTTCCCCTTAAAACCTAGGATTGCGTATAAATGGCACATTAGAGCTTGGAACAGTAATGGGATAGCATTCCCTAGCTTAGATCTTTATTCCAAATCAGTTATAATTGATGCAATATTGCATTGGATCACACCTACCTATATATCTGGCTGGAAAACAATATATGAGATTTATATAACTGATGTAAAAACTATAGAAAATCAATTTAAGGAACAATATGGAATAAGTATTGTTTATTGACTTTTATGTGAATTTTGTTTATTTAATAAGAAGCTTGATCATTTTTCTTATAGCATTAATTAAATATTTAATAACTTTAAAAATATAATTGATTGTAATTACAACATTAAACAATTTCTATTTCTTATATTCCCTCTAGCGTACTCCCCTGATTACCTAGATTCTTTCAACATCAATGCGATGCAAAAATTAAAGGAAAATAACTTGATATTCTGGCATTAGTTTATTGAAAATACGAGTATTAAACCATTAAACTCTCTTTTTTGTAGTTTTGATAGTAGTCAAGACAGCTGGTTGTTTATACACTCATTACGGCAGTTTATAGAAAACAAAATAAGAGTATCAATCAAACTAGAGACTGAATCTATACCTAGTTTGATACAGCTTTTTATTAGGTGTCTTGTAAAAAAAGATAATCAAAAATTAAGTATCTCACCTATCTATAAGATACTAAGAGAAGACACTCTAAAGTTTGACTCAGATTTGTGGAATTACTATGTAAAGATTAATGGAAAACAAATATCTGATGAATCCAAAAAAATTGCTATTGAATTCTACGTATGGCACCACTTTTTCATTATACTGGAGATTGTATACATGGAAATTTATGAATAGTAGTTTGTATACTCCAAATAGAATAAATCTTATACTCAAAAACAGTGAAACTAAATGTTGGAAATGTGATGAATTACTAGAGGCCAACTAGGTTCACATGTTCTTTGAATGTAGAAATGTTGTTCAATACTGGAAAGACTTCAGATATTTTGTAAATGCTTAATGGTCTGATAACTGTCATATTTCTAACTCACTAATCCTATTCAATGTTCCTACACCTAATGTAATACCTAAATCTCAGATTCAGTTACTCTGGTCAATTCTTGCAATTGCCAGAAAAGTTATTACTTTGAACTGGAAAAGTAAACAAAATTTGATGTTTAAAGATTTTATTAATTTAGCAAAAGTTGTTTGCAAAAAAAGATCTGCAAACCATTTGTTATAGAACTCATAACATTACTCATAAAAAAATAGCATGGCAGAAATTGGAAAATCTTTTGAACAAATACTGATAACTTCTCATGGATAAAATGATTGTTTATCATGGATGAATGCAAATATTGTAAATAGTTTTGTTATTGTTTTATTGTATTTGTTATATGTACATTTGTGTATGTTTATAATGAAAACAAAATAAAAATGTTTTTGAGAGAAAAAATTGTGAAATTATGAAAGTGAAGAAATAAAATCAAAATATTAAAAACATGGTCAATACGTTAAAAGTTATTTTTGCTAAAAGTGTGCACATATAGTAATAGTAGTAGTAAATGCTTCTAGCCACAGACTTAGAGAAGTCACAGTAGTCTAATGCAGGACTGGACCAGAAAAGACAGAATGCTAGATATCATCCTAAATAATGTGCAGAGGCAGGCATAGTCAGAAGTTGCAAAGAGACATCAATGGCCATGCAACTGTATGATCTAGAGTGTGTGGAAGGTAAAAAAGAAAGACAACAATGATGTGGATTTTAGGAGGAGCAGATTACAACAAACTTGGGGAGAGGTCAAAGAAGAGTAAGAGGACTGGGACAAACTAAGGAGAAAATGAGTTGTCAGCTAGGGTGTGGGATGCAATACTCAGATGCACAGAAAATGGTTTGGGAAACTGGCAAATAGCCTAAAAAGGAGAAGGACAAAGTCGCTATACAGGTAGGTGAGACTAGTGATTAGTGCAAAAGACAGAGCATATAAGTGGTAGAATGGAGGCAGTTGGAATTTGTAGGAGGCAAGCAAATGAATAGCAAAGTCGATGAGGACAGTAAAGACAAAAAGTGCAAGGGAGTTAGAAGAAAGGCATTCAGAGCAGAACAAACTCTTTTTAGATGTAAGGTGCAAAGAAATAAAGTAGGGATGATAGGAGAAGACTGTGAAAAAGTAGCAGTACTGAACAGATACTTTATTTTAGTCCTTATAAGAAAATAAAAAATGAGGGTTACATGCTGGGAGGGAGACAGGGCAGAGTGGGGACAGAAATGAACAGACATTTGGATAGAGGGGGAGCAGGGTGAGAGAAAACTGGCTCTCTTTAGAAATGCACAGGGACTGGATGAGTTAGTTCTCAGGGTCCTCAAACATTTGGCTAGTCTGGTGACAGATCCACTGATTGAGGTATTCAACAAATCACAGGCTACAGTAGAAATATTTAAGGGCTGGAAAAAAAGTAACAGTCCTACGTTTGCAAGAGCAGAAGCATAGGTAAAATTCCAGGAACTACAAGTTTGGTAGCCTCACAGCAGTGGCAGGAAAAGTCATGGTGAGAATCTTAATGAGAGTTGCTTTCCATTTTGGAATCTGATCTTCAGGACAAAAAAAAAATGTATGCATACATTCATGGACTTGTGGCCTAAGAAAGCTGACAGATAAATCTGATCCAGTTTTATGACTGGGTTGCAAGTGGACTTATCAGGGGATTATGGGTATATGTGGCCTACCTCAACATCACAAGTACAGTGATAGTCCCATATGTGAAGCTGACAGGAAAATTTGTGAAGCTCGTAGTAGGATAAAGACTAAGGAATTGAATTATGGCAAGGCAAATGGCAGGGCATAAAGGGTTATAGTGAGAAGGACAATGCCAGAAATAGTGAAATTCCTGGTGGAGTACTACCTGGATTGATTCTGGGTCCAATACGCTTCAGTGTGTTCATTTCAGACACATCTGATGAAATAAATTCTAAGAACAGGAACAGCCTATTTTCTGATTGATAAAATCAAAAGGACAGCAGTGCAGGTTGGTAAAGAAGATTGCAAGCAGAGATTTGGAAAGGCTGACCAAGTGGGATGAAAAGGGGCAGCAAGATTTACTGCAGACAAATGAAAAGTACTATACACGAGTCACAGCAGCCAGGGTATGAAATATAAGCTAAGGGACAACTGGTTAGGAAAAGGATCTGGAAATGCTAATGACACTTGCTTGGACCAACAGATGTGGAATGAGAGCAGATGGGAGCATTCTTAGGGAGATAGACACCAGAGACAAAGAAGGAATATTCCTCATATCATGGTTCTTGATTAGGCCATACTTTGAGTAGTATGTGTGCATTTAGGGGCCATACTAGAAGAGGAACATCAGGCTACTGAAGGAGTCCAGAGGGAAGCTACCAGAAGTTACATTGGATGGGGGATATATTTTTCTGTTTTATCTGTGATTATAAATTACAACTGAATACTGCTATTAACTTAAGTTGCCTCACTTTTCCACCACTTATAAAGTGATTTTTGCACTCTTAACTGCTTTTACTCATTGTTTTATCTCAGATTCAAAGTTACAGCTAAATACAGCTATTAGTTTAAGTCTCTTTACTGTTCCACTACTTGGAATGTTTTTTTTTTTGCTGCTCTTAACAGGGTTTACTCATTATGTGAGGATCACCTTAGTGATAGTAGTGGTTATTCTGGTGGCAGAAAGGGTAGTTGCTGTAGTTCTAGGAAGTTGGCACTATGGTTATTTTACTTTCCCAGTTTGTTTTATATTGTACAGAACTGCATTTTGTACAGTAGGATTCAAACATGCGCTCCACATTTGCAGGTATTTTCAGTTCCAATTTTTATCAAAGGTAGTCTATCCCACCCATATCCTGTCAATAGGAGGGGTTACTGAAACAAAGAGGCATAACAAGCTGGACATGTAGAGATGCACACATTCTATCTTTCTAACAGCCCTCAGCAGTACTATGTTGCCAGAGGCAGCCCATAGCTGCTCTAAGTAGCTCAAACCCTACAGATATTTAACAATCCTACATTTTGTTTGTCACAATTACATAGGATCATAGGAAGTTACTAGGCTTACGACCCTAGGGCCCTTACAACCCTAGCCAAGTTCTTACCCTTATTTCCATGATCAGCACCTCTTGCCCCTGTCCAAGAGGGACACAGGTGGAACTCCTGGTATGAACTTATGATCACCCTTCTAACTGTCCAGCTTGTGTTTTAAGAGGACCAAAGAGGTATTCTGTTTGACATCAAATCATAACCATTTGAAATAGTGGGACCCATTAGACTGAATCCCAAGACTGAATGTCTGAAAGAAAGGACTTACATATACTAAATCCAAGAAGCCATTTCTCAGAATATTCCCTTTTCTTCAAGGTATGGTGATCTCGGAGTTGGTATTTATAAGTCTGGGATGTAGTGGAGTTTAGGGGGGCTTGCCCCCTGCAAAAAGAAGTTTAAAGGAGAAGTGTGATTTTCGAGATTCAATCTTCTCCCGTGTTTTCAGTCTTTTTTTTCTGGCTTGTTGGCAGTAGGCATTTTAAGTATCAACATTTCAGTAGGGAACTTTCTAAAAGTCTTTATAAATAAACTCAAGTTCTACTACTCAGTATCCTAAAGCACTGTAGTAACTGCCATACTCTCACAGATAATCCACTATTAGTAAACACAAGTAACTCTGAGAGAAATCCAAATACTTAAGAGATATGGAAATCTTTTCTCACAAAAACACAGCCTATTAGCTTCACACAAAATACATGACAATCCCACTACTGTATTCTGAGACAAAAAATATATCATATGCTAATGCTGTAAAAAAAATCGTTGGGGTGCAGCAGTGGGGTCACACCCATGAGGTGATTCCTGTTGAGACAATGGGTGTGCAAATTTAGAGTTGGTACATTTAAGTAAGGGAGTAAGGGAATGCAGGAGCACTTTCCCCTTTTCAAACAAGCTCGATGTGTGTGTGTGTGTGTGTGTGTGTGTGTGTGTGTGTGTGTGTGTGTGTGTGTGTGTGTGTGTGTGTGTGTGTGTGTGTTAGAAGCAAATATTGTATTTGCATTCCTTTCTTAGGATTTGAGTGTCATGCAGGTACAGAGTGTCATGTTGATTACATTTCATTTTTTAGTGGTGTGGTTCTATATAGTTACGCATATCAGTATGTATATTTTTTACAATTGTGTGATTAGTTTTGCATAATTATTTTTGAGGGCTTTTTTGCTCAAATACATTTTTCTAAATTATATTTGTCTTGATTAGTTTGTTACTCAGTTTCACAAGCAATCAGAGAGGGTCCTGCTAATCATCAAAGTACATCAGTATGTTTTTCATCAAAAAAAAAAAAACACTAATGGTGCCTTCCATGTGTACATTCCAGCATAAGTAAAGGGGAATGTTAAGGTGAGTTCCTTTCACTTATACAGCTACCTGTTGATAGTGCTGTACACCGCAGTGTAAGTGAAAGGAATGAACCCTTCATTACCCTTTATTTATACTATGATACATCCGTTTTATATACTGTGTGCATTGCAGTGTAGGTAAAGAGGAGCACGTCTAATTCCATATGGGCCGCAGTGTAAGTGAAAGGAATGAACCCTTCATTACCCTTTATTTATACTATGATACATCCGTTTTATATACTGTGTGCATTGCAGTGTAGGTAAAGAGGAGCACGTCTAATTCCATATGGGCCGCAGTGTAAGTGAAAGGAATGAACCCTTCATTACCCTTTATTTATACTATGATACATCCGTTTTATATACTGTGTGCATTGCAGTGTAGGTAAAGAGGAGCATGTCTAATTCCGTTCACATATACTACAAATCAGTAACAGTGATATTGTTCTGCTGAGAATGGGTGACAGTGAGTTAAGGGGAAACTGGCTTATACCCACTGTTCTTTCCCCTTACTCTGAGGCAGAGTGATCTCAGAATTATTATATATAAGTAGCAGGGGTGTTGGGGGGCTGGGTTTTGGGGGTAAAGCACCCATACAAAAATATTTCAGAAATTTTACAGGGAGTTCACAAACTTGCTATTTTAATGATAATCACATTTTACTGCTAGCAGTTTTTTTTACAAATGTCATCTTGATTTAGTTTACTATACAATAAAGCCATTGAAAAACACACACTCTTATGCAATTCTGTCCATACTAACACTAATAATGAAACGGTAAAGATAACATTGTAACTGGTACTATAGCATCATGAGTATACTAATATCAACACTAATAATAAAATAGTAAAGATAAAACTGTAACTGGTACTATAGCATTATAAGTATACAAGTTCGCAGATGACTGCAAACTAGGCGCCATAATCGACTCTCCAGCTGACACAAGCATCCTACAAAAGGGCCTCATAGAAACAGACAACTGGTGCCAGAGCCATGGCCTCAAGCTAAACTCCAAAAAGTGTATAGTCATCCCCTTTGGCAAAAACAAAGTGCCCACAAATTACCACATAGGTGGTAATCCATTAAGTATGGAAGAAGTAATTAGGGACCTAGGGACCCAAGTTGATAGCAATCTCTCATTTGACAACCACGTGGCCAAAGTGGTTAGAAAAACATTTTATATAGCCCACCTAATCATGAAGGGATTCACATCTAGATCAGGGGACGTCATCGTGCCTCTTTACTTATCCCTCATCAGGCCCATAATTGAGTACAATGCCCCTTTTGGGATGTACCTTACCAGACACCTGCAGCAACTGGAAAGACCCCAAAAGTACCTCACCAAGAGGATCAAAGGGCTCAAACAGATGCCATATGCTGCCCGGTTAAAGAAACTCCAGCTCTACCCAGTGGCATACCACCTGTTCAGAGGCGATCTGTGCCTGACGTATAAAGCCATGTCCAACCCGGAATTAATGGACATGCTGTACCTCAGAAAATCCAAATCCCATCAAGCTACATGCTTGAGAGACTTGAACCTCAGCACTGAAATAAATAGGACATGCTGGAGGGACAGATTCATAACCCAGAGGCTCCCTTCACTCTGGAATAAAATCCCAGTCCAGGTTAAGCAGAGTCCCTCATTGACTCTCTTCAAGAGGAATCTTGATGAGTGGATGGGAGATCGTAGGTTTACCCTGGGTATCACTTCTGTGTCACTGTTAGACAGAGGCACAGTATACTAACCTCGAAAAAGGGCATAGCAAAATTCATTTAAAATGGGAGGCGAAAGCCAAACACACTCTGGCTAGGTTTATAAATGCCCTAGGGCAGATAGCCTAGTATGAACCTAATACCAACACTAATAATAAAACACTAAATATAACACTCTGACTGGTACTACAGCATCATGAGTATACTAATACCAACACTAAGAATAAAACAGTAAAGATAACACTGTGATTGGTACTACAGCATCATGAGTATACTAATACCAACACTAATAAACAGTAAATATAACATTGTGATTGGTACTATAGCGTTATGAGTATACTGATACCAACACTAATAATAAAACAGTAAATATAACACTGTGATTGGTACTATAAAATCATGAGTACACTAATGCCAGCACTAATAATAAAACAGTAACAATAATACTGTGACTGATACTATAGAATCATGAGTACACTAATACCAACACTAATAATAAAACAGTAAAGATAACACTGTGACTGGTACTATAGCATCATGACTATACTAATACCAACACTAACAATAAACTGTAAAGATAACATTGTGATTGGTACTATAGCATCATGAGTATACTAATACCAACACTAATAATAAACAATAAAGATAACATTGCAATTGGTACTATAGCATCATGAGTATACTAATACCAACACTAATAATAAAACAGTAAAGATAAAATTGTGACTGGTACTATAGCATCATGAGTATATTAATACCAACACTAATAATAAACAGTAAAGATAACACTGTGATTGGTACTATAGCATCATGAGTATACTAATACCAACACTAATAATAAACAGTAAAGATAACATTGCAATTGGTACTACAGCATCATGAGTATAAGATATCTTACAACACAGTCTGAAAATGTACTTCTTTCTACCAGTAAAGCACAGCATAACCTCAACCCATCTAATACCGATTATGTAAATCATACACCTTCTTCTATGATTTCCCTTCTGCAGAAATAACAGTTATCTATCCCAATTATCTCAGCAATCCTGGTATTATTTTTTCCCAGCACTTAGGAAAAAAGCCCTGATTGCACCTATATGACCCATCCTTGACTAGGAGCACAGGCATTTGTGGGACTGGGTATATGAGGACAGGAGTAAGTCACTGAAGCTGGTTCACCCATTCTGGGGGATAGTAGCAGCCTGGCTCACTTGTCAGTATGATGGGCCATGATAAGCTCCATACATGTAGTGTGCCTTTTGGTTAGTGGATTAGGCATACACTGAAGCATGTGTACTTCCTAAAGGCACCCATAGTAGAACTTTCAAAGGTACTAGTGGGAGGTGGGGTTACAGCATATTGCTTGGCAACAGTATGATGTTGTACCAGCATCCTTGATCTCCTCTTCACTCTGGATATGGGTTGTGTAGAGCTCAGGGAAGTCTAAGGCAAATCTGGTAGGCCCAGTGTGAATGAGAAGAGGGGCTGGTGGTAGCTGAAGGTCACCTGTGGAGAGCTAAAAAAATCCTGGCGTTATATTTATCTTCATGAGGTAATATACACTTAGATTACTCTAAAGAAATCCAGCTTCAATACCTTATGAACTGGGGACACATCTTAAACATCTTTGGAAAACAGAAACTACAGATCCATGCTAGACCTCTGAACCCCCAACTTTAGGACAACTGATGTCCCTGCTTCTTTATCTCCTGATAACACTACTACCAACCATCTATTTTGCCAACTCCACTACTCACTCATTCAATATGATAATTAAAATTTAGTAAAAATACTTGGTTCAGCCAATTCACTGTCTTTCACAAAGCACTGAAAATTCAAAAGCTTAATGACCCAACTGTTATATTCGTTTGAGCAACTAAAACTATGTAAGCTTCTCCCCTAACTAACTTCTTAAGTTGCAGTTATGCATAAGTTATAATATCCAAGTAGTGTGAAAAAATAATACTAAATTCACCATCAAATCTGACCCCACTGGTAGTCTTTTGCACAGTTTAGAAATAACTTCAAGCTTCCTTCTGGACTTCCAAACATACATAACAGGAAGTAATTATTCTTCTTTGAAATAAATGCATAAAATACATCCAAAGTTGAATAACCCATCATGTATACCTATACAGCAGCTCAAAAGCACCAGCTGCTAGGAACCTTTAGCATCAAGCAATGGCTGAAGTAATTCCAACTGGGAAGGCTTCCTAATCATCCCAAAAACTCACAATACCCCTAAAAGCTCAACTGCCCATCTTTCGAATTCCATTCAGCCCCTCAAATGCACCAGGAAAATCAACTGCTTTCAGTCAAAACTCTCACTCTTAATGCCACGCAGACAAATAGCCATACAGGATGTACTCTTATCCTTTTCAAATTTCTCAGCATCTCTCACTCACTCAATTAATCCACAATCACCTCCCCATACTATGAGCATGCACCAGTCGGTCAGATGGATGATATCAAAAACCTATCTGACATGCCTGTGTCTATACACACTGCAATGCACTCCAGCAGGTACCTCACATAAGACCTGGAACTGAACAGCTGAATATGAGTGACCCATAGCACCCTATTAATAACAATAAATACAGTCAATAATCATCTGTTTTTTTTTATTTTGTAGAAAACACATTTGAAAAAGATACCTATTGTACATAGAAATTTAAATTACTTATCTATCTATCTATCTATCTATCTATCTATCTATCTATCTATCTATCTATCTATAATTTTCCTGGCCAGTCAGTTAGGGAAACTCCACATCTGGTTCTATGTAGCCTATAAGAATATGGCAATTAACTTGGGCAACCCATAGTGAAACCCAATTAAGTTGAGAAACCCCTCCTCTCATGTAATAGAAACTCATCTAGAGTGACAAGCAGACTAAATCATTAAACTAATGAATAATTTTACTGACTATAACATAGCCATTGATCATTCAGTACATTTTCATTATATCAGTTTAAATAAAGCAAATATAATAACCTTTCCCACAAGTTATCTTTAAAAAAGGGTCAGTCCTCATCTCCTACATTGCACATATCATCTATCTCATATATTACCCAATTTTAATATGGTAAGCTCACATGAAAATAGTAAATGTAAACCGAATAACCAATATTTACATAGAGCCTAACCATCATCCTTTTTACATCCATTTAATATGTGGTTTTGTTGTATTAAGCCACATGAAATATATGTGCAAGCCCTTCCTTATATTGTCATCATAAGCTCTTGAAAGCAGTAATACCTGAATCCAAATCGTGCAACATAGAAAGAGTGAATCACGCATACATCGAACGAATGAAACCGCGAAAGGGAAAATATCAAAATCGCATAGTTGGCCCATCTGCGGTATAGCTCCAGAAGGTAAGTGTGTGATAGTTACATTACGGACCTTAGGTTTAGGGAGGGGTTAAGGTAAGTGCATAGGTAGGTAATGTATGTAAGGTTTAGTGTAGTGTTTTGTTAAGTGTATGTGTGTGGAATATTTAGTTTATTTGGGTATAGCTCCATAGGGGAAGTGTGCGGGAGTTATGGACCTTAGGGTTAGGGATAGTGCATAGACAGTTATGTATGTGGGGTTAGTGTAGGGTTAGTAGTAGGATTTTGGTGCTTTAATTTAGGGTTAGAAGTAGGGATTTGGTTATTGTATGTATGTGTTTTTTTTATTGTGTTTGGGTAGGTAGTGTGTTGCGGGTGGTAGGTTGGCTGACTATGACGGTTCGAGTTTTACATTTTTGCGCTTTAGTGTGTTTGATGTATCTGCGGTTTGCTCTTTATGTGTCGCGCGATTCAGATTTGGGTTTTTCGTGTTTTGAGGGTATAAAGTAGACCCATGCAGGGCTACTACTCATCTCTTACACTGTTTTCTCAATAAACCATAAGTACAATCCAGTTTCCTTATGACAAGTCCACATTACATTAATAAACATCACCCAGATCACACAGTGTCAAATCATCATCTTAAATATAAACTGTATGACCCAATAAGGCTATACAGCAATCATACACATGAAGCCCCTCATTCCAAACTATAAAATCAAGGAGCCGTAATGCCAGTTAAACCATAGATATAAACTGTGATAATTTGTTATGGAAATTCCATATCTAATGCATGTGGAACTACTAGATCTTAAAGGTACATCATCCCCTGCCAATCAGGCAGGTGACACCTCATGGACTAATCGTCAGTGCTTATAAGTCATATCATAGCAAGATATTCCAAGTATCACATGAAAGCTTATAAAGTATCTTTCTTTTAGTCCAGACTGTCCCCAATGCACAGGTCTACATGACAAAGTAAACACTTGGCTTGGCAAGTCCTACCTAAACATATGTCATTCTATTTGTACATCATTAACTATAAACTACTGCATATTGTTCATTAGCTAAATCTTTTCCAGAAGATTGTCTCTTATCCAGCTAATCAGACAGTTTGAAAACTGTGAACATTCTTCCATCCATTCACAGCTGCATCATCATCAACCTTCTTTTTGCCATTTTTTACATGGGTTGGGGTGTCATGTCAGCTGTCATCATTTTTCTCAAGTCAGTTCAATTTTCCTACCTTCTTTGACAGTCATGTCTTCTCTCATACAATCTATCCATTTCTTTGCTGGATGCCCTGGTTTCCTCTTGTCTTCTTTCTGTCTGTTCCACATCTTATTTACTAGATTGTTTCCTGATTTTTTGCACAGGTGCTCAAACCACTGTAATCTACTATCTTTGACTTTCTCTACAATTGGAGCTACTTTGGCTTCTGCTCTGATGTCCTCATTTCTTTGTCTGCACATAGTGTGCATCCTACCACCCATCTCAGCAACTTTATCTCCATCACCTTTAGCTTCCTCATCTACTCCGCCTTTACTGCCCATGTTTCTGTAACATACAGTAGTACTGGTTGCACCACTCTTTTTTACACTTTTGCCATGCACAGCCCCTGGCTTTCCATGCCAGTTGGCTGCAGCTCTTCTGATTTTAGATTTTACCCCCTCATTCAGACTTCCCTTTTCTTCAACCAACCCTCCCGGATACATGAAGATATTAACCTGTTTTAGTATTTTCCCATCTATCTCAATTCTCAACATCCTCTGATTTCCCCCATTTGCTGCCATTGCATCGGTCTCATTAGTACTCAGTTTCATCCTATGTACCTTCAGTTTTTCATTCAATTACCCTAGCTTTTGCTGAAGTTCTTGCTCAGAGTGTTTCTGTAATGCCACATCATCTGCATACAGCAACTTTGCTAAGCTGTCCCCTTTGACTTGTTTGTTAATGTAGTCCATCACCAGTATGAACAGCAGTGGGTTCAGACCTGAACTCTGATGCACACCCACTCCTACTGGGAACCCATCCGAGTCCAAACACTGTTGAGTCAATGGGTCCTTGTGCATAGCCAGCACTAACTCTACAAATGTTTCTGGTATTTCAAACTTCAGTAGGACTGATCAAATCAGCTTTCCTTGAAACCTTGTCATATGCCTTCTACAAGTCTAGGAATGCTCAGTTGGACTCCTTCCTCATTTCTAACTTTTTCTCAACTATCTGTCTCACTGCAAACATTAGGTCAGTTCTGCTGCATCCTGATCTGAATCCAAACTGCTCATCTCACATCTTATCAATCACCCTCTCCAGAACATTCATGCAGTGTGACAGGAGTCTGATACCTCTGTACTGCCCAAAGTTGAGGATATCCCCTTTTTCTTACACTGGCACTAGTACACTTAATTCTTCTATAGTGGGCTCCTGTTCAAATTTCATCATGGGGCAGTACAGTTTCTTTAGGGTTGTCTTCACTCAGATGCTGCTGGAATTTATCCTTTTATTTAACTTTGATTACCTATAGATTGATGAGCGGGTTGCTTCTTGCATCCCTTATGAAGGGTGTCACATAAATAGGTGTGGAAAATCTTCCTTACATAGTCATTGTATGTGTCACAGTTGCACATTGTTCATTTTCTGAATCCTTTAGGGATGACTGTCTTGCAGATCAGATCAAATAATTTGAAACTGTGAATATTCTTCCATGCCTTCAATGGGTTCTCAATCTACCCTCATTTTTCAAAATGGCAGGAGATCTAAATTTGCATTTCTGGTTCCATAAACATCACTTCCTTATGGTATCTTGAGATGGAGCTTGGTGCTGAAGTGTTGGCTTAGAAAAGTCATGATTAAACCTGATCTTTTTACTGTAAAGTAAACAAACATTACCTGGCTTCCAGAAATGAGTTAACAGTTATTTTTTTATATGCATTTCTGGCTGAAATACCATTATTTTTCGGTACTTTACTGTTATCTCTGAAACTACTCACAGAATTCAGAAAGTGTTCACTATCTGAAAGTTATTAGACCTCATTACAATGTTGTTTTTGTGCAAACATGATACTACTCAGTCTTTCAGCTCTTTGTACCACATGTACGCTTCTCAGATTTTTTCTCTTCATCTGATATTCTGACTCAGCTAGTCTAACCTCTGCTATAAAGCTTTCCACATCAGTCATCATCAATTCCCTCCTGATTGCACCTGACTCATGTTCCACAGAAGTGCTGGTGGCAGTTCTTTCAGTGGTGCTTTCAACACAATAGTCTTCCTCACCATCTAAGTTCTTCCTAAAACATTCCAAAACAAACTCAAATTTCCTGTTTGGATGTAATACTATACACTGAAATACCCACCGTTCTGTAGTTATAGTATACATTGCAATATGTTCAAAGTGTAATTATTTTTATGTCAGGGTGACTTCCAGAAAATTTAGTAAAAGGGTTAAAGTGTATATTTATGCTGTTCAAAGTAAAAATGTTAATAATGCTTTATATAGGCATCTAAGAAATACTGTAGAATGTAACAAATTTTAACATTATATAACAAGCATTGCCTGACCTGAGAGAAGGCAATTTTAAAAATAGGGTAGAAATCAGGGAACCATTATTGGAACTGAGACTAAAGTCAGATAAATTTCCCATGTTGAATCATAATATTACTATTAAATGTTTTTTTAATAGATAAAAGACTAAAAAATTATTTGATATAAAGTTTTTTTTGTATTTATATTAACATATATATTTATTTTTTATGAATATTTGTACATATGTTTTTTAAAAGGATGTATATATTCTGATGAAGTCTTGAGCAATTAAGGGTCAAAAGTGTTTAGTAAACGTGATTGTTGGGATTCCCTTCTCATGCAGTGGATGTTTTTTTTTTGTCTTCATAAAATACACTTTGCAGAGTAAGCTTTATTTAGTCCTCTTGAGACACGTCCAATTTCTCAGTCTTGGATTTATCTTTAACTTCTGCAGCCTCTTCTGTACTAATAGCCATACAGTACACCATCATTAATGAGGTTTTTGTAACTGATCAGATTATTTTTAAAAAAAATGACACTATCCTTTTTCAAAAATGCATATAAATTCTCAATCAATGAGCTTCACAAATGCTGTAACTCACCTTTTTTTACACACAAATATAATTGTTAAAAGCCATTTCTACCAGTTATTAATGGAATCACTAAATCCTCCAGATGTGCTGTAAGACTCTCTGTGGATAGCAGACATAAGGTTTACATCTTTATTTATCAGCCTGTAAATGGCTCATCTCCTGGGCCCTGTTTGTAAATGTTTCATCTCCCATGCCCCTGCTTACAGTTATCAAGGGTATCAGAATTTGTTAGAGATTTGAGATACATGGCTAGGCTTAAAAATGCCCTTGTGGTCATTAGCCTAGTAAACAGCCATGAACCTATAAAACTGTGACATGCTGTCAAACAGCCTACATAATGGAGGAATATATGAACACAAGTGGTTACAGAAAAAAAACAATGAAAGCACATTTGATGGAAAAGTTTTTGTGGGGGAAAAAAGCATTGAAAGCACAAAATATTGACTATATGTTTGATTTAAGGCTTATTTTTAAAGTGTTTGCAAGTAGGTGTGCAGGAAAATGAATATTTGATTGAGATTGATGTGTGTGTTTGTGTGTAAGGGTTATGGTTATGGTAAGGAGAAATATTTACTGTTTTTAATATTTAGTATTATGTGTGTCCTCTGTGCCTTTTTGTCTTGTTTAGAGGTACTGTTAAGGAGAAGGTTTTTAGTAATGTAATGTGTAGGGTTAAGGTTAAGGCCTAGGGTATGGTTAGGGTTAGCACACATGAGTAAAGTGGTGTAGGAGACATGGGTTTCAGATTTTGAGTTTGAAACTAGAAATTCATGGCTGATGCAATTTAGAGAGGTCCACAGTATGCTAGGTGTGGCTAAATATAAGGAGAAGAAGACCATTGCTCTGGTTTAGATTTTAATGTGAACTGTACTATAAAGGAACTATATACAGTCTTATATAGATATGGGTGACACAATCATTCTTGATCTGCTGAAAATTAAGAAAGTAATACCCTATGGTAGGGTGGTGGTGCTCCATTCAGAGTAAATTTCTACAGAAATCTACTGAACTGCCTGCCAGTTAGATGAAGATGGCCCAATTACAAGACAGAGTCCACACTGCAGTGTGGGAATAGGGCCTCCTTTACAAATGGAAAATCTTCTTTCCTTGGCAATCATGTTTTGTACTATGTGTTTTACAGAAACTCAGCTTTGGTGAAAGTTCTGCTAATGTGGTTGGTAAATGTGATGGAAGGAACAAATCAAGTTCCCAGGCATCTGAATAGTGACCTGTTAATGGTACTTCCAAGGTAAAGGAAGACATTTGTTTGCATGTGCCACAGAATATGGATTTCATTTTCTGAAAGTTGATCCTCTGTGGTATAAACAAGCTGAATAACAGGCACAGGTCATTGGCTAGCTTATTTTCTACAACAATATTAATCTTACTTGCATGCCATAACTGTGAAAGGGAGTGGTCTCAGCACAGATCCTTGGGGGAATCTCAACTTCGACTGAGATAAGACACTAATCATGTCACTGACACTTACTTCAGTTCACAGTGAGATTGAGCTCTTGTACTGAAGGTCAGGAACTGTGACAACAGTCAGGCAGAGTTTGTCTTCTGTAGAATAATTATATATCACTAACTCATCAATAAAACATTGATAAGGGCTTCCTAGGGCATTTGTCAGAGCCTATTCTAGAATGCTGTGCTTTTCAATCTGAATATTAGGTCTGTAAGTAGGATGCTGCACCAGCCATGAAAAGGAATGGCGCCTTAGAGTATTGTGCAACACAGCACTGGAATTACAAGTAAGATGCTGGTTAAGTCACATACTACAATACAGTTATACTTAGGGAGTAAAGGAAACATAGGTTGTTGCATGCTCTGCACTCAGGTTGATGAGGTTGAAGGGGACATTAATTCCAGTCAAACAACTGAGCTGTCTCCTACAAGGTACTCAAAAACCAACTGGTGAAATTTAAGGTGTGTATTATCTGAAGATCTGATGAGAAGGAAGAGTTTTGGAGACTAGTAATAAACTCCCACACCAAAAGTAGTGCCATACATCTGATTTTTGAAGATTAGTAACAGCTGGGGAATAGCATCATTGGACGGAAGCCATGCTCCAGTTATTCCAAAATTGCAGAGGCTTATGAGACTGAAACCAAGTCTGAAGATGAGTAAACCTTTCTCTCATATCACCATAATTTCCTCATGTTACTCGGGTAAGCTTTACTATTGCTTTAAAACAGTACAAAACATCTTGGGTTAACTTCAGTGTTGCGTGATAACGTTAATGTTATAAGAGGTATGAGGAAGCATAGAAGATGCACTATCTGAACTAGACATTGAATATACAGTGTGTGCAATGCAACTTGTGTGCTTTAAGTAAACGTTTTTGCCAGAGCAGGACATGAAATAAAGAATTTTGTGGACAAAAGGAGTGCAACCTTAGGGAAGGGTTGGCTGTAGGGGAGAACATTCAAATATTCTCTACTTGCTTTTTTTTCAAAATAAGGTTTACAATTGAGCCCAAATGCTGAAACTCTTATCATCTAAAAACCTACATACAACTAATACATACATTTAATCAGGTTGTTGTGTTTGCTATTAGTTTACCATCAATGTTTTAGCTATCATCTTTGTGTTACACGCTGATAAATATCTATGTGGATTCCTATATAACTGGTTTGTCTACCCTCAGCTAGGGTCACAGCTGAAAAGGGACTTAAGGCCATTTCACTTGCACAGTTTTTAAACAAGCGAATGAATGAATGAGTGAATGAATATGGCCTTTCTCTTAGGTAATTAATTAATTTTGATAGAGAGAGATTTAGGCCACGGTTAGCATTGTCACCTCACAGCAAGAGATTCTCTCATTCGATTCTTGGCTGGAGCACCTTCTGTGTTGAGTCTGCATGTTCTCCCCACGGTCGAGTGATGTTTAAAGACATGCAGGTAAATGCGTGCGTGAATGGGTGTGCCTTCTTTGAAGGTTGGGCATTGGTCTGGCAACTCGGCAACATAAAGATCCACTGTCAATCATTAGCAGACTGGAGTTCCACTGTGGCAACCCCTAAATGGGAAAAGCCGAAAGACTTTAAAGATTTAATTTATAATGACTATTTATCAGACCTTTTTGATAAGTTACAGGATGTCTTTTCCCTAAGTTGTACTAGCTGCACCACATGTAGGTTATTAGTTTCACATATTACTGTAATAAATGTTCAATAATACTGTTGTATAATAGGCCACTAAATAATGTCATCTGAAAACTCCTGATTTTTAAAATCACTCATTTGAAATTCATCTTGAATGCATTAGCTATTGATAACCCTTTGCAAAGTTCCATAACACTGGTGTTATTAGCCTTACTAATATAAACCATAACTTTAAACACAGCAGTAGTATTACCTAATTTAACAACAAGGGAATACCACTGTGGTTTACTGATAAGTTCAGGAAAATTAATTACCATATAGAATTTTAATCATCTGCACCAAAATATGATGAACAAAAACTGAGATACAGTTTCTTAACTATAATTAGGTAAGTGAAGTAATCTGTTATAAATGCTAAGTACAATGTTTAGTTTATATATAAGCATAAGGGTCCCCTTCAGAATGCCAAAATTAAAAACTTCAAAACCCATATGATCGCAGACCATATGTTCGAAGTTTTGAAATACTGACATTCTGAATGGGAAATCGCATACAGTGCGGACCGGGAGATTTCCCTTGTTCTAACTGTAGTGCAATCTCGGAGTTGATATATTTAAGTAAGGGGTGTGGGGGGGTGAAGCCCCCCTGCTATACACAGTTTGATGTGTGTTTTTTTATCTTTACGGGTCTAGTTCACATTTTTGAACATTCAAATGTTCAATCATATGGTCTCGGCCATATGAATTTCAAACATTTGAGCATTCGGTTATGTGAAGTAGACCCAAGCATAATGATGTTATCATGTTAAATGAAACACCAGTCTACACTACCTAGTATATCACTTTTAAAGTTAACAGCACATAGAATCTGAGATACCCGTGACTGGATGAAAATATATTAAGAATAACTGATGAACATATACCGAAATCCTTTTTCTTTCCCCTGTGAAATGAGCTGTTACAAAATGTTAAGTAAACTATTTATTTTAGATATACTATTCTCATTACAAATCATGTTTTGGTTATGGCTTACAATGCTAAATAAATTTTGTATTCAAATGCATAGCAATAGGCATTGCCACTCTCACCTCCTGGTGCAATGCACATTCAGTGCTCATGCTAAATCAATTACAGTTATTAATGCATTCCAAAAAATCTGGACTAGTTTACTGGCTGTCTTACTGAAGTTATGGGTGCCCCCATGGCTGGCCTTAGGCACAGGTCAATTAGGCGGCTGCCTAGGGTGCCAGTCTAGCAGGGGCACTTTTCCAGTATTTATTTGGTGTAGGTAGACCAGGATGGGGGCACCAGGTAATGTGGTGGTGGGCGCCATGGAGCCCTTTTGCCTAGGGCACCAGTTGAGCTAGGGCCACTCCTGGGTGTCCCCTACCATTACATATTATAACAACAGATGTGAACCCTAATACCCTTCTAGTATGCCAGATGTTTACTAAATAAGCTGCAGGTTTTACTTATTTAATGGTTTACCCATACTTAGCCTCCCCCCAAAAAAGCTGCAGGTTCTACTTACCTAACAGCTTATCCCCCCACCAAGCCTAATCAGCAAAGGAACAGCCACACTGTTTTGAACGTACCACCTCTTCAGAAAGGCTGTTTCAAATACCATCTCTTCAGGAAGACAATTTTAATAACTCACATTTTCTGTGAAATGTGTTTCCATGTGGAAACACACTAATGTGGAGTAGTGGCCACTTACTGTATAAAAATGCTGTGTGTGTGTGTGTGTGTGTGTGTGTGTGTGTGTGTGTGTGTGTGTGTTATGTTTAAAAACCTGATAGTGTATATAGTCTGTGCATTACAGTAGTTAAAACCTGTACTAGCACAGTCTAATGCGGACAATGTACAGAAATGCTGTTAAAATAAGGCTGGAAGAATGCAATATTAGAGATGCTTGCCTCAGAGAAGGATTTTCAGGCAGGCTGTGGAGACCCTTGATGGACCTGACCAGAACAAGCAGTGGAAATGCTGGAAGAATTCTTAGAAGTCTTGTGGATTTCTTCAGGGAATACCAAGAACATTTTGGTGGATATATATCGAAGTCAGACTAACCTAAGCTGGAACACCAAGTCTCAACTATACTGAGTGCTGTGCTGTTTTCTATTACTTTAAAATGGAATAAAGCTGAACCAGAATTGCGTCAATCAACAGTATGCTTAATTAAAGATGGAAGTGACCTCCACTATTTTTATTTTTTTTTCAATGAAAATAAACTTCAGTTGAACTAAGAAACTGTCTCCAGTATATTTCACTTGCTATAGAAGAAGATGATGCTGCACTATCTCTTTATATAACATTTCACCAGAAATATGAATGGTGAAAGGGATAGCAGTTTATTTTAATTATTCAATGACTGGCCATTAATAATCCAAAATGAGCATATTGATTGGTCAGCCCAACCAGCATGCCTGTTATAAATCCGAGCATATACCAATGGAAAAAGGTCCTGTCGGGCTGGACATTTTTCCATTAATATATGCCATAAAAATGTCACTTTCTTTCCCTTAAAATAAATAAATAAACTTGCAAAACCAGACACTTGAAACCAATGAGAAATATGGGACAGACAAAAATAAAAGAATAATCAGGTACATTATGAAAAACTAGAGAAACGTACCAGATTATCCTTTTATTGTCTATGTCCCATTGCTCCCATACCTTCAAAGTGTCCAGGATCTTAAAAAAAAAACAGCAATGGAGATGATCTTTTCTCCATTGCTTCCTATATACAGCACCCATCACACATCACTAATATACTGCATAAGCGTAGGAAAGAAAGTCCCATACGCATGCGCAGTATATTAATAAAAAGCAGCAGGATATCCTGGGAAAGTGGAAGCACACCACGGAGCTGTCATGCAATGACTTTAAGAAAAGTAAGCAATTCTTTTCTTAAATAATGTCATTGTGTAATAGCAATAACCGACTCTGTGGTGTGGTATATTGAAGATTTAAGCCCTCGTGATTAAACCACACCAACCGTGGGTAAATCTACAATATAGCACACTGACGTCATCGGTTATTGCTATAATCCCCTATTATTTGACTGATTTCAGCAGAAACTGTAGTCTTTAAGAGTAATGAGAATGGTACAGAAGAACATAGGTTATACCTTTCACCTCACTCACTTAACTATTTTATGAAAATGTTTCTGAATTTGACTTTTAACTAACCAAAACAAAACTACACTTTAGCAAGATCTTTATCCGTTACACTGTTGTATGCAACTTATCTCATACTATTGCAAATATTTAAAATTGAAAAGCTACGCTATTACATTTAACCCTTTTCCAGCAAGAAACTGTCTATGCAAGATAAAACTTCACTTTAAAGTGGGATGGTCAATCATATGTTGTATTTCTGTCACATACCTGAACATTTTACTATAATGTGTTAAACAAACAGCATACCTGGCTTTAGTTTGCAAGACATTAATACATAATCGGTGTGATCCTTCTGATCTACTTTTGCAGTTTAGTAATAACTCAAGTAAGAGTCATTTAGAAGTGCAAATTTCACTTTACTAACATAATACACTTTCTCAATCCCGGCTTTAACCCAAGGAAGGTATCAGCTTGCTGTAACATCCAATTTAAAAATCTGTTGTGCACCTTAAATGCAATGTTGACATGCATCTTTGGCCACTGGCTAACATTTATGCAAATTTGACAAACTGACTCAACCTGGAATTCAGAAAGGAGTACCATGACTGGTAAGCCCTAAGATGAGTAGTCAACCCCTAGCAGTAACCTTTTTAATTTAGGGACAGGCTCACAACAGTTTATATGGTCAGTAGAATCACCACAGTAGGCCATGGGCCATCTGAACTGCCATGCTAAATGATAATGATGCATTACAGCAGAGTGGCTAATGCCAAATGGCTATGTGCTCCTCCAGAAATGCATATGGAAAGGTATTTATGCTGACAATCAATCCAGAGACATGCTCAGCAGTATAACATATCATGGCCAGCCATAATATTTAGTAAGGCCAAAATGCTGCATTCCCACCATCATACTCAATGGGGAAGACTGCAATGCGGGTACATTTAGGCAAGTTCAGAGGAAAAGCAGTGACAGAGGTGTGTGATTATGTATATGTGTGTGTGTCTGCAGTGGTATCAGATGACAGTATATTTGTATGAATGTCTGCCCTTCGCATTCAGTCTCCCACACATCACCACACATTCACCCCTTCACTTTTGCCAGGGGCATTCCCTCCAAACAGCTCTTCCCCTTCTCTTGACGCATGAGTAGGATCCCACCAGTCTGTACTAATGAAGCCACACTTCCCAATGTGCCCTTAAGTTTGCTCTACCCCCCCCCACCACACCATCCCCGGGAGAGGCAAGTGGGCTATATCCCCTTACTCCCTCCCTTCCCTGCCTGGCTCAATTGCCAGTACTGCTAAATAAACCCACTTACCTGGATCAGAGTTAACGCTCCGTCCCTTTGTGGTATGGAGTAGGGTTAACTTTAGTGCAAACTTTTGGAGGAGTGTTTTATCTTTTAGCAAATTATTCCAATATTTTTGTATTGTTTGCTTATAACATCTCTTTATGTGCTTTTTAGTAACAGCTGCATATTCAGGGATGCTTTAGCAGCCATCTCTGGAATCTTCACTTTTATTCTGGAGCAAACCTAGTATTCCACAATTAGTCATCTTGGTTAAGCTCAAAAAATCTGGACAAAGCCTAAAATAATGGGGGAGAGGGGCGAAGGCCCCCAAATAGGGAAAGATTTGAAATATTGCACTTATAAACTTAGAAAGTTGCTTGAATAACAGGATTTGTGCTTGTGTGCATTTTGCAAAGGACATTAAGTCTAAAACTCAAATGTATGTCATTATTTACTGACTTCAATTCTCAATGATTTGCCAGAAAACCACAAATTTTATGAGGAATATACCAATAATATGAGGCAAAAATCTGAACATTATGTAAAAGTCTGGACAGGCATGAATACAAGTATCACAGGTAAGCAGCACTGGGTGTGCTCTGCTCTACCTAACACAATGTGACTTCACTCCTTTTGAAGGGCAGTATTACATTTTTATATCTCTTACTATGTTTGCCTTAAAGGTTAAGTGTTTAAATAGTTTACAATCCTGCATTATGCTTAACATAGTTTTAAACCTGTCTTGCAATAGAATCTCTTAAAAATTTTAACAATGTGTAGCATCCTGAGTATCCCTTAAATGTTAACCCCTGAAACAACAAAGACATTTGTGCCTAGTTAAGACAGCTACACTGAAAGCATTACACTTCAAAAACAACAAAGAACTTGTATTTATTTTTTTGTTCACTGGGTTTGTCCCACAGAGTCAAGACCACTTTCAATGAAGGCTTGAGAAGAAAAGAACCTCTGTCAACTATGACCAGAGTGAAACAGGTTTATGACATAATTATGAAACTCATAATTATCCAGCACACTGGAATAGTTTTATATATACCAGTTTCACTCATAGTACATGATTACAGCAACCCTCTCCCTAAACCTATCCCTTCCCACTCCATAAACCTATATCTCCAACCCCCTACATAACCCTAAAACTCCTTGCTCCCTAATCCAAAAACACCCCCACCCAGCTGCTTGCCCAAAATCATATTCAGGTTTGAGCATGAGCCAAAGCCTGCATGTGCTACAAATTGCTTGAGTCCCTGTCTTCAAGGCAGTGGATTTCCAAGCACCTTTAGTAAACCCATTTAAACTTGCACGTATGCACTGCATATTTGGCACTTTTAAGAAGAAAGCCCACAGACATTTGCAAGAAATACTTAGTCTCAAACATCTCATTTAAGCATGGTAAACATAACATTATATCACTCTATCACAGGATGACAGCATAGCTTTAAGTATACCATAGAACCCTGCACTGCAACTCAACCTGCATTTATTTAGCTTTGTTTTAACACTAATTTATGTGCATGTTAAAAGTTGTTTAGAAACAGAAATTAAGTCAACACATTTGTGCAAAATATGTCTTAATCACAATGATGTTATTCTCACCCTCATTTCCAAACAAGATATGTTTAGCTGTAATACAGGTAGACATGGTACCTCTGGAGCATTTTGTTAACTCTACAAAATAATCAGCTGTAACTAAAGAAGTTACTTGTGTTTTTGCCAGCATGATTCGGTTTATGCTATGCACCTTGTAACTGGTTTAAATCCATTCAGTAACAATTACCTATCTTAATGCAATTAGCTTTTTTTAAATCATGAAGCTTTTTCTATGCATCTGTGTATTTTTTGTAGATGTTGACCCTAATCACTTTACATTTCCCCCTAACAGCTGAAGTGGAATAGTCATTACTACTCTGCTCCCTAGTTTTAGTTCATGTTTTTAATGATATACTGATCAAAAGCAGTGAACCACACTTGACCACAAAGAACTAATTGTTGAAGAGAATATTTGCATTTGTGACATGTGTACATATTTTAAGTTTGTTTGTGTCCTTCAGCTTTTCCCAGTTAGGGGTCACCACAGCGGAACTCTGGTCCGCTAATGATTGGTAGTTGATTTTTACGTGCCGAGTTACCAGCCTTGATGCACAACCTTCAATGAAGGTACGCCCATTCACGCATGTCTCCACGCAGAAGATGCTCTAGCTGAGAATCGAACCGGACAGCATCTTACTGTGAGGCGACAATGCTACCGCAGCACCACCACCGCGGGTACGTGTACATATTTTAAGTAAACAATGGAAATTGAGAAGATGTATTGTTCCATGGTTTATATTTTTTATTTTATTTTATTTTACTCAGGACCAGAGACTTAACCACAATTATCTGTATAACAGCACAGTTCTTAGACTGTTTTGTATAAATTCTGTGTATTGAACTTTATGAAGGAGAGCTATCAAACTTTTTAATCGATTTAACCTGTATGCATACTTAAAATTGTGAAAGAAATAAATGTCCCTGGCTGGGACCTGAGCTTCCAGTCTTGCAACATTTAGTTGTATTTACCAATTTGAAAGCATACATTTACTACAGATAGCTTTTGCTGCTGCATTCAACAAACCTACATAGTTTACTTTTAAATGTGACCATTACATGTCTTGTTAAATAACTACTGACCAATTAATTTAGTAATCTGAGAGTTTTGACAACAATAAGCAGCCTCTCACACCCACCATGACATAGCTGAAGGATTATAAAATTCAGTCCATCTTAGCCACTGCAAATACTGTCACTTTAGTAGGCTGTCAATTTTCTGAAAACAGCAAGTAGTCCCAATCTTGCCTTAATGGATGTTGATTTAAAAACACTGCTTTATGTATAGTTTATATACAAACTTTAGTTGAATGCAAAATGTTGCATCTTTAAACAGGGCAAATCAGCTAATATTCAGAAACATAACAGCTGCTTTAGTACCTAGACAATGTATATTTAGTTGCTATATCAACACAAGATGCATCCACCTATAAGCTGTAACACAGATTTCATCAAGAGATAATGTGGCTGCAGCCCCTAGCACTTGCGGACATTTTTAAAATATGTTTCATTCAGACAACCATTAAGGGTAGCTTGAAATTTGTTTTTTTTTTTTTTTTTTTACTTTTCATCCTAATTCCCACATGCACTCAACAAAGCTCTGGAGAGGAGCATTTGGTTTGTTTGTTCTCTTTTCAGGCCAAGATGGCAGTTCTGCCATGGAAATGAGAATGATACAACTGATGAGAGCATTTTGTCTCAGGAAGGCTGTGAAGCAAAAAACAAAGACTGAAAACACTGGAAATGACAGTATATCATAACCATCTTAAACCTGTACATTACTGAGGAACATAAGAAAATGTTGTAGAGTTATGGCATTTGAGCATGCTTTAAATGTTGAATTATTTTCTGGCACTGTTTTAAGAGCTTCATTTCCATTCTCATGAAAGATTATTGCAACATCTCCACAAATAAAAGTGGTTAGAAAAATCTTAGGTGCATAGGTAAGTACTAGGCTAGCTACTCTTGAGAGCCATTTTAAGCCTAGCCAATTTCCCTTTCACAGGTGAGAATTAAACCCAGCACTTTCTTTCTGTGAGGAAAACACCTTAACCATTATACCAATCCACAACCTTTAATTTCTGTTAAGCAATATTACCACAATTGTTTAATTTACTTTCAGATGTTCTTGCCATGAGACCCTTACACTATGTAGGTTCAGATACGTTTTTACAGCCTTGTCCTGACAGCTATGTGATACTATCCCCTACCCGCCCCGTATGTATACTAATTCTATACGTGAATAAGTTTTCTTGTCCTTTTAACTTGACTGTAGCTTTTACTGTAACATATACTTACAGTTTCAAGTTCTTGTAAATATCAAGGCTGTTTAAGCACCTGTACAGAAAGCAAACAAGAACAAAAAAAAAAAAAAAACAAACAAAAAAGGATGAATTACAGATTAATAGCCAGATGCTTGATCCTTTGTTCACTGACAATAGTTCTGTAGATTTTTACCAGCTGCTGTAATTTATTTTGTTACACTACAGCTGCTTCTCTGAAATTATTAACTTTTAAAGTAACTCTTACGTGAAATGTAACAATTTTATTCAAATACACAGATGGAAGAGACATTCAGGATGAAAAAAGTTAAATGGCAATGTTTTAACTTGTTTATTATATCAGCAATTTGTGCAGACTTGTTATATTTAAGGACAGTAAAAATGGTGCAGATAAATACAATTTAGTCTTTTAACTTCACACATATAAAAGAGTACCATAAGAGCAAATCTTTCTGCTTAGATTTTAACCTTGCAACACTTTAAACTGTATTTTAGTAAATCATGCCTGCTATTGTGTTTTACCCAACATCAGCTCCACTGTTTAAAGTACTTAAATATGCAAAACAATAGTAGTACAATTAATCTCTTTCCAGACAGAAATACATTATTTAGTTATGAATCGTGTTGATCAAGCATAAGACTTATATCCATCATTTAACAGACCACTGGACTTTTGAGCATTATGAAAACCTCATAACTGTTTATGCAGTCTGCAGATTAATTAATACACATGCAGAATATCAGAAATGTGTAGTTCAGTCAGAATTCATAAACTTGTATCAGAACTGTAAATTTTATATAGAATTCACTATACCTGATCTATAATATGTCCTCATATTTTTCATGATATGTTTAAATTGTACCATACAAGTATTTCTTCGTGTTCCTATATATCTTTAATACTGACCTTCCTGGACTGCATGAAGTCCATGAACTTATATTTCCTGTATGACTGCTGCTACTGTGTGGCTGAAACCATCAGTACAGAATAAAAAAAAATGACTTTCACATCTTTGGCCATCACACTGCAACACTGAATATCTTGATACAGACTCAAATTTTGTGGGTAGTTATTAAATATTAAAAGTTGTCATTTTTTAATTCATATTATTATTTAAAGTGAGGGCAGTATTATACAAATAATAAGCTATCAAACTCTGATACAACACTTGTTTTGAAAATATTTGCATTTTATAAAGTGATTCATGTTTTTCACCCCACTGCATACTTCAAAATTTTTGTTCTCTTAATAAGCATGAAAAAAATAGACCAGATCTCTCGCTGTTGTAGGATGAAGGCAAAGGATAAGGGTTACTTTTATGGCATACTTTTGAACCTCAGGATTATACACTTTGGCAATAGGATGATCACTGTGCTATACTTCTCTTGTATTTTCACAGTATCTAAGTTGGAAACTGACAGTAAGGGAAATAAGATGTCAGCTTTGAAGTTGGGTCACTAAGGCACAATTGCGATGGTTGCCGGGTCTTTCTTTTTTGCTTGAAAGCTCATAGATTTTTCCCAACTTCCATATTCCAGTGTGAAAATAACAAATGTCTTCCGGGCCTGTGCCATACTGACTGAGAAACTGGATGTCACTCTACAACAGTTCCAAGTCATTACTGAAGTCAAGTAGCCCTAGAATAAACAGCATACTGCCAACACAAGTGAAAACATAAGACAACAGACCATGAGTTCTTTATCAAAAATGATGGTAGACACATGGAATCAAATCAATTAGCAGTGGTAAACTCTAAAAGTGTGTGTTTTTACCAAATGAATACATAGCTAATTATAAAATGTTGATAATTTGTACCATTAGGACCAAGAATGTGCCCTTATCCCATGATTTGTGATCTATATCGACCACAGATGCTTAAAACTAACAAAACTGACAAGAAATAATGTTTTGACAGGGGAAACCCCCTTGTTATCCCCCACACAACTTACTAATTATATACACCAAGTCCAAGATCACACAATAATAGGAAAATGATAAAATGCCACTCCCCACTGTCTACTGATTCCCCCAAATTGAAATGCCAGCATTTTCAATAAACTGGCATTTCAGTTAAAAATACATCTTAAAAATGTTCAATGTAATGAATGTTCAACACAGCACACTGAACCCAGTGGTGTAACAGGTAGCAAAACTCAACTTTGTGAAGGCTGTGGGTTCTAGTCCTACATCGGGTAGAGGGGGTGGGATATATATATATATATATATATATATATATATATGGTTTCACTTCATAATCATGAAATGCTGAAATACTGAAGTTGAGCATTCTGAGACCATGAAGCCGAACCATTCAGAATACCGAATCCCACAACCACGAAACACACAACCATCAACATACACCACATAATACATACACCATTCCACCCACACCACACAAACCAAACAAACCTAGACTACATATAAGCAGGGGGGGCAAGCCCTCCTGCACCCCCCATGTGGTTGGCTGCACCCCCACACCCCCCCACTTATATATACCAACTCCGAGATCACACATAACATAAAAAAAAAATCACACCACAGCATTCTCCACTCGCTCGCACACAAATACACATCACACATACACAAAAACCAACACTCACACTCATACTTACACCTCCCTACCCTTACCCACACAAACAACATACGAAAACTCACTCACCTGCAATTTCAGGCACCATAACACTACATGCAACTTACCGGAAATGCATAAGTGCGAATTCGAGATTCTAATTCGCTCTTATGCACTTTCGGCATTCTGAACTTTTGGCTTCATGATCTCGGAATGCTGAACTTCAGTATTTCAGCATTTCGAGATTATGAAGTGAAACTATATATATATATATATATATATATATATATATATATATATATATATGTACACACAGGTCTACTACACAAACGATATCCCCTAACACCAACTTTTAAAACACCGAGCTGACACCTCACATATCCGACACACACAATGCCGACACTACAAAATCCCAACAAACCTCCCTACAGCATACAGACAATAACACACACAAACAACATACAGAAGAAAAAACAGCATTCCAAATAAAACTACCTAGTTCCCCTCGCCCACCACCTAAACTAATATAAACCCTTGCCACTAAGACACAACATATACTACAAATAAAAAACACTAACGTACATACCTTTACATTTCATATTTTTGCAGGGAGGCTATGTCCCCCTGCATCCCCATGGGGGGCTATGCCCCCATCCCCCCCTGCAACTTATAGGTACCGACTCCAGGATCGCACTACAACATCCACAAAGGTGGATTTCCTGTTATGCTCAAGTTGGACTGTCGAGCATTTGGAAGTCGGCATTCTGACATATCAGTCATTTGACACATTGAGTTTTTTGGCTCAGTATTTTAAAAGTTGATGAGATTTCGGTAATCTCAAGTAAATCCATGTATATATATATATATATATATATATATATATCCTTTTCTCCACATATGTTCATCCCATTCAGACTCTTCTGGTACACAAAGATACATAAATAATATAGATAGAGTTATAAACAGATATAGGTACACAGTACTAGTGCAGGTGTGGGGAGTTGAACTAAATTTGTTAAGCTTATTTAATAAAATCACCTTCTTTCTTTATAGGACTTATTTTCAACAGGTCGGGAACTTGATCAGTTTGACAACTGACCTGTGTTTACAAATGTGCTCAAAATAAAAGTCACGCACACACAAGGATATGCTGCCTCAAGTTCTGCACCTTAGCACCACTTAGGCTAGTTTAGACTGTCATTATCTCTCACAGTAGCATTCTTGTAGTCATCCATGGTGAATCTCGATCTTCATTACTACAGTATAAGGTGCATAAATCCTTTTGCTCTAAAATCTGGTATTACAGGATTGCTTGTCAGACAGCACACAACAGGTCTGTGCTTAGAGATCTGCAGTTGATGGTTTTGATGACCAACAAATTCATTCACTTCATACTAGGAACAAGGTATGTCATGAATTCGTGAACTGGAAAGGCAAGGACATTTCATCTGACATCCGCAACATAGATGCAACTGTGGGTAATCTAAAACAAGCTGCTTCAGTGAAAATATGGACAACAATATGGTAAGTGTCTCAAGAATCTTCCAAGTGAATTTTTAGGTAATCATTTACTGCAGTCTCTGAAACAGAATGACAATTAAAAAAACACTTTTATGAAAAGATGATCTCACAAATGACAGCAGAGATTACAAAACCAATATAAAGTCACTTAACACAATAATAAAATTAATTTAGAATTATCGAGTTTAGTTTGTGCAGGGAATCAAGTAATAAATAGCTAAGCAGAAAAGTAAAAACATGAATGAAGAAATAAAAACAAAATGCACGTCCACATTTTCACAACTAAGTAAAACAGATACTGTCTTGACAGACATCAGCGTACAATACTGAATAATTACCTACAAAAATGTATTTTATGAAGGAATTTTATTTTTTCCAATAACTGGACATAACTCCAAATATTAGCAACACTGTTACATGGCAACTTACAGATTTTCAAGTAAAATGGAATACTCTCCAGAAGCTTGTATGGTTAATTATGAATGAAAAAGAACAGCAGTTCAGAAAAATTGAGAATCAGTGTTACAAATTAAAATGCATTCATAGAATGGTACCTTAGTCACTTTAACTAGTTATTCTCACAGCAAAAGCAGCACAACATTAGGGTTTTATTTCAAGATACCTTAATTCACTGATGACTTATTTAATATATGGCACTGCAGGCTCTTACTCAACTAGGTCTGCTGACAGAGATGCATGAAGAACCATTTATTGCACTTGTGCTTTGTCGCAGTTTACTAATGTATCAAGACAATCATCAAGTTGTGTCACTGCTTCTTGCCATACCCCATTCTTATTTATTTGTTATACTGAAACCTCTTCACAAATAAATGCAGCTTCTCACTGTTTGACATCACCTAAGGGATATTCCATAGACTTTAATGGGCATGTTTCTGCTTAGCCCATTAAAGCATGTGGACACATTTCTCTTGAGTTGATACCACTGAGGTTAAAGATCACCTTTAATTTTCAGGGGCATAAGCATGAGGAAAAATGTTATGCAAATTACTGTAGGGTGGCATAGTGGTGCAGTGTTTAATGTTGTCACCTCACAGCAAGAGGTTCTCTAGTTTGCTTCTCAGCTATGGTGCCTTGTATGTAGAGTCTGCATGTCCTCCCTGCATTTGTGTGGGTTTCCTCTGAGTACTCCATTTTCCTCACACATTCCAAAGACATGCATTTGGAGCATTTCTCCCCAGGCCTCCTCTGAAAATAGGCTCTTTCCCAGTTGGATTTTCCTGGTCAACAAATGTTAAATAAATAGACAAAGGAGAGATTGAAAAACATTTGAAAGCATTTACTGATCACGCAGAAAAATGTTAATCAGAGCTTTATGTACCTCATAAGGTGCTGTAAAAATGTAAGCCACAGAGTGTGACAATTCTCTTTAAACTGAAACTCAGAATTTGGATTTTTATGGATTGCTGGTTTGAGTAAACATTACTGACAGCTTCTTCTTAAACAAAGTATATTGATTTGCAGACAAGTATAAAGTTTCTATAAATTAAGAAAAACAGACAAATAAAAATGCACCAACCAAGCTGCTGATGCACACAGTACTAAAGACTTGATTAAGTGGAAAGCATAGCACCAATGCAAAAATATTACTAAAAGCAGTGAAAGCAATGTTAATCTTCTACTGATCTGGTGATACTGGACAGGGCTGCTGCCTATTATGTCAGAAATAATGTTTTGCTGTGCTAAACAGCAGTTAGTCAGATAAGCACCTCAGTGAGGTGTTTGATAATGATTAATGGAGGAAAAGTCTAGGTTGGGTTCAGCCTTTCCACCAATCAAAATGAAAATTCTGTGTATTTTCTAGAGGTTTACACATTCTGAGATGACTGTACCTGTGGCAATGCATGCTGTGATAAAATGCACTGATTATGTAAGCATGCTCCTAGCATGATTCCCCATTCACACCATCTTCTCTAGGGAGCTCCATCCCACCAATCAAGAAACAGTGAACATTTAGCATTCCCATTGTGAGCACGTGATATTTTTGAATCATTTTCTTTTACAAGTCCCAATAATAAACTCACATCAGAATGTCTCAACTTTGTTTACAACAGCACATAACAATCATCTATCTGCACCAGAGACAGTCAGATGGAAAGGAAAAAAAGCACAAAAAGTTACACATGACACATTCCAAATAGCCATGTTTTTCCTCCACATTCGGTCTTTCTCTAGTTACTCTTTCTCGGGTTACTGTCACCTGTGAGAGAGGAGAACTTTGAGCAGCCATCTGTCCTTGGAGGAGTGGTTCCAGCCCAGACGTTAGTAGTTTAAAAACAGTATTTGCACGGTTTTGTGTGCCGGGCAGCACTGGTTAGCTAGGGTTAAATTATTCCTGTCTCCACTAAGTCTCCTCTTCAGTTTTTTTACTTGAAACTAGTCTAACTCTCAACCTAAGCACTCAAAAAGCATCCTACAGTCCAGCACTTGTTCAAACCTAATAGCAAGCACTAATATACCCCGACAATTGACTGCCCAGCAGGGCAAGGCTCTTTATACACCCCTCACCATCCAAGCAACTAAGCAGCTCACCCTACTATTCTGGCATTACAAAAGGGCAACTTCAGGTGTACTCTCCAGTCCAGCTGGTGAATCTGGGTATCCTGAGGCAATGTTACAACTGCCTCATGTACACAGACAGCCCTCTCCTCCTACCACAAAACACTAACATATGCAAGAGATGCAATTATACAGCCAAACTGGAGGCTAAGGTCTCTCCACCCAAGACTGGAACAGGCAGTCATGAGGAGAAGGTTAACACTTGCACCACACCTCCAGCCTCACAAAGACATACTAAACCAGCACTGGCAAAAATACACATTTTCCTCACAATTACATCCTAAAATATAAATAACCCCAAAAGAATTACAATCAAAATGATCAATGGCATTATATAAAATGCCATTGATTCTAGTACCATCTAAATTTTTAATCTTATTACATACCTTACACCTACCACATGCATGAGCACCTGCATTGATTGCCCTCTCTCTTTTACCATTATATCTAAATAATTCCTTCAAATTACTGAATCTTCCATATGAAAAAACTACATTATTCGGAATTCTTGTTTTCAAAGTGTCATCATTAGTAATAATGGGCCACATATCCAACACCACTTTTCTTAGGATAGGAGAAAGCTGAAATTGTGAGGAAAGGAAATGGTATATAGGACAAACCAAATGTAGGGTAAAATTAAGAATAATGGAACATCTAGGAGACATTAGGAATGGGAGGCTTGATAGTCCAGTGGCCAGTCATTTTCACCAACAGCATGGGGGTATAAGTACAGATTTGATATTTAGTGTTCTGGCTGAACCTTATGGAGTAGGGGGGGCAGATCATGGCTTTCAAAAAAGATTATTAAACATGGAATCAAATTTTATTATTAATTTCAATACTTTGTATCCAAAAGGAATGAATTTAGAAATGTAGTAAGATGGGTAATTTGTTAATGATGTGTATCAAGGTATTGGTTATTAACTGTTATAAACTGTGAATGTAATGTTAAAGTGGAGTTTGATATGACTTTAAATTTTTGAATAGATGAAAAAAATGGTTAATTGCTTAATTGTTGTAAATTATTTTCATGAAGGGTGATGTATATAAACTGGTTTTTCACATTGTAAGTTATTCCATTAGAATGCGAAGGCCGAGGTACCGGAATTGAAGTAAAGACATTTAAAATCCAGTTTGGGCTGCTATTTTTGTTTCTGGTGAAACGTTTTTTTTTTTTGTTTTACAAGTTGTGTACGGTTACTTGTGTTTTTTAAGGGCAGATCTTGCCTACTAAACCTACTAAACCTGGTTGCCTTCTTCGAGACAGTCACCAAGGCCACAGACAAGGGAAAGGTGGTTCACACAGCCTACCTTGATCTCGCCAAGGTGTTCGACACCATTCCTCACTCAGGTATTATAGAAAAATTCACCAGCCTGAACATAAACCCCTACGTCACAAGATGGGTTGCCAACAGGCTTACAGACAGAACTCACACGGTAAGAATTGCGGGCTCCAGGTCAGACTCTAAACCAGTCACAAGTGGTGTCCCACAAGGCTCAGTTCTGGGACCCCTACTGTTCGGCATATATTTCTCAGAAGTACAGGCAAACACAAGAGGACTATGGCTAACCAAGTTTGCCAATGACTGCAAACTGGGAGCCATAATTGACTCTCTGGCTGACACGGACATCCTTCAAAAAGGCCTTACTGAGACAGAAACCTGGTATCAAAGTCATGGCCCCAAGCTAAATGCCAAAAAATGCATAGTCATCCTGTTTGGGAAAAACAAAACACGCACGAATTACCACATAGGCGGCAGCCCCCTTAATACAGAAGAGGTAGTAAGAGATCTGGGGACCCAGGTAGATAGTAATCTCTCCTTTGACAATCATATTGCCAAAGTAGTTAGGAAATCCTTCCATGTGGCCCATCTAATTACTAAGGGGTTTGCATCTAGAAATAAACAGGTTATAGTGCCTCTCTATTCGTCACTCATCAGACCCATCATAGAGTACAATGCCCCATTTGGAATGTACCTCACAAGACACTTCCAACAGCTGGAAAGACCACAAAAGCACCTCACCAAGAGGATTACTGGTCTCAAACATATGTCCTATGTAGCCCGACTGAAAAAACTCCGGCTGTACTCAGTGGCATATCGCTTACTCAGTGGTGATTACTGGGATGGTCAGAGCAGGCCATGCAAGATCACTTTTCAGTTCAAATCTAGGGAGAAAAGCTCCAGAAAATTGCACATTCTAACAATAAAAAGGAAAAAGCAGACAATATAGAAAATACAAAACAATATGACTTCCAGCAGAAGGGAGAAAGCATAGTTACAAATCAGCATACGACACTTAGTGTGTAAAGAAAAGGAGGGATCTGGAAGGGGATACTAATGAGAGTGGGAAAGATTATAATTAGGAAGAGACAGGAGAGCAAGGAGGAATTATTAAAGGGAATATTTTTGGATCAGTTTGCAGAGGGTGATTTAGTGTAAGTGGAACGTTAACAGTTTAGAGTTGGAAGAAAGAATAAGATTGGAGACTTCTAGGAAAACAAAGGGGAGACTATGATTACAGGGAAAGAGTGGAATTAAAGGAAACAAATTCTGGATGTAATACTTGAATTGTTGTAGAAGAAAAGCAAGAGATATAAAATAGTGAGTTTAGCAAGGTGAGCTGGAACAAAAGGAGTACCAGAAATGAAATAAGTAGTCCTTTAATTTGATTCTGAAGCAGATGGGAAGGATACTAGCCTAATAGCAGTAGGGAGGGAGCTCCACAACAACTTACACAGGTGGAATATAGGGAGTCACCAAATCTGGTGTATAATATTTTGACCCGAATTACATTTGTGTATGATGAGTGAAGGAGCCTTTGTGGGAGTGTACCATTGTAGGAAAGGAGTGAGGGAGAGGCATTGGACAGGAAAAAAAAAAAGAGTATTGTATGAGCCATTTTTGCTGTGTATAGCTAAAGTTCTTTTCAAATCTGTGCTAGTTCATTGTTTTGAGCACTAGACAGTGATGAGTTGGTCAAAACTGGCAACTTCTAGTTTTTGCACTGATGTTGTGATTTTCTTTCTAAGGCAAGGTGAGGCATAAAGTAAGCTCGATAGGAAATAGGATATAGCAGCTGTTCTGTGTGACTATGGAGGCCTAATTTATAGTGAGTGTTTCTCACAAAGTACTGTACATATTTGTCAAATTTAAGTCGATCATCTAACAGTTTGGTTTGTGAGACTATTTCCAGATGAAATTTTGAAAGGAGATAAGTAAAGCTGGAATTTTTGTCTGTGTAAAATCTAGGAGTAAGCAGCTTTACTTTCATCTTATTGGGGTTTAGAAGCAATTGTGAATGAGACAGATGATAGATTTGTATAAAGGTGAATGATTCTCAAGTGATGCTTTGTTGTGAGAGTACTGAGGATGAGGAGCAGATTAGAGTAGCATCATCTGCACACTGAATTAATGTTGCATGAACTGAGGTAGAAGCAAGATTATTAATGAAAACATTTTATAATAATGGTCTAAAAATGGGATATTGTGGTACATTAGTAGGGAGTGGTAAGAATGTAACAAAGGCTGAGTGTCATTTGACTGCTTATGACAGGCTCCTGAGGTAGCTGGTAAACCAGCTGAAGGAAGCAGTGGAGAAACCTACTGAGTAAAGAATATACAGTAATTTTGGAAGGGAGACAGTATCAAACGTTTTGAAAACAGCAAGGAAGAATACAAATGCAAGATTGTCTTTATTTCTCTCTAGATAAATAGGATTAACGCCAGACTGCAGGGCTGTGGTAGTGCTATGACTAGGGTAGACGGCGTGCTGGGTGTGTGACAGGAGATTGTTTGACTGGAGGTACTGAAGAACCAGATTATAGATACATCTTTCAAGTAGTTTTGACAAAGGTGAGGGAACAGCAACGGGATGGAAATCTGACACCTTTATGCAACGGTAGAATAAAGGATGATTTTCATAGTGTGGGGAGACCTGAAGTCAGATATAGAATGATTCATGAGTATGGAAATGGGATAGGACAAGAAGTGACAACTAATTTTAGGTATGTAACTGGCAGACTGTCAGAGGCTAGACTGGTTGGTTTTAGTTTTCTAAAGAGTTTTTCAATACTTTTGGTTGATACTGAGTACAAAGCAAAATACATAGAATTTGATGAAATCTTAGGTGAGAAAGGAGGAATCTGACGTGTTATGTTGTGTTAGTGCAGCTGCTGTGTTTGAGAGTTGAATTTGTTATTTCATAGATGGAAAGGCTAGGAAAGGGGATTGGTTGAGAGCATCTTCCTGGTTTTAAGGGTCTGTTTATGGAGAAAATACAGTTGTGTAAAATCTTACCATAACAGTAGATGTCCTTCTCTTCAATGTTGCAGTATTCTTCACAGTATGGATCTAGTACCAAGAATAGCTCAATGTTTGTCCAGTAAACTAAAGCCTTGAGATCTTGTATGTGTCGCATATGTTCTCAGTACAGGATGTAGGGTATAAAGGTGAAGTACAGAAGCAGTTATTCAGAAATTAACTGGCCCAGTAGACAGCAGTTTCCATACGACAAAACAGGCTATGCACATCCAGAAAGAGAAAATGCAGATGGAAAAGGGAGATCCTAGGCCAGGTGGGGAACCAAAACAAAACTCACAAGAGAAAAGGGGGTTGAAGGGAGGAAGTGAATACTGGAACAGTGAAGGACATCTACTATAAGATTTTACACAACTGTACTGTGTCCTTCTATAGCACTGTTGCAGTATTCTTCACAGTAGGGACAGCACAAAAGCTCAGGAAAAGGATTGGGAGGCAGAAGGCTTGGAAGAGCCCTCAACAAGCCCATGCAGAATGGCTTGAGCAAAGCCTGCTCTGGCCCTAGAAACCATATCTAATTAATAATTCTTAGTAAAGGTATGCAATTATGCAATGAAAAAGAAGCAGCAGCTTCAAGGATGGAATTGGTGTCCAAACTCTTTAAGCAAGCACCAGAAGAGGCAACAGCCCTAGTGGTGTGAGCTGTAACAGTAGACAGACATTTGCCATGAAAAGACTATAAATATAGATATCCAGGAGGAGATGTTTTACTTAGAAATACCCAAACCCAATATCTTGGGATGAAAAGATACAAAAAGCTGGCCAGATTTATGAATGGCCTAGTTTTATGCAAATAAAACCTTAGCTGCCTGTATAGATACAAGGTATGTAGGACTCTCACTAAAAGACTGAGAAGGGAAAAAAAGGAAGACAGTTGAACTGCCGGATTCAAAGACAACTCATTGACCACCTTGGGCATGAAATAATGATTAATAATAAGAGACACCCTGTCCCTATGAAAAAACAAACAAAAAAAATGAGAGATGGCAAGAAGGGCCTGAAGCTCTGAAAACATCTGATCAGAAGTAAGAGCAAGTAATAAGATAGTCTTCCATGTACAATGTTGCAGAGAAGCTGAACCTGCAGGCTCCGAGGCCTGGGTCAATTTTTTTTTTTAAATTAAGGTCCCAAGGAGGAGAAGGAGGGTTCCTTGGGGTCCTAAGATACAGAATGCCTTTAAGAATCTGTTTGACCTCAAATCAAGAAATCAAAGGAGGATTCAAGGGCAGACAAGCAGGCAGAAATAGATGACAAATGGGCCTTTACAGAAGAAACTCACACAAATAGGAGAGAACCAGAGAGACCCCTACTGAAAAAGGATCCTGTTTAGGAGTATGGCATCAGACAGAAAATCTCTCCATTTAGACATAGAAGACTTTCTGGTTGCAGATTTTCTTGTATCCTGTAAAGCCCTGAGCAAGTCGTTAGAAAAGAGGTGCCTAAAATGTATCAAAACCAGTTGGAGTGGACAAGTGAGGATGGATGAGTGAACCCTTATCTTGTGTGAGGAGGTTAAACCAGTGAGGTAACTTGTGCTTACTGCTGCTGGCCAGATGCATTAAGAGGAGGAACCAATCCTGTCTTGGCTGAAAAGGAATCACTACTAAGATTTTTAGGAAGTCCAACTGAATCTTCTGCAGGACTCCTGGAAGTCGGGGAAGGGGAGTGAAGGCACAGAGAAATATCCCCTTCCAAGGAAAAGAAAGGGCGTCCATCTTCCACACCAGAGATTTTTATTACTCAAAGGAGCATCCAGCAACTTGGCCTTAATGTCTTCAGGTAAAGACTGCAGACAAAGCCAAGAATAACACCTCGTGACAGATCCAAAGGTATTAGCTCTGGAAGATGCATCAGCAGCAGGATCATAGCTACAGTTGATAAGTGGGACAAGTCACCTGAGAGGTAAAACCTAAAATTGACAGAGCAGAATATTTTCCATCAGAATCAAGGAGGTTGGAAAGGACTGACAAGCCTGGACAATCAAGGCCAGTGAATATCTGGTCATGCAGGTATGGTGATTGATGGATAGAAAGGCCAAAGTAGAAGCAGTATAAACCTTCTTACCAGTTCTCTCCATTGCTCTACTTTCCTTATCTGAAGGCAGAAGCTTGAAAGAGGGCAAAAGTTTAGAAGGCATGTCAAGAGACACCACAGTAGGGTCATCAGAAGGACACTTAAGAATTGACACTTCTCAGGAACCTTACAGAACCTGTCAGGATTCTTTGGAGAAGGAGGTTGAGAATTAGGAGACTTAGAAGCAGCTATAAAGGTGTCTTAACAAAGTAGTCAACAGAGGAGGCACTGCAGAATGTTTAGGAGTGTCCACCTGAAGCAGCTCATAATACCTTTTCTGGATAGCACACACTTGAGAAGAATCCCACTTAAAATATTCCATCATTTTAGGTATACTGTCTCCCAAAGACAATTCCTCAAAAGCAGACCCAGGACTAATGGACTCTTCTTCATCAAAATCACAAACCAAAGCTGAAGGCATCAGGGAAGAATAAGACAAGGACCCATCATCAGATTCTGAATCTTCATCTGAGGAATCGGGTTCCTAGTCCACTTGGAAGGAATTAAAAGTCCAAGTGGGAGAAGGCACAGAAAACCCTTGGGAAAATTTCAGGGCCATTAAGGCATTAAACAGGCCCTGGGTAAACTCCTGCCATCCCTGCTGAGGATGTTTAGGATGCACAGAAGTATGTTTAAGTCTTCCAATTTTTCTTGGTAGGGATGTCAGTCCTAACAAACACCAGAGGTTCTGACCCTCGATGAGATTCAATAAGAGTAACCGGAACTTCTTCCCTGACCAGAATCTGTGGATCCCTCTATGGCCCTCCAAGATGATCAACAACGGTTCCTCCTCGACATCCAGAGCAGAAACCTGCAAAGCCTCAGAGGATGTGTGAAAGGAAGGATCCATGCCAGCCTTTGATGGGTTCACTGCACAAGAATCCAACATAGCCAAAGGACACCCTACAGAGCTATCACCCACTTCTACAGAAATGTCTGGTGCAGGCTGGACAGCTTAATAATGTGGCTGAGATTTCTTGGCCACCTTCTTACTTAATGGTACCTTGGAGTTACAAGATTCTACCATGCTACCCTGGGCTAAGAGTTTAAGCCTCTGGTTCTTGAGATAGATGGCTAGGGAAGACAGCTGTCTTTTAAGAGTCTTAGGCACAAAAATTTTACAAATGCTACAGGATGTATGGTCATTGGAAGAACCCAGACAAAAAAATATACTGTACATGACAATCCTTATTGGTATCTGCCTCCCACACTGACATTTTCCCTTCTTGGATGACATGAACTCTAGGTAACCAAAAAGAACAAGAAAAAAAGAAAAAGAAAAAAGACCCCCAATGGGGGTCTTATCTGACAGCAAGGTATTCAGCACAGCACATTCACACTGATGGAATTTGGACTGGCATTAGAGAAGTTTTGTGTAACTGCATCTGTATGTCACTTTGGGCCCTACATCCTCTATGGGGAGCACACATGTGACATAAAGCGCATACAAGATCTAAAGGCTTTGGTATACTGGCTGGACATTGGACTATCCTTGGCAGAAGATCCTTGATTAATATTTATATATTTGTGCATGTTGTTCCACTGGTGAACTGCAAATGTTGGGTGACGTTCACATAATGTGTATAGGAGAGTACTTGAAGTGTTTTTGCCTGGAGTGTCGGTTAAAATTCAATCTAGAGTGGTGTATTTGTTGTTTTATGCAGTCTAGCAGAACTTTTAATTAGTTGAGTAAAGCTAAATGAGTTGAGTGTAGTAGCAGGGGAGATATCATTAGTGGGATCCCAGCCTTTGTCAAAATCTCCTAGTATAAGTGTTTCTTGGGGGATACTGGAAATGATCACAAAAACGGCCAGCAGATCATCAGACTTGGGGGATTGTTCAGGCCAGGTCTTAATGAGCAATTGTAATTAATTATCTAATTGGAGTGCGATGTGTATTTAAATCAGTAAAAACTTTGTGTGTTATGTTCACTGAGGAAGGCATATTGATGCCGAAACCTCTTTGACCATTTTGCTATAGCTCACTATAGCTTTTTGGAGTTGCCACAATAAAAGAGTTTTTGGGTTTCACTACTTGGTGCTGGCCGTTTTTGTGATTGCTTCAGGTTTTGAGGGCCTTTGCACTAGCCGTACTTGCGGTTCCTGCTTGGGTATCTAAATACTGGAAATGAACCAGGACAGAATGTTTTCAATTAGGGAGCAGATGTTGTTTGGGCATATATGGAGAGAAACTAACCACAGGGATGCATTTTGGTTAAGCTTTAAGTGATTGACTAAGATTTCTGCATTAGAAAAATAATGAACCTTATGTGGATATGGTGCAACAGTTATGCAAGTTATTTTTAGTGGGTGTTAAATACCACCTGGGTAATATTCTAAAATAGGAATCCCATCTCCTGCCTAGAAGCTTTGAACCTTTTGCCAACTACCGTACTTCTGTGCACTGCTCATCCGTGGGTTTTTATTTTCTTTCTTCACAGCTTTTCCTTAGTTTCTGCTTTCCCTTACTCCCTTTCCTGACTGAAGTCTTCATAGATTAATCCATTGCATCATTTTCCTTTGGACCCAGACCATTTTTTTATTTATTTGCCCTTATCCTTAGCAGTCTCTGAATCCTCAGCACTTCTTCTGTTCATTTTCCTTTGACTGTCCTTACTTTAGTTATTGTCAAATTCCCTCCCAGTCTTCACTTTTTTGATTCCTCTACAAGATCTGCTCAGTTTTGTCCACCTCTTCCTTGTTCTGATCATTTTTTCATCTTCCCATCTTTTTTTGCTTCATTCCTCTATCTCAAACTCACTCTCAAGATCCATTATATCCTGTAATGCCCCTTCCAGTCCTCTTTGGTTCCTCATAACTTTGAGTTTCTGTCTTAGAATCTCACTTTCTTTCCCTCCCTTTATTCTTTTTTTCTCTCTGGTTTGCTCTACCAGCAGGCCCCTGCCTATCTTTGTCTGCTTTACTTTACCACTGGCTAATGGTGTAAGTTTTTCTGCATACCACTCAATGTCTGGCACTCCCCAGCCACCTTTGTTACTGTTAGTTCTGTGTGTCTTCTATTAATCCTTGCCACCCCCCCAGATAAATTTATCATATTTGCTTTGAATGTCCTACATTACTGTTTTTTTCATGCCATGGGGATGTCTTAACACATATCCTATTTATCACCATTTTCTTATATTCACTCTATTTCTTAGGGCTTAAGCATTTCCTTTCTTTTTCCACAGTGTTTCCTCCATTTCATCTGCCAGATTCTTGAAGTTCATTTCCCATCTCATGACAGCTGTTTTCCAAACTTCTAACTCTAGAAACCTTGCTACTGGTTTCTCTGGAATCCATATTTCCAAGTCTGTTGCCTACAGTGCCCTTCCTTGTCCTGCTGTTGGTCACAATGTTTTACCTATGTTATTTCAAGCCAGCTTCCTATTTTAGTGCCTCAAATTTCTTCTTTATGTTTTCAGCTAAAAGGGTACATCATCTGCAAATACGCAGAAGTTGCCCCCCCCTTTTGAAGTTCTTCTTTTAGTGCCTTCCTTGCCAGTACCTGCATTGCTATAATAATCAAGCACAGTGCCAGTGATGTCCTTGACTGGCTCCTTTGTGCATTTGGATTATTTTAGTATATTCCTCATTGAACCTTACTGCTAGTGACAGACACCTATACATTGCTTTTATGTAGTTCCCTCACCTCATTCATCATGGTGTTTAGCATCAGTGCCTAGTTTGCTGAGCCAAAGGCCTCTCTAATATCAAATAGTATTATTCCTGCTTGCCGATTTCTTAATAAAACTGAGCACCTCCAACCAATTTGTGGATGATACTCTCCATTTCACAAACCCAATTTGTTTTTCTTGTATGTATTTAGAGAACTGTTTTATTTTCCTTGTCAGAACTTTTGCTAGTACTAGTACTTTACCATCTGTGTCTAAGAGGGATATAAGAACCAGTGCCCTACATCTTTTAATGCTCCTTTCTCTTTTGAGCACTATTTTAGCTTCTTGCATTGTGTTGGGGGGGGGGGGGATCCCTTCCTTTCTTCCTGCATTGAATATTCTAGTTAGTTCTTTCTCTTCCCATTCCTGATTATAAAATTCTACTGGATAAATGTTTTGGCCTGTTGCTTTATAACATTCTACTGGATAAATGTTTTGGCCTGTTGTTTTGCCTCCTTTTAGCTGTTTTATGGCTGATGTTTGTATCCTGTCTATGGTCCTATCCATCATGTACTTTTCTTCCCTTGTTATCATTCCTCATTTCCATTCTGTTGTCCCAAATGTTAGTTTTGGCCAGCTTTCAATGTGTTTCCTGAAAGAAATTTCTGATCTTCACCTTCTTTTCTCCATCTGCTTCTATTAATCATCTCTCTTAATTTGAATCTCTCTTTTTTCATTACTTTGAGCCTCCCACAGCGAACTAAATTTTTCCCTCTGGTCCTCCTATACTTCCCACCGCTTGCATTATATAGCCTCTTTTTGCAGCCTTGATCTCATCTCCCCCCAGTGGGCATTCTGCTTTAGTCTTCCTTCTTTTTCTTCTTATTATTCTCTTTACCCCTTTTTAAGCTTATCGTATTCAACCTTCTCTCCTCCATTATGAAGCTTCCCATTTCTATTGTGCCTGCTGTTTCCCCCTGCCCATCATCTTCTACCTCATTACCACCACAAGGCGGTCTGATAATGACCTCTCCAGTATTTCTACTTCCCTCATTGTGTGCACACTCCTATTACCACAAACCAGCCTAAATTACTCACTGGTCTATATGTTTCCTGGAGAAGGTGAACTGTCTTGCTCCGTCAAGTCTGCATAAGAGGAGCTTGACTCCCATTTCTGAATGTTCTTAAGCTCCAAAGAACTTTCTGAAAAAAAAAATGCTACTGTCATTGTTTAGAGTACAGACGTTTCTTATCTTCCAGTTCATTCCTTCTGGCTTTCTTCCCATGTTCTCCACCGAATCTCCACTTTTCCTTTTCTTAATTCCCTTCCTGAACAGAATGGCAACCCCCCTCTCTTTCCTCTCCCCGTTTATGTGATCTGCCACTGTTGATGGTTCTTCCTCAGTAGTGAGGTATTTCAGATTTGTCTCCTAGATAAGGCACACATCAACGTCTTCTCTTATGCACTTTTAATGATTTTACCCTTTAATGACTGGGTTTGATAACCTCCATGTTTGAGGTCATAATATTTAACTCTTCCTTGTCTTCCTACCCTCACTTGGGCTAGACAGGTGTCGCTTGCACCACCTTTGGACACTCACAGTACCTATTCCATATGAGTTCACTGCACTCACAGTACCTAGTCCATATGAGTTCACTGCCTTTTGTCCTATTTCCTGCTCAGCCTTTCCTTTTTCCCAAGCAGATCACTCTTATTTCTTCCTGGGTACATTTTTTTTCTTTTCCTTTTCTCTATTATTATTTTTTTGTCTTTTTGTTTTCTTTCCTCCTTTCTGTAGTCTCTAGCTTTCTAGTATCTTCCTCTCTGCTTTTCCAAGGTATTTATCTCTATCATCTACCGCCTTCTTCTCCTAGCCTCTTCTTTGATCTTGGTTCTTCTTGTCCCTTGCTTTATTCCAATTCCAGCCTCTCAGTATTTGTAGTTCATTATATTACTTCACCCTTGTTGTATTGGTGTTATCATTTAACCCTTCCCTAGTTCCTGTCATGTCTCCTCGATATTAAGCCTATATGACTGAAATACTGCTGATGACTAAGCTATACATTAATACATGCTTTCCCAAGTAACAGGGACCTATAACAGTCAAGCTGGAAGGGTCTCCCTGACCCATGAATCAACTGAGATTATAGGAACTTATATTTTATATCCAATATTAAGGGCATTCCTTGATGAGTCTTATGGTTGTACTGAAACCAAAGTATTAAGCCATCACAATGGAAAGTGCTAGATAAGTACACAACTGCACCAGAACAAAGCTCAGAAGTCCGAGTCCTACAGTATAGGTTCATTGAGAGGCACAACAAAAATTTAGGCAGTATTTACAGAAGGGGGCACCACAGCTGTGTACAGTCTGCTCTAAAAAAAGTAAAGAAGGCATTGTGAAGACTGATAACAAAGGTCAACGGACACAGCCACTCACTGGTTTAGAGGCTACATCTATCAGTCTACCAAGACATGGCTAGCAATAATGAGTTTTTTCATTTACTGCAGCCAAGGAGACAGACCACTGAGACATATAACTAAGTCAGTGTAACTACTCCAGGGAACATATGAGCAGGTGAAGTTTCTCAAAAGAGTGAAAAATCCTCCTCTCGTGGTTTCTCTCACCACAGAGAAAATGGCAGAAAAATGGAATGGTTCAAGGAAAAAGTCAAACCCCTCTCTGAAGGAGAAATGCCATCAAGGTGGAAGAACCTGACCCCAGAAAGAGACCAACAAACATCTGCATACCAGTGGGCCTGCATCACCAAGATCCTTCACAAAGCGACACAGCTTCTCTGAATGGAGTTTATTCCCAGGATGTACACCAACAATCTGCAGGCCAAGTAGCAGACAGGCAAGTTTGTTCACATTAAGTTGAAGTTTTCTGAAGAGGTAGAATTCAAAAATGGATGTAAAATCAACAGAGAAACAGGTCAAACAACTACCACTGGGTCTTAATACTGCCACCCACCAGCATCCTTGTAGAAAACGGAGCTCCCAGCATACAAAAATCTGAAATAGCAGAAATATCTGTGACTGACTACAAGTAGTGGTACAGGGTACTACTCTATCCAAACTGATAAACCATCTACTTAGAAACCTAAGCGGAAAACCGCTCAGCAGTATTAAGTTTCTTGCAAGGCTTGTCAGCAAAACAGTAAAATTAGAAGATAAAAAAGTCCAGGGCATGCCAAAACTGGGAGAGTTTCCTATACTGTACTGCAATTGGACGCTAAAGTCATACCTTATTTGTGCACAGAGACAAACTTAGAACGCTTAGTCTTTATTCTATGAATGCTACAATGACATGTGGGACTGAAAAGAGGAACTAGAAAATGTGCATGAACATCCTTAGTCACAGGAGGGATGACATGACTATCCCAACCCCTTTTTTTCAGCTGCATCAAGTAACACAAGTGGAGGACTGTGATTTCATTTGTGGCACAAGGTTTAATCTACCTTAGATAGAAAATATATCCCTTCTGAAGACTTATTCCAGAAACTTCTTCTGAAGCCACAGGACAGGACTGGGCAACAGCTCAGGAAAAACTGCCAGCTTACTTTTACACATAAAAATGTGAATAATGAAGTACAAGATCACAGCTAAGTGCCAGATGAGCAATCATAAGTCTCCCTGCTAGACAAGATTCTACACTATGAACTGGGTACCAAACTGTAACAGGAAGGTCGCAGGTGAAAGAAGACTTCATGTTCAAAAGGTGTAAAGACCAGAAGGACTAGTGAGGGGAGAATGGAAGTGAGCTGCTAATGCTAGCTTGCACATACTGGAGGGATGGAGGAAGCTTGGTTCATTATAAATGCAGCTTGAAGAGCCTAGCGAGCCCTATGTTGCAAGTAGTAAGCTGCTTGGTCAGGAAGTTGCATATGAGCAAAAGTGAGCATGCCCCTCCTACGGCAGCTGTAGCAGGACTTGCAAGGCTGATGTGGGGCAGGGACAGGACAATCTGCAGGATCTGCAGACTGGCCCACTCCCTAATGCCAGACTCATTTCCACTGGGGAATGAATAGGCTGGTGAACTCTTACCCTGACTGAGGAACATATGGGTCAATCGGGTGCAGAAAGGGCAGCCATTGGGCTGATCCTGCAGCCAATAAAAAGGTCTAACTGCCCTGCCTTTAACTGCAACTGATTAAGTTCAAATGTTATTGCAGTAGATAGGTCACTGACCTACAAATTCCACTTTGAGGAAACAACCACAGACAGCAACAGGAAAGGATGCAGAAAGAGAAGGACCACTCAAGCCTCAGTGGGGATTGCCCACCAATCCAGGACCATAAAAGTGAATAGGATGGCCAAGTTTCTTTGTTCATCTCAAAGACAAGTGCTTCACTAATGTCAGGCTCCCACAGGAAGCTAAGTAGGGGAAGCCTTGCATTCTCCATCCACCCCCACAAAAAGAATAGCTCACAGACGTGCATAAGAAGGAAATAACTGCATGCCAGATGAAGACTGACATGTGAGTGCCAGCATACCAGAGGTATCATCTCTAAGAGTGAGAGATCTCTAGTCTGGTTATGGTGTCACACCAAAGAGTAAGATTCTGCACCCATACATTATACCACATCAGAAATCACATCCTGTACATGGACCATGGATCTGCTACACTCTTATCCAATGTCCCCTCATCCAGAGTTAGACAACCTTGCTAAGTGCTGGCAGGGGTGGTCCCTGCCACAGCCCTAAGTACTTATGAGCTACAGTCAGATAATCTGAGGCACTCTCTGCCTAGACAGACTCAGATCAAATGTGGAATGGACAGCACAAATTTCTGGAATGCAATCCCAGTGTGGAAACTAACAGATGTGCCACTCTCAGTGCTCTGCTTTGCTACTGTGAACCAGAATTAACTAAAATCTTCACTATCAAAGGATGATCTCCATTCATTTCAGGACTGGAAGGCCATGCAAAATATTGGCTTACCTCTTGGGAGTCTTGGTTTCAACCAGTTCAAAGAACTAAGCTTCCAGTGAAGAAAGTCTGGCCTTCTCCCTAAGGGGGTTTTATATTAGAACATCGAAGTTTCAAAACTTCAAATGTTCTAATATCGACCCCTATTCAGCGAAAGCTGAAAACATCGAACATACAGAACAGCGAATTTTTTCCTAAGGAAAAAATTTGCTGTTCCAAAACACATACACACAACACAAGCACACCAAACAAACAGCAATCCAGACACATACACCTAAAATCTTAAACCTAACCCTACACTAAACTATACACACACCACTAACTATCCACTTACCTTAACCCAAACCCTAACCTTAAGGTCCGTCACTATCGCACACTCACCTCACCAGCGCCCTAACCCTAACTCACCTACCCCACCCTAACCATCATGTCCACACAATAGCACACTTACCTGACCCGCGCCCTAACCCTAACTCACCTAACCCGCCCTAACCCTCACGTCCACACAATCGCACACATACCTAACCCGCGCCCTAAACCTAACTCACCTAACCCGCCCTAACCCTCATGTCCACACAATCGCACACATACCTAACCCACACCCTAACCCTAACTAACCTAACCCGCACTCAATCGCACACTTACCTGAACCCAACCCGTAACTTTACACCACAGCTCTGAAAATACTGAAGCAACAGAAATGGACAACCAAATTCTTTCACTAGGAAAAAAATTTGGTTTTCTGTTGCTTCGATATTTTCAGCTTTCGCTGAATAGGGGTTGATATTAGAACATTCGAAGTACTGAAACTTCGATGTTCTAATATAGACCCCCTAAGGCATGACAGGGACCTGCTCTGAGGCTTCCCTACTTTGTCTCTGCAGGATTCAGACAAGCTTCATACAACATAATGAACTTAGAAGAAAGGAGCATGGGAATGCAAGAATTTTCATTGACTACAACAAAGATCAAATGCTGAGCTGTGTACGTGGCATAAACAAAGAGGTCATTAGTAATTGACTCATGCAATGTTATAAATCATAAGAGGCATGCAACCATCCCAGAGCATGGAAACCTTTTAGACTGTAGGAACTACTTACAGAAAAAAAATTGCTCAAGTTTGACTGATGGAACAGATGAACCCAATCACGGGTCTCATCAAGAAGGTCCTCAATGCTTGAACCTACAAACAATGCAGAAATAAGTGGTATGTTGCCAGAGAAATTGATGGTATTTCATCACAGAACAGAGTATACCACTGATTTCTCCAGTGGTTACTCACTATCAGCTTATTCCAAACTCATCAAAACCCAAAACTCATAACACATTTGCTTACAACTGGCAGTGGGTTCCATCAGTACAATTTTTTTTACCCACTCTTGTGGAGCATTTGTTGACCATGACTGTTGCATCCCCTGTGATATCTCCCCTCCCTTGGATGACAGGTCCACATTCTTGCCCTAATACTGGCAGAATGAGTTAATTTTTTAGCAGATTACAGGACATGGTGCGGGGGTCATATGATGCCAGCATCATTCTGCAGAGGCAGAAACTTCTTCCTTTAGGAAATATTTCTCGCTGACATGATGGGTTATGTCAAAGGAACAGTATGCAACAGTGTCATGATGGAAAGGCCACCACCTATGTAATGATACCTCCCTCAAATGCCTGACCCTCTACTTTATAGCATTAGGTTACTGGTTACTATCACTGCCACTTCCTTTGCTTTACCTGTATGCACCCTGCATGCCCCCCCCCAAAAAAGAAGTGAGCAGGCTCCATCTTATCATTTCTCCCCTTCCATGCAAACTCCAGGAGATGTCATGGCCACCAGCCAAACTCAGATTGTCTAAGTCATTGTCATGACTTCATCCCTTTATGCCACAAATGATGGCTATTCTACTACTAAAAAATTCAGGATATCACTCTTATGAAAGGATCTGCCATGTTTAACAGTGGTTTACATGTGGAATATAATTACTGCCAGGATGAATGTTCCCTTTCCTTTTTCATTTATTTAGTTTTTTACTCATATACATTTTTTATTTTTATTTATTATTTGTTAACTGGGAAAGTCCGACTTGGAACGAAGCCAATTCTTAGTGGAGGCCCAGGGAGAAAAGCTCCAGAAACCTATTGTAATCTCTCAAGTCCTGTCACTTTACAAACCAGATGAAAGACTAAAGAGGCCTTGTCTGGAACAAATAATGTGATTTTCCATTTGTAACTCTCCAAACCATTTTTAACTTACAGTTGCATTTCTGGAAAAAAAAAAATCAGTTACGCAGGCACTGAGGTTTTTGCCTAATAGACAGCACATAAATAATATACAATGTCCACCCAAAAATATTTTATTTATTTATTTTATTTGACATTTGTTAATGAGATACAACATTTGTTACACCACAGATACTGAAAGCACACACAAATACATACTCAGACAGTAACATGCACAGTCATTGAAAAATCGCACAAACCCACTATCATGCTGTCAAATCACATACATATATAAACACACACACACACACACACACACACACACACACACACACACACACACACACACACACACACACACACACACACACACACACACACACAATTACAAACTGTAATTTCTTCAGTAGAAGTTATCAAAGAGATTATCAGCAGAGCCCTAGAAAGACTATCCACAACTGAGGTAAACAGACAGCTCTGGTAGAATGGAGAGATAAAACCACAACTTAGCTCAGGCAATCTAAGTCTGATGAGCAGTTAGGGTGCTTGACAGAAACGATAGATGTGCTCATCCTGGGGGGTAGATGGGAAGCATTATTGCCACAACCCTTCAGAGGGGTATTGTTATGCATGCTTCCTGGCAGTAAGCTTTTGGATAACAAATCCCCGATCTGCTAACAGCCATCACTATGCACTCACAGTGAAAAGGCATTCTGGATCTCCAAGGTGATGCATGTAGCTTGTCACCTATATAGGAGGTGGGATTAGGCCACTCAAAACGTCCTCACAGCTCGGATGCCAGCAGGGGGCACAAGGAACTCTCATGGCTAATTTAATGATGGCCTCTAGGGGTGGCTGTTATCTCTGTAGTTCTGGGGACTCCCCACCATGAAAAAATGAAAAAGCTTAAGTCCAGTTACTGGAAGATTGGTAGCCATCAAGCAAGGAGGTAAAAAATGAAGCAAAAACAATTATTCTGCTTCTAAACTGCCACAGATTATGTGGATCAGGCTGATGGAAAAACAACAATGAAGGGAGCACAGCCGCTTGTACTTTTATTTTACACAAGACGCTGACCATCAGTGTAGGCCAATCAAAATAAATACTTCTCGAAAGTATTATGGGAAACATCCAGAGGTATACCAAAATAATAGCAATTCAAGAATGATTGCAGGCTCATATTAAAAATGAATCTATAGTAGTTACATGACACTGTGGAATATACAGCTTACCAACAGAGGGCTTCCTTACCTCATTATACAAACATTGTGAAGTGATCTTTGCTTGCTGTGCACATGAGTCGTCCAGGGAACCTGAAACCCAGCAGACAATGTAGCTGTTGCTTTACTACCACAGAATTCTACATTGTATGCCGGGTTCATGCCCAGTACCTGGTTTCTAAGGCCTGCACAGCCTCCTGTCACATCATCTGCTGTGTGAAGAGTGAAACTGCAGTTCATGTGCTGTGAAGTCTGAGAATGTTAACACAATACACAGGCTATTACTATTTACAGAATAACAGAAACCACACTGCTGATATACAATCTAATCACAAATAGTAAAGGCCTGAAAATACAGATACTGTGGCAGAGACTGTGAATATATTTAAAACATTCTTTTAATTTTAAAACACTAACATTGCATAATTTAAGCTAAAATCTGCAATAATAATCATCACAGTGAATGAAGGATATAATAAAAAACAATTAAATTAAGGAAAGGTTATGAAGATACTCTTCCTTGAGGAAAAGGAAAAAACAGCAATATGGCAAATTGTTTTCACATACTGGTATGACAAAAATCCACATTCTTTCTGAAGTGCCATATAATTTCAGGAATGTGTCAATGGAAGCATGGAATGCCATCCGAGACCCAGTAGCCAGATGTAGCTGCTGAAAGGAAGACAGAATCTACACTGACTACTGAGCAAGGGATGAACACTTACAGTTCTGAGTTCAGCAGCTTCACAAATGATGGCAGAACCTACAAAATGAAAACAGGAAAGGTCAACAGGATAATCAAAAGCAGAGAGAAAATTCACCCAAACTGAATGATGTTGTCATTAGACTAACTGATAGTTTAACAAGTAGCTTTAGAAAGGGTATCTGGCAAAAAAATGAGGCTTTGGCATTAAAGGATCATCTTTGAACTATTGTACAAACACTTGTGTAAAGTAATGGCCTTTGGTATTTACAGCCCTCACATTTCTGTCAATTTTTCATAAAGGCCTACAGCATTTTTACCACAGAGGGAAGCTTTTGAAAGCCTTGGACAGAGTGGACACACCACCTACAAACTTGTGAAAAGCACTGTCACTGACTGCTAAATAAAAAGAATGCTTATTTTACTTTTTCAGAACAGACAGCATTATTTTAATACAGACGTTAGAGCATTTCTGGGATAACTCTAGAAAACAATAGATGAAAAAAAATATAAACACTATGTGCAGCTAGTATTTTTTTTTTTTTGCAACACTGTGGAAACCTGACGCTTGCTGCACCTATTCTATACTTTGTACTTACATTATAAACGTGTTTCAGACACCCACCTGCTGTGATAAAACAAATTTCCAGCATCATTGCAGAGCAATGGACAATTAGTGCTCAGAAGGGCTCCCTAGTGAAATGGCAGCACTCGAAATCCAGAGTGGTGAAAAGTCAAAAAAAAAAAGACAGAAAACCAGGAAAACAGCTGTTCTATTTAAAACTTCTATTTGCAGGGGGGCAGCCTCCCCCCAAAAGTTATATATACTAACTCGGAGATCACCATACCTCAGAGAAAAGGGAATATTATGAGAAATGGCATCTCGGACTTAATATATACAAGTCAGATCTTTCTGCCATTTAGTCTCTGCATTTTGGGACTCCCTCTATGGGTCCCAAGATTTCAGAAGTCCTGTTTCATGAATGTTGTGGAGCCTGTCTCATGCATTTGATGCATCTGTGAATTGAAAGTACTGTGTTGGTAAGTGGTACACTGTGTGCATAAGGGTTGTGGATTTTCTTTCTTTTATAACTTTCTATGTGGTTTAGTGATGCAGAATTTACAACTAAAAAGTGGTGCTGAAGGTTTCTTCCACAGGGGAGCAAGGGAGATATGTGTGTCTGTGGGGGGGGGGCAAAGTCTCTCCTCCGAATGAAAATCAAAAATCTTAGGTCAAATGACTGACTAACTGCAGAGGCTCCAACTAATGGTCATCAACTGGATGGTAAGCACTGCAACAAATCAATTCAATGACTTCATATTTCAATAGGGAAGCCATCCACACGCGCTACATATGTCATGGAGAAGGATGCTGCAGACCCAAGGAAAATTATTTACTGGGATTTTAGTCACCTAACCTATGAGAGAACAGAAAATGTTAGGTTGTGTGTGTGTGTGTGTGTGTGTGTGTGTGTCTGTCTTGTGTATGTGCTCATGTGGATTTGAAACCTGAAAGAATAACCCCGTTAGCAACATGTTTTTCTGTCTTTTTCTCTGCTTGTTGCCAGCAGACCATCATCCCCCCACACACACACACACAGGCGTCAGTGCTGTTTGATATACATTTCTCAGATGTTCAGGTCAAAACTAAAGGGTTGTGGCTGACCAAGTTTGCAGACGAATGCAAACTAGGTGCAGTCATTGAATCCCCAAATGATGTCAGTATACTCAAGGATAGTCTCAAACAGATGAACGACTGGTGTATTAGTCACGGTCTCAAACTGAATGCAAAGAAATGCATCATCATTCCCTAAGGCACAAACCATGTCCCTTCACACTATTAAATCAATACCAATACCCCAAGTATCCATGAAGTGGTAAGGGACCTGGGATCACAGGTTGACCGCAATCTTAAGTTCAACCACCACATCTACCATTGTAAGGAAAGCTTTCCACATAGCTCACTTGATTAGTTAAAGCATCGCCTCAACAGCAAAAGAAGTTATAGCCCTCCTATTCTTGGCACTTATCCGGTCCATAATTGCGTATAATGCCCCATTCTGTATGCACCGTACTAAGCACCTACAGCAATTAGAGATACCTCAGAGCTTTCTAACAAAGAAGATAAAGGCCCTCCAGCATGTGCCTTACACTGCCCAAAAAAAATCCATCACTATACTCCATGTCATATAGACTTCTTAGGGGAGACATATGCCTGGCCTACAGAGCAACCTAACACCCAAACCTAATGAACTTACTGCGTATCCGTAAATCAAATGCGTCTAGGGCAACCCATTTTGGGGACTTAAACATGGCCTGTGACTTAAATAGGACATGCTGGAGGGACAGATTTATCTCCCAGTGACTGCCATGTCTTTGGAACAGGTTACCAATTCATGTGAAACAAAGCACATCATTCAAAAGGAATCTGAATGAGTGGATGGGGCACTGTAAATTCTTATCAGGATAGTGCCCACAACCCTCTTGGACATGGCCAATCATCACTAAATGCAATCTTGAGTATTGACTAGTAACTGTACGGTATTAGATAGGGTTGAAAAGGCTAGGCTTAAAATGACCTCCGGGTCGATAGCCTAGTAATCTCCTATGTTGCTATGATCCTATAAAACTCCACATATTTACCTCTCAGTTCAGATTGTAGAAAGCTTACCGAACAACTGGCAATACATACTATCCTGTAGAAGCATAATATTTTTATTAAGAAAATGTTAAACAAACATCAAGGTTATGAACTAATACTAAATACTAAAGACAATGCTGTCTGTGAAATTCAGTGCAATCATCCAGAAATAAAAGCATTATGTATGGCCTTATTGCCTAATTACTGGGTGTAGCATTCATACAAATATGGAAATATAGCACACACACAGCAAAAATGCTGTAAATAACCAACATGATATTTTGGCATTATTTTTTAGTTTATCTGCAAATGTGCAATACAGAGAAAAACTCCATGCTTGTGAAATTCGACAAAGAAAAAATAAATTGAGGTTGAAGTTTCCAAGTAAATATGAAAAAAAAAAAGTAGAAAAGTAACATGCAAACCCAGCTCTTTTGGCATTTTATTCAGAGACTAACTTCCCAAAGAACCATACAAATAGAACTTTCTACCAAGCAGAAATTACTTACTTAATGGGTGAATTTAATAAAAAATGTTTTCTGCAAATACTTGCTATTTTGACTATGTGCAGAAAACCTGTTTTAAGTCACTTATAATGTACTTTTAGTTTACAGAACAAGGACTTTGTCTCAAAAACCAACATACATGAAAAAGAAAGCTCTGCCTCAGAAGGTCATTCTCTGTCTAACTGCACAGGTGACCTGATGCTGAAAAAAGCTACCTTCTTTTAGCTAACTATACCAGCTAAAAGGCCAAAACATTCCATGTGCCAGTCTCATGTACCTCTGACTTTTAGAACATAACTGGATAAATCAGTCACTGGAACAAATATTACCTAAACCACTTTACTCTATTGTACATGCACCTATCCTTTCAGGCATATTTAATCTCCTTTCATTTATTTGGGACCAGGCAGGTTCTGACACAGTTAAGGATTTCAAGAATGTAAGAGAAAGGTAGTTTAGTAACAAGGCATGCAGTAACAAACGGAGCTTGGCAGACAGCAACAGCTATGTAAACCAACTTGCCGTAAGATTCTGGGCTTCATGGTGTACAGTTTTACATTCCCTGCGACTACATCATACTGTGCACTTTTTTTTCTTTTGTGTTGTAACAGACAGGATAAATTTTCACTTGCCTTTAAGGCACAGGAACCAGTTCAGCCCTGTACAGCAACCCTGACGACTGTGCTAACTAGTCAGAAGAGCCTTCTGAATATTTTGCAGAAGCAGCATATTATACTGATTGGTTCAACTTTTGTGTGTGACCAAATGGGTAACTATATCAAAGGTAAGCTTGTAACCAGCAGCCGTAAGCTGTCCAATTAAGAATGTGCCCTTGTATGTCTAAATTCCTCCAGAGTTACATAATTACCTTGGAGCTAGGGGTCACGTCACTCCGGCAGCATGTTTGCAGTGACTCCAGAGCTGCATACCTGAGATCGTGTGACTCTCTTGATCAAAAACTCTCCTGACACCAGCTGATAGTCACTTGACTCTCACAGCTAACTATTTAGTAAATTGTATCGTCACTGAGATTCTAGATTGAGCCGAACACTTCAGGGAAATTCCTGTCAAGATGCTTTGGAAAGCTGCTAACAGGAAACAGACATACAACCAAGTCAAGAAACAGAGCAAGAGAGAGACTGGTGACAGAGGAGAAATGCACAAGAAGGGGGAAGACAGTTATGTGCCATGTACGGCCTGGGAGAACAAAAGAAAAAAATAGGATGACCTTAAACAACTAAAATCAAATGTTTAGCATTGCATACAAAAAAGCCATGCCTACAAAATTGTTTATATCAAACACTGTTACACAGGCTAACTTGAGGCTTTCTTATGCAGCAGTAACACCACTCATATTCCTTAATATTTCTGTGAGCAGGTAAAGCATATGTTTTCCTCAGCACTGATGTTTTTGTCTATCATGGCTGGACAGTGAATGCTTAAATATCCACAGTGAATGTTCCAACCTATGAGGGTGAGTTGCTGCATTGTCTTTAAGGACTGTAAACCTCTTTTGCCATGTCATTCCTTATGATCCGACTCTCTGCAGTTAAGAGTCTTAATTTAATGTGTCTGCAGGAATGCCTAGAATGTTGCACTTAATGGACGCTGCGTTAAGACTTAACTGTTCATGACATGTATTACATATTCCAGTAATATTTCAGTGATAATTTTTTTTTTGTTTTTAGTTGATGTAATAAAGTTACCTATGTTTTGGTTCCTTTGTTGCTCTACTGGAATTGGTTATGATGTAATAAAAGAAGAGATCTCCCAAAAGTTAAAGATCAGTTTTATTTCTGTTTGTACTGCCCAAATATATACTGCTGTATATTTATGCAGTTTTTCATCCCTCTGAAGTCTCACAGCAGGGCACTAATACTGTCTACTGGTGGTATGGCAGCAGATTTTTGAAAATTATAACTTTCAGTCAATTACCTGGTGTTTTCTGCTGCAGAAAGTAGCTGTTTATCAAATACCTCAGCAGGAATTAAAGCAGAGGTTGGACCATGTTAGAAGGAAGTGGGGGTCCTGCACTCTCACCACATCTGCAAGAACAGATATCTGTTGCATGAAGTATATACACACACACACACACACACACACACACACACACACACACACACACACACACACACACACACACACACACACACACACACACACATTATTCCTTGTCTAAATAGCTTTAGCAGCATTTTCTTTCAACCATCAAAACATCAGTTAAAATGCTAGCTTTACAACCACACCAAACCATGCCAGAGATAAAGTTAAGGTTTACAATTTCATCCAGACATTCCAGCTGTGAGCGTGAATGGTCCTCTTTACAGACCCCAAAACTGTTTGGAACATATCTGAAAGAAAAAAGCATGCTTAAAACTGTTCACATGTATGATCTAGACAGAGGCGGTTTCAATGGAAAATAAGCACACAGTTATAGAACTTAATCTCCAATGCTCATTTTCAATACCCCCCAAAGCATGTACCTCAGCTATATTACTCTGGCATTATCTTTAATGCATGTTACCAATAACTGCTTATTGTGAATAAAACTCATCTAGCCTACAATTACTTATTTTAAAACAATGTCAGAGACTCAACAATTTGCACACTTGACCGAGATACAAGAGAAATCAGAAGGCTCTGGATTCTATACCCACAAAAATCACACTGTACTATAATACATGATAATGATCTAAAAAAGAACCGTTTCTTTCTCCACAATAGATGTATAGTCATTTTCCAGTAGTGACAGTCCAGTACAGTATAAGCGAACGTGGTACTTACTGTACTCCTGACCTGTTGTCCCCTGGACAACACATTAAACCAAGGTACCACCTGCCCGAGTTAGTAACAACTCTGTGGGATGTAGAGGATCACATGCAATTACTACAAAGTGGACAGGAATTTTCTCAGGGTCCGTGTCAAATTATGTCTAGTCAGTAAGACTACAACATTGGATCACCAATGAAAATAGGAAACATCCACAGAGGCTAACCTGGTTAGCAAAAAGAAAAAAAGATAGATATATAATAAGTTTTGCTTACTCAGCCTCGGGACTTTGGTATCACCAATTCCATCCCACTGCCTACGTGTATTTACCTTCCACCTCTGCTAGCCTTTAAATTTGTTCCTATCACTTTACAATTAATTTTTTTCCTAGGGGAGGCTTTGCCCTACAGGATTAAATGGTGGAATGACAGGCAGCCAGGGTCATTACAGCTGGGGGAGATATTTACAAACAGTTGTAGGCCCTTTATGCAATGTACAATCACAGTTCCGTACACACTAATATATGCAAACACACATGGGCACATGCACCACTGACAACAAACACACACACAGACCAATGAGGCAGACAAGACTGGTATGTCATGAATCTCTGCAAATTGTGAAGGCTGCCAACTAACGGGGGGGTTAGCACTGCAGCAAATGACCTCAGACCTTCCCAGGGATGAAAAATCTCTTCATTCAGTCATTCTCTGACCCTCAGCTGGTCAGCGTGTAAAAATTAGGTTTACAAATGAACCACTGGCCACCACTATCACACTTGGGTACTTCATCCACAAAGTCAGTGGACTAGTTACACTTCTCTGCATCAATTACTTTTAAGATTTAAGATTTCTACCTTAAATACTACATCTAGTTTTGTGAGATATGTTTGTCAAGAACAGGAAGAAATCAGGAAGGCTGAATTGTGGGTATTTACAGATCATAAAAGGTGAAAAAACTACACAAGTTCACAAAGTAATCTCTGGAAAAAGTACAGCAGTATGCAGAATAAAGAGGCCTTTAAGCATCACACAGGGAACTTAAGGTACAGAATCTTTATTGTAAAAGTAGATCAGTAAATGAGGATAGTGAAGTAAAAAGTAAAAATACTTCCACTGAAGGGGTGGTGAATACAAGGCCTAGTCTGGCAGAACTAACAGAGTGAAGAAAGCTGAGGGCTTCAAACTATATATAGGCTAGACATCAAGTACAATAAGCATAATTAAGAAGAATGGGATATCTGTAACTAAGCAAGGTGAAGCATGTAAAAACGTGTAGAATAGAAATGTGTTGAAATGAACACCACCTCCGTACAGTCTTCTGATAATGACCATTCTGCCTAAATCAGCATTACTAAGAAGTCATCTGCTGTTTTACTGCATAAAACATGGGGGACAACAAAGACATTAATACTAATAACTGCCGTTTTGGAATACAGTTAATAACTTGAAGCTCCTTCATCACTTACTGTAATGCATGCCAGCATTATACAATACACTAGTGTTTTAATGTGATATACTAGGCAAAAAAGCAAACTTACTATATACTCAGAAACAGACCAAAACTGTGCAGAAGCACATCAATACTCAACATGAGTAACACTTACATTAACAACTTACAACAGCTGGACTGCACTACTACAAAGGAATGCTGGTCCTGGGCACAATGAAAAATAAATAAATAAACAACTCCCATTAAGCACCACTCCAGCTATCATTACAGGAGCCCAAGGAGTTCAAAGTTCACATTTACAGTTGATGTGGGTTTCCGCTTAGATGCCTTGAAGATGACTAAGTTAACCACATCCACATTCTGAAATACATTTTGAGAACTCCCAACCGAACGGCAGTCTGCAGGAACTAAACAAGAGGAACTGAATCATTGACTGTGCCCATGTTCTATATAATCACTTCAGTAAATGTGCTAAAGATATGGCAGAAATGCCAAGAAACCAAAAGCCAGTCCCAGGGGGGTGATTCACTTCTCCGCTCCCCCAATATACAACAGTTTCATAAAGAATTCCTTCCAGGCAAATACAACCTTATTTGCTTATCATTTCCCCATCTGCTCCCTAGGTTTATAATGTTGTAAGTTAATTACTACTGTAATACATTATACTTGTCTGCACAGAACTTGGAATATATTAAATACAGACTTTCTTAGGTTTACTTCTAATTTTAAAAACAGTTTGATTTTTCCAGTAAGTAATGTAAACTCACTTTTCTCTCATTCTCAAAACACCACAGAGATTTGTAAGACTTCTGACAAGCATCTTAGCTGCTCTGAGAGAGAGGAAAAATGCATGCTTTATGGTGAATTGGAAGGATCTGCGGTGGTCGTGCTGCGGTAGCGTTGTCGACTCACAGTAAGAAGCTGACCGGTTCGACTCTCAGCTAGAGCATCTTCTGCGTGGACACATGCGTGAATGGGCATACCTTCGTTGAAGGTTGTGCGTTAGGGCTGGCAACTCAGCATGTAAAAATCAACTGGCAATCATTAGCGGACCGGAGTTCCGCTGTGGCGATCCCTAACCGGGAAAAGCCGAAAGACACAACAACAACAACAATGGTGAATTAGAAGAATCAGGACAGTTTACTATAATGCCTTGCCCAGTTCCAGCGAATCCATATCTGAAAGGAAAGGGACAGGCTAAAGCCTATGCACTACAGATAGCAAAATGATCAGTTTAGAAGATTAGATACCCTCACTGCATGTGTGTTGAACATACAGTCAAATATGTACAGACATACTTTTTGGGAGCAGCGGTCAGTAATAGCTGAACCTAGTGCTAAATTCCATACATTTATTAATATTTTGTATGCAATGCACACTAAGTAAGAGTCTGCATGTCCTCCCTACAGTCTTTTCTCTGGGTGCTCCAGTTTCCTCCCACATGCCAAAGACATGCAGTACGTGGATTGGACACTTTAAATTGTTTGTAGGTGAGAAAGAGTGTGCGGGTAAGTGGTATGAATGAACTACTGCAGTAGGGCTACCCACCTGGCAGTGTAAACCTTGGGTTGAGATGATTGTCACTGCTGAAGTGACACCCTGACCCCATGTGCAAAATGGGAAACGGGGTTGAGGATGGATGGACAAGAATACTTGTGCAGTGTCGCTGATGGAGCAAACTGACTTCAACTATTACACTGTACAACTTTTTACATGTCAGAGTTTTTACATGTCAGAGTATATAAAGCATTAATTTTTGCATTCCACAAGTCTGTAATTAAAAATAAATCAAAATTAGTAATAATCAAATACTAGAAAAAAATGATATGTAATAAAACATTAAAAACAGTGTATCTATCAAATGAAAAAAAAAATTATATTATGATAAATTGATAAAGAATTGACTTAATACAAAAAAGAACATCAAACAATTTTCACATTGAAATTATAAGCAGTCAAATAAATAACTATTAAAGAATTTATGACGAGTAGATGCTAATGCAAAAAATAACAGATACGCACGCTAAATCAGTTGCTATGAGAAGATCCTCCTTTATGTGCCCTAGAGCAGTGTTTACCCTCTCAATCACATTCTGACATATATTTCTTCTTGGAAGTTTCTATGCTGTGGGATGGATGCATGCCTGTGATAACTCATGCTTTGACATAATGTACCTAAGCAAAATTGTTCACAGAGAACCTGCACAACCATGAAAATGGCTGCTAGTACCTACTAGAAGTAAGCCCTAAACAAACTAAAAACAAACCACAATGGTGTAATCCATGCCTTAATAGGGTATATAACAAAAGGGAAAAAATCATGGCTAAAATCAGAAAGAGCAATTTCCATAATGATAAGAGCTCTTTAATTAAACTAAACAGGAAACTAATAGGATTGATAAAGTCTAACAAGGCTAGTTATGAGGTCAAGATAGGCTGACAGGATGAAAACAACCACAAAGCCTTCTACAATATGTCGGTAACCTCAAAGGCAGCACACAGCAGTGTGTTGAACTGGTGGTCAGTGGTGTCACCTTCACTGAGCAGAGAGACATAGCAAATCTGCTGGCTGAAAAATTCAGCTAAAACTTAACCCCCATTTCCCCATGTCTCCCCTAATGAAATGCCTATTAGAATAACCTGCCCAACTATCAGCAGGAAGCAGATTGTGGTGGAGCTCACTAAAATCAAAAACAGAGCCTCAATGGGCCCTAACAATATCACCTAAACAGCTTGAAATATGACCTATCAGGATCGGTTGAGTTTTAACTATATCCTTAAAACAGGATTTGTATATTGAGAATGGAGGACTGCAATGGCTATCCCACTTAACAAGAGTGGACCATCAACTGACCCTGAAAACTACAGACCCATTAGTCTGACTAGTCTAATATGCAAAGCCATGGAACAAATTATCATTGAAAATATCAACAAAGACACAATTAACCTTCAGACAGTGGACCCAACCCAATTTGGCTTTGTCAAGGGAAGGTCATGCACTAAATTTGGTAGACTTCCTTGAGAAAGTAGCCAAGGCAATGGACAATGGGAAAATGGGCGTCTTGCTGGGACTGCTCATATTTGGCATCTACTTCCTGGGTTACAGGCAATGTCACAGGTCTTTGGCTAAGTTCGCAGAGGACTGCAATTTGGGAGCTATCATACATTCTCCTACGACATAAACATCTTACAAGAGGGTCTAACACAGACAAATGACTGGTGCCAAAGTCATGGATTAAAAGTCAATGCCAAGAAATGCATTATAGTGCCTTTTGGGAAAATGGCCACCTACACTAATTGCTCTGCTGATAAGACACCCCTAAGAGCTGACCCAGTAGTCAGGCATCTGGGAACATATATAGGCAAAAATCTGGCCTTTGACCAACATGTGGCCAAGATGCTAGGAAAATCATTTTTACATCTCTGAACTTATTAACGACATGGCATCCAGGTCCAAGGAAGTCATATTGCCACTTTATTTGGCCCTTATTCTGACCCATTATTGAATATAGTGCTCCCTTCAGGTGTACCTGAGCAGACATATACAACAGCTGGAATGCCTACAAATTTTCTTTACTAGAAGAATTCAGGGAATAAACACACTATCCTATATGGACTGCCTTACAGCCCTATCTCTCTATACTCTGTTGTCTACAAGTTACTGAGACTCAATCTATGCCTGGAATACAAGGCATTCTCATATCCAGCTCTGATGGACCTTTTGCACATCCGTAAAATGAACATCAGAACAACTAGATTCAAGGATTTACATTTTGCTTGCAACATAAACAGAAGATGCTGGCAAGACAGATGTGCGTTTCAGAGGATCCCCATGGTCTGGAACAGGCTCCCCATCCATGTGAAGCAAGGTCTATCCCTAACCCTATTTAGGCATAACCATAACCATTGTATGGGAAATCAGAAATTCACACTGGGTCTATCCTGCATAGCCATGATAGACAAGATTGCGACAGTAACTATGCTGAAAGAAACATATTCCCCACCCCCACATAATCTTTAGAAACGTCCTACCTAATACATCCCCTCCTAATAAATGCTAGTGATACACAGGTAAACAACTGGGTTGGGATGCATGGCTAGTCTTATAAAGACCTTGGCAGATGTTAGTCTTGTATATACCTATGAAGCTATGAACTGATCCTGCAAGAATGCTACTAGATACTAATGATTGCCTTTCTGCAAATCTAGACACAATAATAATGATGATATGGCACATTCACTGATAACAAGCAATGCAAAAAATACTTACTGGGCTTAAGAGTGTTGAACAGCTAAGACTCCTGAAAAGTCAGGCTAACATTGGAAGGATTATGGGACTGATTACTTAAAGAGGGTTCTCTTGTAGATCGACTGATAACATCTAACTTTGAGGACTCCTATGAGTAGGCTGAATAAGCCTCTGTAAGTCACAGGGTGGAAGTAACCATAGGACTCCCAGAGTTGCCACTGAGGCAATAACACCTGGAGAAAGGCAGTACTGCATATCAAATGGTTTCAGCACTGAAATCTGCAAGAAAACCTGTAAATCAAGCCCTGGAGGTAGCTACTCCACTAGTGGAGCAGACTTTGACCACAGAATGTGCCACTAGCTGGAGCTATTAGCAGTAGAGCTAGTAACAGCAGAACTAAGAAATCCTTGTGTTGGAACTACAAGCCCTTTTCTTCCTTGGACAAGTGTGGTAATCCATTTATGCAAATCAGTGCAAATGCCTCCAGGAACACTTTTGCAGGCAGTATCACTTGGGTTGAAGAGTCCTCTCTTTCTCCAGTTTCTAATCAGAGAAGAAATATTGTTGAATGAAAAGGTTCGGGGACAAAGTCAAAACTGTTTTCTCAAAAATGGGGTCAATGTGAGGAAAGCTAATCCCAGAAAATGGTCATTGGAGTTCCCTACACCTACAGGACTGAGGCTCAGTGATCATTGTCATACAGACACAGCTATAAGGAAATCAGATTTGCCAAGTAAGAACTGTAAAATTATCAAGCCCAAAAACCTGTCCACGGGGGACAGACAAACCTGTTGAACAGCAAGTCTAAGCCCACTGAAGGAGAAGAGGAGACAAAAAATGAACACTCCTGATCCTGAATGATGTGTTCACCTGAAATGCACCTGTTGCATGCTTCTGTAAACCTGTGCACGAGTCCTCACTTGGAGTTATTGAAAGATATGAGGATCTCTTCCTCTCAGGTTAGCTGAGAGCCTGAGGGTTTTTAGGCATTTACTCTTGTAATGGGCAGGGATATTGAGTCATGCCATTCCTCATGCTTCTCATCAGATAGCTTCTCATTTGCTGATTCATTACTGTTCATGAGGTCTTGTCCCCCACCACCTGACATGCGATCTAAAGGTTTTGAAGGTATGGCAAAAGAGTATAATAATGCGTAGCTTTGGGCTTAGGGCCCTCAACTGTTTATCTCATCTCTCCCAATTCCAGTGATTTTGGAGAAACTGACATTGGGCAAGCAGAATTTATAGAGTTTGGGCTTAGGGAGAACCTCTTTCAAACTCATTGATGTTCAGGTAGACTCCATTGGGAGTTAAAGGTACACGTGTAAGAGAGCTGTAATGGAGGGAATGAATTAAGTAAAGAGAAACTCAGTCATGCCACAGTGAGTAGGCACATGCCCAGTTCTGTGGTCCTAGTGACAGCATACACATAATCCAAATTACAGAGGGCTACCTGGGAGTCCACCTGAACACCTGCTGGTGTAGAGAGGCTGCACAGGAGTCAAACTTAAGACACAAAGTAATTCATTACAGTCTGCTTGAGGCTTATACAAAGAACAAGGTTTCTAGCTCATTAAATCTGAGTGACGTCTCCAAGTGCATCTGCAGTTAACTCCTACTGATGCATCTAGGCGTCAAATATTGCTTGTTCATATTTGCTTCAATAATTCCAAAACCATGCTATGTAAAAGGCTTTAAAAGACTTCATCTTAAAGCTTACACAATGGCAAACTCAGCTGCATTAATATTTAACCTCTGTCTAGTGCAGGTAGAGAGATATTAACTGTTGTTTTTATACTAATTTATACAGCTATAACATTTACATTTTTCTAAATATCTCAACAACCAAGTAACGCAGACAGAACTCCTTAGCCTCATATGAAAGCACTCAGCTAGATGAATACAATGCTGCTGACAGAATGTGTGTAACTTGAGTGGATGCTGAGATACTATAAGTTGTTTACAAAATATTACAAATGTAATTGTTATTGTGTTTACTGTGACTCATAAAATTCTGTTTATGACCTAGAACCTAAAGAATACTACTCTAAAAAAAATAGTTTGTGCTGCCATTTATACTTCTTTTATAACCCCTATGGTTCCACAGATATGAACATTTGTTTGTAATGTGAGGACATAATTTGATTCTGTCAAAAGGCTTGGGCTCCGTACATTGGAAGTTAGAGTGCAGACTTCCTGAGCTCCACTGGAGTGAATGAGCTAGGGACTGCAGAACTAAAGCAAACATGCTTCCAGGCTTCAAACATAGAATTCCTAAAGGCTGGATCCAAAAGACAGATGACCAGGGATCCGAAAGTGCCTTCCTTTGGGAGCCACCCAGTAGATGTGGGAAGACCAATGTGCACAAAACCTCATGAGCAGTAACGAATCAGCAAATGAGAAGCCAGCTGATGAGAAGCACGAGGAATGGCTCGACTCAGTATCCCTGTCCATTACAAGAGTAAATGACTAAAACCCCTCAGGCTCTCAGAGCAAACTTGAGGGGAAGGAATCCTCATATCTTCCAGTAACTCCAAGTGAGGATTCATACACAAGTACAGAAACATGTAACAAGTGCATGTCAGATGTCAGACCAGGCTCACATATGATCTCACATTACTGTTGGCATGTGAAGGGAAGAAATCTGTCCCAGGCTTGGTAATGCCATCACATCAAAGTCCTGAAAGATGAGATCCCATATCTATGATTCAATCTCTGACTAAGCATAAAATAAGAGCTTGAAGTCTCGCATCTGAGCCACAGACACTGCCGCACTCCTAAAAGCCCTTCCTCAACCAATCCTGCTAGGTCTGGGAGGACAAGTTCAGAAAAGAAACAAACTGTGGCCCTGAGTTTTGCAGAATTCATAGGTTCATAGGTTGGTACTAGGCTATCGGCCCTAGGGCCTATACAAGCCTAGCCATAACAATTCCCTGGCTATTTCTTCCCACAATATTTACTTCCCTGGACCCCTGTCTAGCAGAGCGACTGACGTGATTGCCTGGGTTGAATTTCCTATCTCCCATCCAATCGTCAAGGTTCTTTTTGAAGAGGGCCAAAGAGGTGCTCTGCTTGACATGTATGGGCAGTCTATTCCAGAGTCTGGGTCAGGAACCTATCCCTCCAGCGTGTTTTGTTCATTGTGATGACAAGGATTAGATCCCTGGAGTGTGTGGCTCTGAGGGATTGGGATTTCTTTAAGTGTAGCATGTCCAACAGCTCTGGGTTTGACATGGCCTTGTATGTTAAGCAGAGATCGCCTCTGAGTAGATGATATGCGACAGAGTATAGCTGAAGTTTTTTTAGATGGCCAGCATAGGGCATCTGTTTTAGGCCTTTGATTCTTTTAGTGAGGTATTTCTGTGGCCTTTCCAGTTGTTGCAGATGTCTTGAGAGGTACATACCAAATGGGGCGTTGTATTCTATAAAGGGTCTAATGAGGTACGAGTACAGTGGGACAATGACCTCCTTTTTGCTGGATGAAAAGCCCTTAGTGATGAGGTGTGCCACATAGAAGGATTTCCTGACTGTTGTGGTGATGTGGTTATCAAAGGTGAGACCACTGTCCACCTGTGTCCCTAAGTCTCTTATCACATTTCCGGTGTGTAGTGTACTGCCACCTATGGGGTAATTCACGGATACAAGTTTTTTCCCAGAGGGGATAACTATACATTTCTTGGCATTGAGCTTGAGCCCATGACTCCAGCACCAAGCATCTGTTTCTGTAAGGCCCTTTTGTAGAATATCCACATCATTTGGGGATTCAATAATGGCTCCCAGTTTGCAGTCATCTGCAAACTTTGTTAGCCAGAGTCCCTTAGTGTTGGTCTGTACTTCAGAGAAGTAGATGCCAAACAAGAGCGGTCCCAGGACTGAACCCTGAGGTACTCCACATGTTTGGAACTGGATTTGGAGTCGGCTACTTTTACAGTGTGGGTTCTGTCAGTAAGCCAGTTGGCAATGTCTTTGTTTATAAGTTACATGATAATAAGTTCCATGGCCTTGCAGATCAAGCTCGTTAGACTGATGGGGCGATAATTTCCAGGATGCAAGGTGGATCCCCCCTTGTGGAGTGGGATAACTGTAGCTGTGCACCACTCAGTGGGCAAGAAGCCTGAGGTGAGGCTATGATTAAACATGACATTTAGGTGAGGTGCCAGTTCATTTTGTAGTTCATGTAGTACACAGTCTGGGATGACATCTGGTCCCATTGATGCTGTATTCTTAGCTTTGGAGAGTGCAGTTTTTACCTGTGTGGCCATTATTACCAGAATTTGGCAATCTTTTGGTATTGAGATGGGCCCTTTAGGGGGTAAGAGGGGGTAAAGTTGGCACTGAATTGATCTGCCAGGATATTGGCAATATCCTTGGGATCAGTATATTTAATGCCATTCTGTTGCAGCTCAGAGCAGATCTGAGCATTGCCATTTAGATTCTTGACATAAGTATAGAATGCCTTGTGGTTGCTTTGGAATCTTTGGCAATTTTATTTTCATAACTAGCTTTGGAGGATTTTATGAGGGATCTCAGCTTTTTACTGAGGCTAGTAAGGGAGTTTTTTGCATCCTGGGATTTTCCTCTTTTCTGCAACAGTTTCTTCTTTTTGTTGTAAAGTTTGTTTATGGCAAGGGACCACCAGATAGGCTTCCTTTTTTGGAAGAGAGCATCTTGGTTCTATTTGGGATGGCACGATTCATACACGAGTGGATGTGCTCGTAGACTGCCTTAGTGTAGGATTCAGCAGTCGAACTTTCAGTTCTCGTTCACATGGGTGTCATGAAGTTTGTCACTTCTGACTTGAGTAGCATGAAGCTGGCTTTGGAGAAGTTCTTTATGGAGGTTTCCTTACTGGGGGGGTGAGGGGTGGGGGAGGGATGTGGATGTCAAGGGTGATTAGCTTATGGTCAGACCTGACCAATGAGGGGTTGACCATAGGTGTGGAGCATCGATTTCCCATGTTGATAATGACCAGGTCTAGGATACTGGAGCTCCTGGTGGGACTATGGATTAGTTGATCCAGGGCATTGGAATTTATGAATTCCAAGAACCGTTTGGCAAAGGTGTTGGTACACGAGTAGTTTTCCCAGTTAATGGCAGGGTAGTCGAAATCACCCAGTATTAGGGTGTTTGGTTGTATCTTAATATTTTCCAGTATGTTTAGAAAGATGTAGTGAGAATCTTGGGGCATGGTGGGGATCTGTAGCAAGCTACAATTTGGATTTCAGTCTTAGCTAGTGTTAGCTGCACCTGGAGAATTTCAGATGCATTGTGTTGGGTAACTAGCCTGGTGGTGTGAATATCCTTGGTGAATATGGACACTCCCCCACCTTTAGTGTTTCGGTCCTGGTTTGGTAGCTGAAAAGTGTGGTAAGAGTTGTAGCCTGGTATTGCAGGGGCGCTCTCTGGAGCCTTGAACCAGGTCTCAGTTACTGCACAGATATTAATATTCTCCATTTTTAGGAGTGCCTCGAGAGAGTGCATTTTGAGGTTTAGATTTCTAGCATTGAGTAGCATTACCTTCAGATTTTGCCCTGACCTGATAACTCCACTCACTGCTCTACATCACGCTGGAGAGTCTGGGGAGGGATAGCAGAAGCACCGTGGAATGCATCTTCTACAGTGGAATCCAGAATGAGACTTTAGCCCTCTGATCTGCCATAACCATGAGGAACTAGGATAACTTTAAGTCCTCATTAACCAGGATAAGCTCCGTCTCTGCCAGGTCCAGAAACATCCATGCAAAATGTGGTCTTACCTGTAGCAGCACTAGACCTTGACCAGTCATCTGAAAAAAGTTCTTAGTGACAGAACTCTGGATTTCTCCTCAGTCCACATGATGGACCCTCCCAAAAGTCCTATAAGTAGCTTATTTTTCTCCATACCAGCTAAAAGTCTGGAATGAGTTTAACTTACCATAAAAAAAAACTTTGGAAATAGGGGTCTGAATGAAATACCTTTTACAGATGAGAGCACAGATCAAGATCTGAAAAGGAACTTGTTGGCATAAATTTGCTTATGCTGTCTGTGCCATCATCACAGTCATTTCCATCCTCAGGCATATAAAAAAGAACCACATTCTGTTTGGAAAGGATGAATCCAACCAATAGACCCATCAAGAAACAGCCTTGTTGTTGCTGGAGCTATAATAACTTAATTGTGGAGTATACTAATTTTGATGTGGCTCATAAAAAGAAAAAGAAAAAAAAAAACACAGACATTGTTTCATGTGGAGACACTTTTAAGATAAAGTTTTTGATGCTACAGGGGAACACAGGATAAATTATAATGACAACATGGAACTATATTAGCTAGCCAGTAACTTTACAGCTAAGAGTCCCAAGTGCCACCAAATGTAATGGATACCACAAATTACAGGGTTACAGTGAAGTAATGCCACTTAATATATTTGAAAATCACTAAAAACTCTGTAGAAACTTTACAGAAGCATCTGAATTCAAAATGATTGAACTGAAGAATGACTCCGGTTCAAAACGGAAATTAAATAAGGTATGATAACATGTTGATTTAACTAAAAGGTCTGCAGAAAGTGCCATAACGGGTTATATTGAAAGAATGTGCAAGTGGAAGTAAAACAGGAAGAAAGTAAATGGCTAATACAGAGTGCAGTGTGTTAAGAATGAATCATAGTATACATAAAGAGTGGATGCAGGACATGAAGACAGGTTGATGAGGTTAGTCCACTAGGCCAGTAGCTTCTTTTCAGGGAAGACCAGAGGTGGTATTCACACTACTAAAGGAAATTTGGTCAGGGCATCAGGGAACTTCCCCCTAGCCATCACTGTTGTGAGTGGGACCCATTTTGCATGAGAACTTCCTGTTTTCATTCCAGGCAAGGCAGATGGAGAGAGAAGGAGATGATGAAGTGGTGAGAGAGATGGAAGAGAAAGCTAATACTGATACCTGAGAATGTGTGCAGGATTCTGCGGACATGTTTCAAAGAAATCTGTTTGATGGAGAGAAGTTGGCAAATGATGAATGTATAATTACAACTCTCCAGTCAGGAGGGTTGCGGGATGATTTACTTAAAGAAATGGTGATGCAGAGTGAGACAGAAAATGAAGGAGATATTTCCTGGGGGGACATTATGTAGAAAATCTAAACAGTGGATGCAGAGACAATCCTGAAGAATAGTGGTGAGACAGAAAAGAAATCATATGCAAAGAAAGTAAAAGAAGGCAAGTAGCAGAAAAGGAAAAGGCAGAAGAAAATAAAAAAAGATAAGTTTGTGGTAAAGATTTAAAGTAAAGGAAGCAAAAGAAACGGACAGGTATGAAGTGTGGGACAATTTGGTAGCTCCTTTGGGTGTAAATACACAAGGTAAGAGCATTTATTCTTATTAACAAAGAGACATTTTGTGACATTATATTTTTTCAATAGAAATTTTTCTTGGAGTATGTGAAAAAAGAAAGAATGTAACCCACGGAATGTTTATGTGCTAAAATCATTTAACAGGGTAACAAAAGTGTACAATTTCGAAAGTAGTAGAAAGGCAGACATTTTAAAGGACAATTAAAAACTTTATGGAATAAAGTACTGGACATTGAAAAGTTTATGACAAAAGGGGGTTTATGGATGGGTAAATGGGACTGTGATATTGTGTTAAAAATATAGAGAAAAAAATATACATATACCAAGCATGATAAATGTGGAGGAGAATAGAGATGACAAAATACTGGAGATAACCCAAAACATGTTTTTGTGGAAACGAAGGACATCTGATACATTTGACAAGTAACTGCAAGAAAAGAAAATGTTATATTTATGTGGAAATTGGACATGATGCAAAAACGGGAATTGAGATGTTATTTATTTAACAAAATTGGATTGTAAAAATGAAAATAAGAATAAGGAAAAAGAAAAAATGAGCAAAGAAGAAATTTTAGAAGTAGAAATAGAAATAAAGAAATAGAAGGCTCTGAAATAAATGATGAAGACATGCATTGGGAGATATTAAAAGAAAAATGTTATCAGTAAAATGGTAAAAGGCAGAAAAAGAAAATGTAAAAGGACAAGTACAAAAGTAGAAAAGAAAGTAAACTGATAAAAAAGAATATATACAGCTAACAGTTGGGGGCTGGTATAATGGTTAAGGTGCTTGACTCACTTTTAGAATGCCATCTGCAAACGTGAATAGTATTAAGAACAAAGTAAGAAGAATATGGATTCTGTTTTGGAGTAATGCATATGATGTAGAAGTAATTATATTACCACACACAAGATTTTTAACAAATTGAAGAAAGGTTACAAACACAGAAACTATGGGGAGAAAAGATAATCTGGAACTTGATAATTGAGAGATGTTCTGGAATAGCTATATTCTGTAGAAATACAGTAAAAATATTAGACACAACTTTAGCAAAAATGTGAAGATTAACCATTGTTTAAAATGGAAAGAACAAGTATATAGAATTATAACATTATATGCTTATATTAACTGTAAAGAAAGGGAAAGCTTATTTCATCAGATTTTAGACTATGTAGTGATAGATATCAATATTCTAATAAGAGAAGATTTTAACTGTGATTTAAGAGGCAAGCATAAAAAGAAGGAAAATGATTCAAGAAAAATGTTATAAGTGATAAGATGTGATAAGTTAAAACTTTGGGACAAAAATTCTTGGGCTTACAAAAGGGGTAAGTGTAGAACTGAAAGAGATTTTATAGTATCAGAAGGTTTACTTATAGGAGAAGGGCAGGCAGTTGAAACAGGATTTTTGGATCATCTTGCAATATAGTTAGAGAAAAAGGAAAACAAGGAATATATAAAATAGGCAAAGGAATAAAAAAGATAAATGAGAAAGCATGAAATGAAGGAAAGAGATTAGTAATACAGTTATGGAAAGATCATATTATTTACTTATTATTTATTTTATTTTACATTTGTTGACCGGGAATGTCTGACTGAGCCAAAGCCCTTTTTCAGCAGAGACCCGGGGAGAAAAGCTCCAGTAAATAGATATAACATTTTGTCATTATTACAGGTATTATACAGGTGGAATAAGGCAATCAGCTAGTGGACTACAAGAGCATTTTTGAAAATATACAAATTACATTTTGTCATAAATGCTAGCATTATATATAGAAAAATGTAAAAAAAAAACAGGTAGTTTATAGTCAGAGCATTTTTAAAAGTAGTTGTTAGTATAAAAGAGCAACATAGAGGTAGAATGTTAATTTGACAATTAAATCAAACAGGATGCAATAAAAGTATCAGAGAGAGGGGAAAGCTATTGATTAGTGGAGTGAAGTAGGGGGTTTTCAAGGTGGGTTTGAGCACTGGCAGATCCATTTCCTGTTGAAATATTCTTTTAGAGTTAGTTTAAATTGTTTGGGATGTGTGAGTATTCAAATTTAGAGGGGAAGTTTGTTCCATTCGATAGAGGTGTGGTAGCTGTATAGGCTATACCCTGCTTTAGATTTTGGCTTATAGATTTTTAAGAGGTCTTGGGAAGAGCTGCGGAGGCTTCTTGAAGGAGTATAGTGAGAGATGATGGTGTGTAAGGCTGGACAGAAAGATGGTTGGTAAAGAATTGTGTGTATGGTTTGGAGCTGAGAGAGAAGGAGCAGGTGGGGCAACTCAAGCCAATTTAAATATCTTAGAGAGAGACAGTGGTGAGATCTATAGGATAGTTGAGTTGCAAATCTCGCTACTTTGTGGTATGTGGCATCAAGTCTAGTGAGGAGAGAGGAGTTGAGGTTAGTAAGGATTTGTGAGCAATATGTTAGGCAGGTAAGAAGGTAGGCATGAGTGAGGGCTATTCTAGCTTCCTGGGTGAGAAATATTTTATTTCTATAAAATAGTCCTAATTTAAGGTGAGTATTCCTGATACAGTTATTTATGTGGAGGTTGAATTTTAATTGATCGATTGTGATTCCAAGGAGTTTTGAGCTAGGTTCAACTACAATAGGGGTATTATTGAGTGACTGGATAGTAAAAGAGGATTTTATATGGTTGGATGTTTTAGAGAGGAAAAGTAGGAGTTTTGTTTTCTTAGGGTTGAGGATGAGTTTGTTGTTTGAGAGCCATGTTTCTACGGAGTTAAAGGATGTCTGGGCAGCTGATAAGACTTCAGAGGGAGAGTTAGCTATTGTTATGACTGTAGAGTCATCAGCGTATTGGATAATAGAGGAAAGTGGGCAGCAGGTACAGAGCAAGTTTGTGAAGATGTTGAAAAGTAGTGGCCCTAGAATGGATCTTTGTGGGACTCCCATTTGTATTGGAAGGGGAGTAGATAAAGCAGTGTCCCATTTTACTGATTGAAATCTATCTTTTGGGTAGCTTTCAAACAAAACCACTGTATCAGGAGAGAAGTTAAGGTTAGACAGTTTGTTTAATAGTACAGAATGAGAAACAGTATTAAAGGCCTTTGAGAGATCGAGGAAGAGACAGGAGATACATTTATGGTCACCTGTGGCCAGGGAGATAGTATTGAGAAAGGATAGAAGTGCAGTATACCTGCTATTCTTTGGTCGGAAACCATGTTGTGTTGGTGTAATAGGTTTTCCTGAGAGAGATGATCCATGACTTGAGTATGTATGCACTTTTCAAGAACTTTTGACAGACGGGAGAGGATGGCAATAGGTCTAAAGTTAGAGATTTCAGTGGAGTTACCACCTTTGTGGATAGGTAGGGTGTAGAAATGTTTCCAGATGGATGGTACTTTGAATTCAGAGACTGAGCGGTTTATGATGATACAGATGGGAAGGGCAAGTGAGTGGGCAGCAGTCTGAAGAAAGTATGATGGGATGTTATCAGCAGATACTGAGCATGGTTTTAGTTTTAGAGTAGGGTTTGAATGTATGTTGTAGAGATGGGCTTCAGGGAGAAGATTTTGGGAGGGGTAGTTGTTGAGAAGGAAGCGTGGTTTATGGGGTTTGTTGTAGTGGAGCTATTGGAGTTAAAGAGTTTGGATATTGATTTGACAAAGTAAGAATTGAAGGTGTTAGCAGTTTCTTCTCGTGTCTTTTCTGGGGTAGGGTTTGGTGAGGATGAAGTATTTGATTGATAGCATTCCAGAATTTTTTGGGGTCAGATTTTAGTGTTGTAGGAGGGTTGGAATAGAATTCTTTGTTGTCTTTATTGATAAGCCTTTTGGCCAGGTTTCTTTGTTCTTTATATCTTTGTAGGTCATTTGGGTCTTTAGTTTGAATCTATTTTTTCCAGGACTTATCTCTAGATTTCATGAGAGTGCTTGTGTTTTTTGTTAGCCAAGGAGATATGGTTGCTTTTGTCCTAATTTTACGAGGTGGGGCTAATGAGTTTATGATATCCAGAGAGGTAGAGTTGAAAGCAATGACAGCTTCATCTAGGGGGAGTTGGGTGAGGAAGTCCCAGCATACTCTAGATATGAGAGTGTTGAATGTTTCAGGGTTGAAGTTGGAGAGATTATGTCTAGTAATATATCTGTGTGGTTTAGAGAGGTGGTTTGAATGTCTTAGCACCTTTATGGGTGAGTGGTCACTCAGAGTATCAGCAAGCTTTCCGAATTGTGATATTTAGAAGGAGCTGAGACAAGTATCCAATCAATGAGGGCATCTGTGGTGTGGGTGTTGTTAAAATGTGTTGGCTTAGTAATTAGCTGGGTAAATCCATATAAATTAATATTATATGGGGAACCTGGGTTATTTACAGTTAGCCAATTAATATTTACGTCACCAAGGATGATTGTTTCATTTGGGATGTTTAAGGAGAGATAAGAGCCAATTAATATTTATGTCACCAAGGAGGACTGTTTCATTTGGGATGTTAAAGGAGAGATATTAATATGAGAACATTTTGTAAAATTGGTCTGAATGGTGGATAATATTTAAAGAAAAATATAAAAGTGTTTTTACAGTTGCAATATAATGCCGGAGAAAGAAACATAAAAGAGCATATCATGATGCATTGGAAGGTTTAGAGTATAATGATAGAAAGTACCTTGACAAAGAAAAAGAATTATATAAAATAAAAAAATAATTATATAAATGAAAAAGAAAACAATACAAAAAAATGCTATTTAAGCAAATATATTTTTACAAGGAAAAAGACAAGTAGCATTAAGTTACTTAAGCAGATTAGTAAAGGAAGATGGTAGTATAGTGAAATAAATAAGAAATGTAAAAGGAGAAACAGAACTCAGGAAATATTATGAATAGTGTAGTATAATATGTACAAGAAATGTTTAAAGAAAAAAGAAAGTAGTAAAAAAACACAGAAAGTAAAAAAGTTAACAGAAAAAGAGAATAAGGAGTTGGAAAAGAAGATTTCTTTATATGATCTAGATAAACTATTGGAACAAGTAATATAGATTCAGCTGTAGGACTAGACAGAACAGGGTGTGAAATGGATAAAAATGTAAGGGGTTGGCAAAAAAAAAATAAAGATTTTAAATTAATGGTTAAATGAAGGTTTTATGTATACATAATTATGTAGTGGAATACTTAAATGCAAACCTCAATTCCACCATTTAAAACTAAACTCAAACTCTTCTTTTCCAACCACTGGCTTTGCTCCTGTAATAACCCTGACTAACCTTTTGTATCTCCCTGCTATGGGACTTTTTTCCACCCTCTCTTTTTTTCTCATATCTAACTCTCTACTTTACTCTCTACAAAACTGTTTCTATTATGTCATTTCTAATAAAGGCGCTAAATCGCTACTTTTCAACTTCTTATAAAGATGTAATACAGTAACTAGGTACTCTACCTGTATTTTTATACTGTACTTTTTTTCTATGTAATAGAGAAACTATGTACTTTACCTCATTTTGTACTCAAATACTTTTAATTCTATCTGAAAGTTAAAGTACATGTTTTTTAGATTTTATTTGTATATGCTGATATAATATGATAAAGTTTTTTTTTGTTTAGTCTTACTATAGTAGTATTGTAGAGGAGCTTTTCTCCCCGGGCCTCCACTGAAAATGGACATGTATCCAGTTGGACTAGTCCGGTAAACAAATGTAAAATAAAAATAAAATAAATAAATAAATAAAATAATGTGGAAGGAGGAAAATAGAAGACAATTAAAAAATGGAGACCTATAGCAGTAAATAATAATGATTATAAGATCTTTATGAAAATAATACAAAGTGGAGATTTGAAACTAAAATGGAAAATATGATGGAAAATAGTATATACTGTATAAAAGGGAATGATTTTCTAGAATTATTATTGACAGAGAATTTGTGGAAGATATTATGAATAGAAAAGAAGTGAAAATCATGATAGGAAACCTTAATAAGGTGTTTGATAAAACTGAACATGAAATCTAATAGGTAATGAAAGAATATAAGTGAGAAAATTATGTATGTCAATGTACAGTTATAATAAAGTAAAAATACATGTAAATGGCTGGTTAAGCCAAGAGGTGCATATGAAGAGTGGTGTAAGACAGATGCCCAGAGAGTTGTGTACACTTTACATTAGTTATGAATGTAATTGTATTTGAAATAAATTGGAAAATGAAGGAAGAGGGCTACATAACATCTGAAGGGTTAAGAATTCCAGTCCTGTTAACATATGCAGATGACATTATAATACTTGCAAAAATTTGAACAAATGAGTGCCTAGAGATGATAGGGATGCTTTTAAATAAAGAAAAAAAGTACAGGTTTACATGATGTAGTAAAGACAGGGAGTATATATTTTAGAATGAATGAAATTTCAGTGTTAGGTATAAAATTTGGGAATAAAGATGTAAGAAGAATTCAATGGGGGAAAAACAACAGAAGAAATAAAATCAACCTGTCTTTTCTGGAGAACATATCAATTATCATTCAGAAAAAAGGTTTATTTGATAAATTCGGTCCCAATGGGTAAACACCATAGTTAACAAATGTATTTATGTTGCTAACAGCATCTGAAAAGGAATTATTGCAGACAATGTCTTCATTTATACGGGGTTCTAGATTAAACCCAATAAAAAGAGGAGTTTTGTATGTAAGTAAAGAGGAAGGAGCTTTAGGGTTAATTAAAACAATGGTATATTCTGCTTATTAAATGTACACAAAGTGTTAAAAGGGATATATATTTAAAAGGTTGAGGGATTAGTAGTAAAATTGTATAGATATGAGTATGATAAATTTTGGGGGTATGGTAACAAACAGCAAAAGAGGAAAAGAGTGTATCAATGTGGAAATAAAATGTTACCAAGAAAAAATATTTTTGTGGAAAATAAAAATTAATGATATCAAAAAAGAAAGGAAAACTATGGTATAAGAATGTAATGATAATACATTAGTATGTAAAACCATGGGAAAATCTAACAGATGAAAAAAATTAAAGCTATGAAAATAAGAAGCAAACGGTGTAATAAGAAAGTAGAATGTCAAGATTTTTGGAGACTGGTAATAGATAAATTAATAGTAAAAGGAAACATACCATATAAAAAGAAAAGTGATAGAATAGGTTTACACTGTCAAAAAGAAGAAACTACTGAACATAACTTTTTTGACATGTAAAACAGTAAAAACGTTATGAGGAAAACTATTGTAAAGAAGATTTTTTTTGATGATATAAAAGTAGATAAAATAAACATTGATAAGATCAAATACAGATATTATAACAGTGGAAGTAAAAATATGCTAAAATAATAGATACAAATGTTATTTTATGTCATATGGGTTATGTGGAATGAAAGAATACATTCATTTATGTTTAATGGGGGATGCATTTTAGCAACAATATTAAATGAAATCAGATGGTGGTTATGGAAAAAGGAGTGGGAGTCTAATAGGGTTGAAAAGTTATTATGATCATAAAGAAAATTATGAATATGTGTAAATATATTTGTATATGTATATATTTGTACTGCAGTGTCAGCAAGGTATCTACCTGGTGTGGGAATAGAACCCACAGCTTTCTGCACCAAAGGCAACTGTGCTACCTGCTTTGCCACTGACACTTGCTACATAAATCAAAACAAAAGATAAATTGTTTGCATCACCCCAAAAGTGACAAGGATTTCAGATATAGCAGCTGTTTTACATATCCTTTCATTGAAAAAGCAGGGGAAATTATTTTCACATTATGTTGTTGACAAGTCACTTACAATTGTGAAAACAGTGATTACAGTGGGATAAAGTGTTGAGCCAATAGCACTTAAAGACAAAGCACAAAAGCTGAACTTGCATGCATTTGATGCAGAAATATCTGCGTCGTGTAACAGAAGAATAAAAGAAATCTGGTTGAACTGGTCCACCATTAAGATGCTACATGGGGTGGCGAAAGCCACATCACTATGGCTAGGCTTATAAATGCCCTAGGGCAGATAGCCTAGTACCAAACTATGAAACTATAAATCTATTTTGTACACTTTTGTACGATTACATGGGGTGGCGAAAGCCACATCACTATGGCTAGGCTTATAAATGCCCCGGGTCAGATAGCCTAGTACCAAACTATGAAACTACAAATGGCAGTCAAACTCATTACTAAATGATGTTACACCCATTAGCACATACTAAGCAAGTGTTTGCTGATGATAGAGGAATGGTAAAGGGCACAAAGCTTAACAGTGACCTTGAATCAAATAGAAAATTCAGTAAGCCAAGGCAGTGTCTTATGAAACTATGCTTAAAATGCAAACTAAATGCAGAAACTAAAAGATGCTTGACTGCTGTCTAAAATGCAATGAATGAATTACAATGTTTAAGAAAGCTAAATCAAGTATGTATTATTCCCTGGCATGAAATGGAAGACATTTTGAAGTGCTTGTAGGTGGGGAAACAAGTATTTAAAAATAACCAAGGCACAGACATACATACAAATGGAAACATAAGAGGCTTCTAAGAAATCCCTAACAACCACTATGCATAAACAGTTCCGATATATCTGACTATTTTTCAGAGTACCGTATGTCTCTATTATTTAGAATCAAGCAATGAACCAAGTACTCTGAAAGAATTCTTAATAAACAGTGCCATTAGTGTTATTTGGTGACCATTCAGAATGAGAGAGGTCATCTAGTAAACCTGAAAAAAGTCCTAGGGCCAGATTCAATAATGCCTACACTAAGTGTACACTAATGTACACAATATGTATTCAAGAACATTCCTACCACATTTTTTGTGCTTTCTAGTCATCAGAAAGATTACACTTTGTGTTAACTTTCATGAATCTCTGTCATATTTAAAGCTGCAAGGAAATCAGTAGGAAAACTAAAATGAGGAGGAAGAAGGTGCGAGTTATGCCTGTGTTGTCTGCTCACTCAGAATGGTGTACACTTAGTGGAGGCTTAATTTAATCCCGGGGCTAGGCAAGCTAAAAAACAGTACATATTTAGACAAAACAAAGGCAAGTATGAATTCTTCAAAGAAAAAAAACTATATTGTGAGCATGTGAGATTCAAATGTTAACTATGCAGACTAAAAGACAAGGTAGATATGTAATGCCAGCATCAAGGACTCAAAATTTGTCACCAGTAAGGTACTACTCAAGACATAAAATACTAAAATTTTCCACATCTGTTGATGGCAATACAACCATCAGAGGAACTACTATATAACAGATAGCGGACATGCCTTCAAGGTGTCAAAAGGAGTGAGAACATCAAAACATTCAGCTGCTGTTCTTACGGAAATGCACATTACAGCAACTCCAAGATGGCACACAAGATTCATAGCATTTACTTAAAAATTACTGAGTAAATCTGAATGTAGCTATGATTTGATAGAAAAGCTGTTACCATTAAGTGGGGTATGAAGTAATTCAACCAGTATCTACAAGAAGAAAACCTTACACTGGTTATTGATCACCAGTCACTGATAGCTGTACAAAAGGAGTTTTCCGTTAAGATAACAGCCCATTTACAATGGCAGTTCCTTCTAGGGGGAAATTTATATGATACGGTATATAAGGAATCAAAGGAGCTGTCAGACTTACAGTTTGACAAGCCTGAAGAACCAACATCAGTAGAATTAACAAATGTGCCCTACTGCTAAGTTGTTGCACAGCCAGATGATTTTGATTGTACTAGAGAAGAAAGCTGTCTCTATGTCAAGACATCCTTCTATGCTACTCCACAGCAGTTCACATCAGCAAGTCAAATTCCAAAGTGTGAAGTTCTGTAAATGAAGGTAACTAAGAACAAGAATGAAATTGTCTGGCCAATGTTCTGCATTGTGGCCTGGCATTTATTCAGCAATTTAAGACATTCTGTGGTACACCACTCCATTCTTTGCAGTTGTGTATCCTCAGAGATAGAAGAGATATTAATGGGAGTGTAATGGGTCACAGGGAGTTTTCTCCCTTGCAGAAGTGTCCAAAACACCTTGCTGGGTGTGTAAAACAAAGAAGCAAATTATAACCAGATGAATGAAGACACTTTCTGGAGCCGATAGCTAATCTTTTATTTACATTTAAAAAAACTGCTAGTAGTTCATAGGTTCATAGATAGGTACTAGGCTATCGGCCCTCGGGCCTATATAAGCCTAGCTAAAAATGTTCCCTGTCTTTCACCCCTGTCTAGCAGAGCCACAGAAGTGATCCCTGGGGTGAAAAAAGACAGCTAATGAGGAGCGTTGCTTGACATGAATGAGTAGTTTGTTCCAGAGCATGGGAAGTCTCTGGGGCAGGAATCTATCCCTCCAGCATGTTCTGTTTATTGTGGTGGCAAGGCTTAGGTCCCTAGAGCATGTGGCTTGGAGGGATTCGGGTTTCCTTAAGTGTAGCATGTCCAACAGATCTGGGTTTGACATGGCTTTGTGTGTTAGGCAGAGGTTGCCTTTGAGTAGGCGATAAGCGACGGAGTAGAGCTGGAGTTTTTTGAGATGGTCTGCATATG
>NC_056735.1:409917893-409965393 GCF_019279795.1 Protopterus annectens | reverse complement strand
ATGGGCATGAAACCTTCATCCAGCCGCACTAGAGCCAAATTGTAAAACATTAGAGAGATTCATAAGATCTTTTCAACTTAAAAAGACACATTTGAAATATTTGGCTTGGTTTTCCTTACAGCAGATGGCAATGTTGCAACAATCTTGAAGTTCACATTTTACGTGTTTTCTTACATTTAAAAACACAAGCCTGTATTTTACATTTATACAGTTAAAAGAATTATGTATCAAATTCTATTTGACTAGGCTGGCAGCCTTCGCCCATCTCTCCCCAATCGTCACAGAAACGTTAAGCTGTGTTTTTTTTATTTCTGTAACTCTGTAGTGTAAACAATTAGCTGTCACCAGCTCCTCTCCTCATTCATGGGATCTACCAAGCCCTCTTTAGCCTCCCCTTGGCACACCCTACCCCAGGTCCAGTGCAGGCAAGGACATTGGGAATGCTGCTGCAAGGTCATACAGCAACCTGGGAGTGCGTCCTACCTTACCTCCTCACAGCAGACATGCATGCTCTAAAACTGCTACCTTCTAGAGGTGCACTCATTCCTGCTTTTGCTCATAAGCAACTTCCTGACTAAACAATATACTGCTTACAGCACGGAGCTCACCATGCTATTAAGGCTGTAACTGCAGCAGGCCCAGAATAAGTGAGTTGACATATCCTCACCTGCCTAGCCCATCCATTACCCATTTTGTTAGTCAAACACTGGTCGTCTAGGGAGCAGTAAGAGCTTTATCCCTCTGCACAGTGAGGTCAAGTTTCAACTGTGTTCTTGATATAGTCTGGACATTAAAGAAATGTTAAAAGGAAAGTTACACATTATTGTGCAAACTTTTGTCCAGAACTGTGTAAATCAAAATGCCTTTACATGCAAAAGAAACTTTATAGACCCATACAGTTAAATTTCTTAGAAGGGGACTGATATGCAGCTTTTCTTTTAAAAAAAATGCATTAAATTCATTTGAAGTTTACTTACATGGGTTACAGTTCTCTCTCTTAGTAACCCAGTTATGTAAAACAGAGGGCCAGTTTCTTTACAAATAGGCCTTAGCTTGAACAAAAGCAGTATGACTCTTTGGGATCAGTATGGGATTAGGTGAATGTCCCTCATCTTTATTCATAGGTTCACAAAACAGTGCACTCCAACATATAGCAGACGGTGGGCCTGATACAAAGCTATAAATAAATGATGTTACAACCTCACCCTTACTTCACAGAGAAGTCATGAAACGCATCAGGGTTGTTTGCCTGTCTATCTATATGACGGTAGAACAGAGGGACTTAACATCACAAAGTTTTGTGTGTAGCTTCAGACAAGCATCTTTTCAAATTTGGACAATTTTATTTTCTATCAGTGTCTTCACCTTTTTTTACTCAAAAGTATACAATTATGATCAGAAATTAAAAAATACACTGCAACATTAAGATATTCTGAATAAAACAAGACATTTGTAAATGCACAATTTTAATAAATGTGAAATTAAGAAACTGTATATTTATTTTACCTGTTCAAGGTCTGTACAGTCCAGCTCCATAGACACAAGTTTATTTTGGCTTTGAAATTATTTTCCTTTTTATACGAAATTATTTTTTTCAGTCTGGAAAAGTGAAAAACAAAGTAATTTTTCATTTGTAAAACTGATTTTTGCTAACTGTTAAAAATATTCAGAAACATTGTTAACTCTGGTTTGAAAACACTTGTTTGCAAACTGTTGAAGAAATTGAAATGCACCACTTTCCTATTGGGTAAATCAAAAAGCACTAGGATTGCTATTCCTAACAAATCCCTTATTTTTTATATTGCAGTGTCCCTAACTTAGCCAATTATAAACCAAAATAAGCCATTGGCTACAACTATAAGTAATTCTGGCATATTCTTCAACTTTAAATCTTAGGTTAATTCAGAGAACTACTATATTAGAGTTGCCAGAAGACAAAATCAGAATCTGACATTTGCAGAAAAAAAAAAAAACTGTAAAAAACATAAAGGGTACAACACACAACTCAGGAGCTGAAAAGCAGTAGTGAAACAGGTCTCTTAGCAGCATGGTACAAAAAATAAGAACACATCAGATGTTCATTCCAGGGAGTACATATATCCTATCCTAATTAGCATATGTAACCTGAAGGACAGGATTAGCATTTGGAGGGCAGTGGGTTGGAGACAGTGGCATTGAGAAAAAGGCAGGAGACAGAGCTGGATGTGACAGTGTTAAAGATGTTAAGCTTTGCACTGTGTGCGACGAGGGTAGACAGGATTAGGAATAAGTATATTAGAGGGTCAGCCCAGGTTGGACGGTTTGGAGACAAAGTCAGAGAGGCGAAATTGCGTTGGTTTGGACATGTGCTGAGGAGGGATGCTAGGTATATTGGGAAAAGGATGTTAAGGATGAAGCTGCCAGGTAAGAGGAAAAGGGAAAGGCCTAAGATAAGGTTTATGGATGTGGTGAGAGAGGACCTGCAGGTGGTTGGTGTGACAGAGCAAGATGCAGAGGACAGGAAGAAATGGAAACTGATGATCCGCTGTGACGACCCCTAATGGGAACAGCTGAAAGAAAAAGAAGAAGAAGAAGAAGGGCAAGTATTTGCTCTTACTGAGCCATAAGAGAGAAAATTTCCATTTTGTTACTTGTCAACAAACTTCAAAAAATACACACAAGATAATCAGATAAATTAAATCCCACCTACAGTGAGGTTAGTAAAAAATTAGCCATATCTTCTATTAACCTGACTGCCAGAATTTTCAAATTATATTACAGCACAGTATGCTGCCATGTATGTATACCACCCAGAACTCACATTAGATGTCAACATGAAAAGACAGCAGTATGGCCTATATCCCAAGCCTTCCAACTCAAACCCGCTGTCACAAGTTCTGCCTTTCAGCTATGTTGTCATCAACGTGGGACAGATGGGCCTACTAAGAGAAAACAGTTCAACAACCTTAGTAATCAAATAGCTTCAAAACCTGTTTATATACAAGTTTATGTACACGTTCTTTTTTCACAAACTGTCACCAATCTGAAAATCAACACTGTACACTCAATGATGAATTTTATAACTGCGTTGGTGGTGCTGCGGTAGCGTTGTCGCCTCACAGTAAGACGTTGTCCTGTTCGATTCTCAGCTAGAGCATCTTCTGTGTGGAGACATGCGTGAATGGGCATACCTTCGTTGAAGGTTATGCGTCAGGGTTGGCAACTCGGCACATAAAAATCTACTGCCAATCATTAGCGGGCCAGAGTTCCACTGTGGTGACCCCTAACCGGGAAAAGCTGAAAGACACAACAACACTCAATGATGAATTTTCTGTTTCATTTAGAAATCAGCTTTACTCCTGCTTTCTTTCCACAAATCCTTTTGTGAAACACTAACAAAATTGTGCACATTGTAAAATACACTTCTGAAATAATTTTGCAAATGCCAATAAAACTGTATATTTACAAAGTAGTTAGAATATATTTTTGAAATATTAGAAATTGATATATTTCCAACTATATGCATCTCTTAAATATGTCACTGCATGTTTCTAAAATGCAATCACCCACAGTTCCCTCTGAAAATGGGCATGCCCATGCCGGGTTAACCCAGGCAGCATGTAAATAAATACATTTAAACTCTGGACAGACAATTGGAATGCAATAATTTAAAATGCTATAAAGATGAGGGTAAGTTGTAAAACACTGTCACTAAATTGTGTTGGAAACAAATAAAAAACAGAAGCAGCCATCTTATCTTGCAGAAAGACATCACAAGCAGATGGACCATCAAGGACACTGGCAGAGCCCTGACTACACACCCTTCTGGGGGATGGAATAGAGTGATATGCTGGTGGGAGGGAAGCAGACTGTTCAACATAGCCCCAGTGGAAATCAGGACTCAGAATGGCAACTGGGCAGGGGTTACAGAATGGCTTGAAAGGTGCAGCCATTCCAGGGCACAAGATGGGTGTATTCCTGTAAGCCATGCCTCACTGCCCACACAGGCTACAAACAGTGACACTAGCATGCATAGGATATGGATTTCAAGCAAGCACCCTGCCCCTGCTAGCTGCAGTGGCGGCTTTCATACTCACCTACCTCATTTTAAGTTCTCACCAGCGAAGGGGGTGCAGATAATCTCAGACCAGACAGGTTAAACAATTAGGTGCTCTGTTTCATAGACCTGTGGGACTGAGCTGGGATGGGCTTAGGGAGAGTCAGACTGTAGCACAGTATAGCTACCACAAACTCAAGAAAAGCTGGCAAAAATGCCAACAACACAGTTTTTTCTGTTCTTATTTAACTTATTCAAAGGCTATTCCATATTAATGAGCACATCTGCATTATGCTACTCAGGATTGTGGGGGAGTCAAGGCAGAGTCTATCCCAGTAAGCAATGGGTGTAAGACAGATAAGCAGCCCTGAATGCCATCCAATGACATTCACACATAGTTTCTCACATACCGCATATATACCTACTGCAATTTAAAGGGTTACCATTTCACATTGTAGCATATCTTCGGGATGTAAGGGGAGGGACAAAGGACTGGCACAAAATCATGTGGACATGCATAGTCCTCACAGACAGCACCCTAGCCAGGAACTGATTCAGAGAATACTAACTGCTGTACAGATGTGTAAAAACATTTCTAATAAAGCTTTTCCCCAACCTAGGGAATACTAGCATTTCACAATGGTACACTGCAATGGGTACTTTTCCGTTATCGGAGCAACACTTTAAACGCGCTTGCTGAGATCCAAATCCAGTGTCTTGTCATGTCTTTTTGGTCTTGTGTAAAATTTAGAATTGACATTTCCTTTTTTTGTGTTATCTAGTGAAATATTTTATACACATCTGGTTAGATGAAGATCTGACAAGACACAGGATTTGGAGCTCAGCAACCACGTATAAAGTGCTCCGATATCAGCAAAGTAGAAAAAAAAGGAAAAAATTCATGAGTGACATCCCATCATTCAAAATTTGCAATATAGTTTCTCATCCATAAATAAAGTCAATATAAATCATAAATGAATTAATTAAATTAATGTCATAGTATCTTCTTCATAGGAAATGAGTCTTACAGCTACAAATCCTGTCTCTGTGTTTGTCTGTTATTTTCTTTTATTTTCACAGTGCAGACTGACTTATATTACGTGCGGTAATTAAGTAAATGTTATCACAAGTGTTTATTTCAATACAGAAGGAAATTACATAGATATTTTTCATGTAATGAACAAGTTTAGACTGAACATGTTCCCTGACTATCCAGTGAAAATGTCATTTGAAAAAGTAGCTTTAAACGGATATAAAAAAATATGCATTCCATTGAATAAAATAAAGAAATGCATGTGTTACTTTCATTTTGTTTTTTCTATTGTATCCCTTACATATAAGGCATACAGTTTTGGGTACCCAATTCTGCATAAATAAGTATAATATGTAATCATACTATGTAGGTGTCACTTTTTATAATAATGTAGTAGGTAACAAGAGCTTAGAATGTATAGTTAGCAGCTTAGAATGTTTCTGAAAAAGCAGTTCATAGGTAGGTACTAGGCTATCGGCCCAAGGGCCTACGTAAGCCTAGCCAGCAAGGTTCCATGGCTTACGCCACCTAAGAAAGTTATTTTCCTGTGCCACTGTCGAGCAGAGACACAGAACTGATCCCGGGGTGTATTTCCTATTTCCCATCCACTCATCAAGATTTTTCTTGAGTGCTAATGAAGAACTTTGCTTGACATAGATGGGTAGCTTGTTCTAGAGTATAGGAAGTCTCTGGGACAGGAATCTATCCCTCCAGCATGTCCTATTTATTGTGGTGACAAGGTTTAGGTCCCTAGAGCGTGTAGCTTGGAGGGATTGGGATTTCTTTAGGTGTAGCATGTCCAACAGCTCTGGGTTTGACATAGCTTTATATGTTAGGCAGAGATCACCTCGGAGTAGGTGATATGCTACGGAGTAAAGCTGGAGTTTTTTTGAGGCGGTCAGTGTAGGGCATTTGTTTGAGGCCAGTAATCCTCTTTGTGAGGTACTTCTGTGGCCTTTCCAGCTGCTGCAGATGTCTTGTGAGGTACATTCCAAAAGGGGCATTGTACTCCTTAATGGGTCTGATGAGTGTCGAGTAGAGGGGAACAATGACCTCTTTATGCCTGGATGAGAACCCTTTTATGATGAGGTGTGCCACGTAGAAGGACTTCCTGACTACTGTGGTGATGTGACTATCAAAGGAGAGACTACTGTCCACCTGGGTCCCAAGGTCTCTTATTACACATTCGGTGTTAAGTAGATTGCTGCCTATGTGTTAGTTCATGGGTACAGAGTTTTTACCAAAGGGGATGACACTGCACTTTTAGGCACTGAGGTTGAGGCCATGGCTCTGACACCAGGCATCTGTCTCAGTGAGGCTCTTCTGTAGGATGTCCACATCATTTGGGGACTTGACTATGGCTCCTAGTTTGCAGTCATCTGTGAACTTCGTTAGCCAGAGGCCTTCTGTGTTAGCCTCTACTTCTCTGAAGTACAGGCTAACAGGAGAGGTCCCAGGACGGAACCCTGTGGTACTCCACTTGTCACTGCTTTGAGGTCAGATTTGGAGTCTGCAACTTTTACAGTGTGGGTTCTGTCAGTGAGCCATTTGGCAACCCATCTTGTGACGTAGGGATTTATACCTAGTTTAGTGAGTTTAGCTATAATTCCAGAATGGGGGATGGTGTTGAAAGCCTTGGCGAGGTCAAGATAGGCTGTGTGAACCATCTTACCCTCATCCACAACTCTGGTGACTGCCTCAAAGAAGTCGATTAGGTTCAGGAGGCATGATCTGCCTTTCACACACCCGAACTGGGTGAGATCCAGAGTTTGGAGGTTACCAATGTCTTTGTTTATGAGTTCCATGATGATACGTTCCATGGCCTTGCAGACCAGGCTCGTCATGCTAATAGGTCGACAGTTCCCAGGATCAGTGGTGGCTCCCCCCTTTGTGGAGTGGGATAATGTTGCCGTGTGCCATTCAGTGGGCACAAAGCCTGATGCAAGGCTATTATTGAACATGGTGCTTAAGTGGGGAGCCAGTTCATTCTGAAGTTCGTGTAAAACGAAGCCTGGGATGTTGTCCGGACCCATGGATGCTGTATTTTTCGCTTTAGAGAGTGTAGCTTTTACCTGCGTAGTTGTGATTACAGGACTCTGCATTCTTCCTGTATAGATATGGGCCCTTTAGGGGGTGAGAGGGAGGTAAAGTTAGCACTAAACCTATCTGCCAGGATGTTGGCAATATCAGTTGGTTCTGTAATTTTCGTGCCTTTGTACTGTAACTCAGAGCAGATCTGGGTTTTGCCATCTACATTCTTGACACAGCTATAGAATGCTTTGTGGTTGTCCTTGGATTTAGTGGCAATTTTGTTTTCGTGGCTAGCTTTGGAGAATCTCAGCTTCTTACTGAGGCTGACCAAGGAGCTCCTCCACTCATGGGATTTTACTCTCTTTTGCAACAGTTTCTTCCTTTTGTTGTACAGTTTGTTTATGGCAGGGGACCACCAGATTGGCTTCCTTTTTTGGGAGGATAGTGTCTTGGTTCTGTTTGGGATAGCATGATCCATGCACTCGTGTAAGTGCTAATAGAGTGCAAATGTGTAGGATTCAGCAGTTGTAACTGTATTGTCCCATCTGCATGGGTGTCATGAAGTTCACCACTTCTGTCTTAAGAAGCATGAAGTTGGCTTTGGAGAAATTTTTTACTGTGGTTTCCTTAATGGGGGGTGGGGGCAGGATGTGGATATCAAGGGTGATAAGCTTATGGTTGAATCGGAGCAATGAGGAGTTGACTTCAGGTGTGGAACACAGGTCACTCATGTTGGCAATGACTAGGTCTAGGATATTGTTGCCCCTGGTGGGGGTGTGGATAGGTTGATCTAGGGCATTGGAGTTTATGAATTCCAGAAAGCACTGAACTAAGTAACTGGTATACGAGTAGTTTTCCCATGTTAATGGTGGGGTAGTTGAAGTCCATTGTTAGGGTGTTTGGTTGAACTCTAATATTTTCCAGTACATCAAGAAAAGAGGAGTGGGAATCATAGGGCATGGTGGGGAATCTGTAGCAAGCTACAATTTGGATTGCAGTTTTGCCCAGAGTTAGTTGCACTTGGATAACCTCGGATGCATTATGCTGAGCAACTAGCCTGGAGGTATGGATATCCTTAATGAATATGGGCACACCTCCACCTTTGGTGTTTCGGTCCAGGTTACATGGCTGAAAAGTGTGGAATGAGTTATAGCCTGGTAGTGCAGGGGTGCTCTCTGGAGCCTTGAACCAGGTTTCAGTCACTGCACAGACATTTATGTTCTCCATTTTAAGGAGTGCCTTGAGTGAGTGCATTTTGAGATTTAGACTTCTAGCATTGAGTAGCATTACCCTCAGTTTTTGCTTGCCTGTTCCTGTTATGGTGGTGAATTTGTTATTTGAACCCTGCCTAAAAAAGGCACTATAGGGGCATCAAGAGCCTTAGCCAGTATCCAGAATCCCAGGGGCGACAGGTGCAGGCCATCTGTGGCAAAGCACTGTGGTCTGTTGACCATGTCATCCCACGCACAGATACTGGATCCCCTTAGAATGACACCAGAAGCTTAGCCAATTGTTGAAGTCAATCATTTTGTCCTTGTACTGGGGTATCATTCTGGGCGATGGCAGAATGCTACTCAGGGCTAGGGTCATACCTGCCTGGGCTACAAGATCAGACAGCTCTTCCATGTCTCTTTTCATGTAGTCGAGGGAGGTACATCTCAGGTCATTCACACCAACATGGACAATGACAGAGTCATATTTGTACTTGTTGTGGAGTGACCTGAGTGCATGGGTTATGTGGTGGATCCTGGCACTCGACAGGCAGCTGACAGTAACCTTCTCCTTGTTTTGCCTAGTGAGTGGGACATCAGTGTACCTGACTATAGAGTCACCTATGACTAGTGTGTTGGGGTACGTTGTTTTGCCTTATTGGCTGTGGTTGAGTGGCACACTGAGTCTGTGGGCTATGTGTCATTTGGGTTGTGTTGGAGGATGGAGGTTGCTTGCGTTTCTGCTTTGGAGGTCTCTGTTGCTTAGACAGATTATTACTGACAGTCTCCGCTAATGATTTTGTGTTACTATGTGTGGATTTTGGTGGTGTAGACTTAGTGAGACTATGTGATGAGTGTAGTGTGGTGCAAATGTTTACCTTCTCCTCATGGCTGTCAAGTTCAGTCTTGGTAGGAGAGCTTTACCTCCAGTTTGGCTAGATAAGTGCATCTCTCACAGGTTGTAGTGTTGGGTGGTAAGAGGAGAGGGTTGTCTGTGTACATGAGGCAATTTCTACATTGCCTCAAGATGCCCAGATTCCTCAGATAGACAGGAGAGGACACTGGGAACTGACCCTTGGACATGCCTGAATAAAAAACTATTTTCCTATAGATAAGTGATGAAAGTGAGTACAAGAGCAAGTGAGAAAAGTAAGTACAAAAACTGTTTTCCTCTAGGTAATGAGGAAGACTGAGTGCTATAGTAATTAGTAGCTTATTTAGTGCTTACAAGTTCTGAACAAGTGCTGAGCATGAATAAGCAAATTTAAGTGCTAAAACTAAGAATCTGTATCTGCACTAGATGAGTTACAGGACAGAAACAAGTGCAAATGCAGCCTTTCAAATCAGAAAGTTGCGAGAGATGTGAGATTGCCCAAAAGGCCAATAACTACAATTTCTGGGCCAGAACCACTCCTTATGTGGTAGACAGTTTACCTAGTGCTTACTATTCCCACTGATAAGCTAGAAGGCTTCCCCTCCAACAGAGAAAGGCTTGGGGGGCTCAGAAGCTTACATACAGTCCTGGATACAGCAAATCTGTATCTGGAACACTAGTTACAGGAAAGGTAGGAAACAGGCTTACAGTTTTTTTTTTTTTTTTTTTTAACAGAAAAGTAGCAAAAACAGTAGTAAAAACAATTCACATGCAGTGCAAGCTAGCACACTTGAGTATGCAGCAATATTAGACCAAACACGGTTTAAAAAATGCAATTAAATTAAAAAGGACTAAAAGCAAGTGCAGAAAGAGTTTATTAGGTAGAATGTGGTAAAGAGATGGGACTGGGCGAGTGTCCCAGATCAAATCTACAGTGGGGCGGGCAACTCACCAAATTTAAACTACAAACCAAAAATAGGGAGGGTGAGCGGGAATAGTTTCAACAGAGGTCTAAGCAACAACTAACAGTACAAACTTTAAAACCAATATACTCCGCTCTGTATATTTGCCGATCAGTCTCTCAGAACAGTGAGACGACAGTTTCAACAGAGATCTAAGCAACAATTAACAAACTCTATAACCAAAAAAATATACTCAGCTCTCTATATTTGCAGATAGTCTGTAAGGCAGTCTCTCAGAAAATCTTCTAAATCCTGTCAAACTGAAGAAGTAATTTCCCGCTTAAGATGGATTTCACTATATGGCAGTTGCACATAGATGAGTCTGCTATTAAGTTTTTCCAAGACAGAGGTATTTTACATAAAGAAAGATTTTGTTCCAATCATCATGATATGAAACTTTGCTTCAGTAAAAAGGAAGCACCTAAATGGAGATGTACCCAACGTGGATGTCTGGAAAAGAAGGGTTTAAGATCAGAGAACTGGTTTGAGGGATCTCGTATACCATTCCTTACTGCATTGAGATTTATATATTTCTGGTGCCAGGAATTGACATCAATTGACTTTTGTGAACTTCAATTGCAGATGAATCACAACACCACTGTGGACTGGAATAACTATATGAGAGAAGTATGTGCTACTTCATTACTTTCAAAACCTTCAATTAAGATCGGTGGTGTCAATAAAATTGTGGAGGTTGATGAAAGTCTGTTCACAAGAAGAAAATCAAATGTTGGTCGTGTTTTACCACAACAATGGGTTTTTGGAGGATTATGTCGTGAAACTAAGCAATGTTTCCTTGTAGCTGTCCGTGATCGATCTGCCCAAACGTTATTAAATGTTATCCAAAATAATGTAGAGGAAGGCAGTACTATCTATTTAGATTGCTGGAAAGCTTAAAAATCAGATGAACTGAGGGATGCAGGATATGAACACTTTACTGTTAATCATAACTATAATTTTATTGATCCAGACAGTGGATGCCATACTCAGCATGTGGAGCGGTTATGGGGAAGTGCTAAGTGGCGCATTTAAAGACAACGTGGTAGTGCCAGACATCACCTTGAATCATACTTGTCTGAGTTTATGTTGAGACGTGGCAACCCCAAACATTCACTGTTTACAACAATGTTGACAGACATTTCTTTTTTCATGCCTCCAGAGTAACTGTTACCATATTTTTTTATTATAATTTAATTACACTTATATACATACTATTTTTAAGTTAATGTTATGCATGTTGTAGATTTCTGTTTCCTGCCATTCAATAATAAATAAAATGACAGTAAGTATTTCATATTTTCATCTGTTTCAGTTGTTTTCCCTATGTTAGTTATATAAAGTTACCAAAATAAAAGGGGAAGGGAGTCTCAGAGGCTTGTCTCAGAGGTGTGATGAGTGATAGCCAATCATATTTTGAAATAACTGCAGTAAGGAAATTTAAAGTTACACACTCTATAGAAATACAGTGCATTGTATACTATAAATATGTTATATGGATACATATATTGTGCATTTCACAGCAAAAAAAGTAACTTATATGATTTTTTTTTTTGCAACTCATTCGTTTCTTTGCTTTTTGTTGCTTTACAATACTGACACAACACTTTCAACACGATCGTTCGCTTGTAATCCAGTAACTAAAGTAAAAAAAAAATGTTGCCTTGGTACAGAAAAACATTGTGTGATATCCCTAGCTAGTAATGCATAGCCCTTGACACATTCTTTTTGCCCAGTTTATCATTGTTGCCTTTTTTCCAACAGTAATGTAGGTGTTAATTGACTTTTAACCAAACTAACAGAATAACATTACAGAGAAAGAAATTACTGTTTAAAAATAAGTTACAGCTCCAGCCATGTTACCTATAAAAACGTATTTCATTTATTTATATTTACTGCTTCACATTTGTTGCCAGATTGCTGTACAGTAATACAAACAATGAACTGTTTTTAATAACTGTAAATTAATATTATTCTCAGCATACTAACTGCCGATTTACAAACTATAGCCATATAGCAATTTTTACAACATAAGAAATCTACTATACAAAACCAGCATATAAAAATTAATAAAACAAACATAGCAAGTTTACCAACAAGAGAAATATGAATAACAGTTAAAATTAATGATTTTCAAAATCCCTGCACAATCTACAATACTTACACAAAATGTAATACATTACATAAGCATCAACATTGCAACAGCCATAGCAAGGATAATATCAATACATTTATTTTGTTATACTACTTATTCAATTATTTTGCTGAATACACACTGAAAATGATTTCTTCAAAGGTAATTTTGTTGGGAACACTATCATGTCACATTATAACTGCTCATTCTATCTGTTGCCCCAATAACGGAAAAGTATGCTACAATGTATATAATGGTACTTTCAAAGAAATCTGAATGTGTAAATTCCTTTGAAAGAAAACAGAAGCCCTAAAAAAGCATCAAAATACACATACTGATCTTTGGAACACCACAAAGACTTTCACAAATAGCTTCACTTTGTTTCCTATACCGTGTTACAAATACTTCAGCTTGCTTTAATCCACCCCTTTCCTTTAATATAAAATTTAAAGAACAACTGAAGTTCTAGTCCATGCCAAGCTATCCGCCATGTTTAAAAATAAAATCATATTTAAATTAGTATATGCATTGCCACTACCTATTCTAACATCAGCTTATAACACTCCTCACGTTCAAACAACCCTCTGTAAAGTTTCCTATACTATGTTGCATTTAAATTCCATGAGAACATCACTACATCTCTAAACTTCAGTTGCCTTCCTATTGCTGAAGCAACTCCTCTCCTGCCCACCTTTAGCTAATAATGCCCTAAAAAAATGAATATAGTCCCCAATCTTAGATCCCTAAAAAAGTTCACTTATAATAAAAAGGCCCCCATTCACCCTGTGTAAATTAGAATGTACCTTTTCAAAACCTGCACCATCCAGATGGAGACATTTTCCACCAGAAATTAGAAATGCCTACAATCCATCTTCATTTAAATTTAAATCACAGTAATTATAACACTTTAAAGAAGACAAAAAATGTCAACAATGTAACAGGAATAAATAATTTTAATTACCAGTGAGGACTCTGCTTAAAACATAAAATATTAAATCAAATGTCAGTTCTGTGCAAATACTTTGGAATTCCACAAATGAATGACATGCTCCTAAGCACTTTCTTCTAAACAGCAATGTGCATGTACTGATAAACATTACAGTATCAATTATATTTAAAAATATTTTACTTACCTAAACATTATAGTATTTATTACAGTTTTAATGCTGAAACTCGGGCTGTATTCTGTCTGCCTTGTGGGCCAGATAATGGCTGAAAAGAGTTCCATGGATCAGTACCTCATGCAGTTAAATTTTAAAATAAAATGAAACTTTAACTGCTATCGACTCAGTCAATTCACCAATCAGTGCAAAAGATGATGTCTTCATCTGGCATAAAATTTAAAAGGATCAGTTGTCTGAAGTAAATTATTTCACAAAATAAGAACTGCAATCATAGAGATCAAGCCTCCCTTTTCCCTGTGTTTACATGTGGAAAACCAGTCACATCAGCATTAGTCAATGTGACCAAATAACCTAGAACCATTGCAATTTGGTCCAAATAACAACACAATGCAAAAATGCATACGCTTATAACAAGTTACATTTAATGGCCAATTACACATCACGTTTTGGGATCCAACTTGCATAGTCTGTTTCAATTGGTAAAGGTTTTAAATTAAAACATAAATGGACGTTTCTAAGTGCAAACATCTACAGTCTTTGACAAAGACCACTGATAATTCCTAACTGCAATTTTTTCCCATGCAGTTTCATTCCTACTATGACCCACCTAAACAGCTACATGATCATAGATATGAAATGTTCAATTTAATTAACAATTTTTCTTTCTTTTTTGGTTTGCGATGGATCAGACTGGGTGTGAAAAAGATTTGCTATTGTTATTCTAGTATATGCTATATACATTCTGGGATTACTGTGAAGAAGCACAGTTTAACTTTGGAAATTTCTACACATCCAGGCTTATAAATCAGCACTCGGAATGCTTTTCTGTATCAGACTTTGCCGGCAGCATGTTATTCTATACTTGTGTAACGGGTCCATTTTTTCCCTAAAATATGCATAGGAAAAGGTCAAAGAAGAATCCCTCCACCTTTACAGACAGCTATTAACATTGTTGTATGATTTAGTAGAAACTCAGAAAGTTACTTTATTTGTCATTGTTTAGTAGGAAACTGAGCTGTGACAATGTGCTTCCTGCTTTAACTGGAAGGAGAATTTCACAAACCTGTCTTGCTGACAAGAGGAATGTTGGCCACAATGCTAGGTAAAACAAGAACTTTGGGATCTCCAGTTCTCACACGAGGAATCCAAATGATGAAGAGAAGGAATCTCATGTAAAAGCATAACAGGAAGAAAGGCACGTCAACACTGCAGCACCCTCTCGAGAGGCAGTGCTACGAGGTGTGGCAACAGAAACAAAGCTCTTGTAGTCTGGTAGTCAGAAAAGTGTTGGTAAATAAAAACCAGGAGGGCTGCTAAAGCAGGTCCACAGCCTTCAATTAAACTTTCTATGAATCACTTAAACCTGTGATATGTGTGCATGATTTCTAAATCATCTTCTTAAAACACAGTATGATACCCCAAGTGTAACTTTATTTTTATGCCATACAAGAGAATGTTAAGAACAGGAAAAGTGGTATGAACATTTACTTTCATCAAAACACAGCTTTATACTTAATAAGCACGCACATATAAGTGGATCTATACAGATAGGTGTCTGTAGAATGTGGAGAAATTATTCATTGTGTAATTGTGACTGAGACAGCCATGAATCACTGTACTAACGCACTTATAACTAAAGATGCATTTTCCAGGAATGCCTACATTCAGAACACTTGAAAAACTTATATCTGGACTTCCATCCAAGACTTTACACTACATAGAGGACACCACATCTTGCAGCAGAACAAGTTTTGTTACAGTGGCATTGCAGGCCTGTAATCTATCCTATGTCCTGGGATTCTGCAACAGAGCATTATGTGGTGCTTTGGCCCTTCTTAAAGTAAAAAAGTATACATGTATATCACATAGGTTTACTATCAAAATTTTGAACGGAAAAATATTTTCTGTTCGAAACACCGAATACAAAAAACGAAAATCAAAATATTGAACAAGTCAGAATGTCGAATCAGCTGAAAGAATTCAGCAGATTCAACATTGTTGTTGAACAGATCACGTGATGTCCGTATAGGAGATCAGGCAAACGAAACTCCTATACCTAACATCATGTTTTTGCAGGGGAGGGCAAGACCCCCTGCACCCCCCACACCCTTTGGTAACTACATATTCCAACTCCAAGATCTCACTACATTGAAGAAAGGAATGAATTTCCCAAACCGCCCTGTACCGAGATCTCTGTATAGTTCCTGGAGTTTATATTAGCGAATGCACAGTGCATTCGCTAATATAAACTTTCAAACACTGACATGTTCAGCCAGATTGAAATTCGAGCATCTGTGTTTTAAACTTTCCATCTGTGGGCATCTCATCTCGACATTCTGATATTAAACCTATCACATACCATCATAACAAGTCTTCCACCATGGTATTGCAACCTTCCCACAATAGTCTGTCATCACATCAGACTTAACTGTCAACATTAATAAATTTGTTTATTACATAATGAGTTTTTTTTAATATACATTTTTTTTCTCTCATAAGCCTCTGGATCTTTTAAAATCCATGGTTTCAGAGGCTCCTTTGATCAATGCAAAAATGTACTCTGTGTACAGCAGCTAGATGAGTCTTCTCACTGACCCAGTGTAACAGGAGAAGGACCCCAGACTGGTCTCAATAATGCAGAGTTTATTTAATTACCCAGAGTTTAATGGCTATCAGGGAGGTAGGGATCTCCTCCCATAGGAAGCAGCAGGGCTGGCAGCAGGCAGACAAAAGAATTGAGACTGCAGACAGACATTCACATTGGGAAGGAATCATAGATACCACTGCATACTGGCCACTGGGTAGGTGGGACAGCAGATAGACTATAACTAAAAAGCTCAGGCCTGTAGCACAATAGTCTCAGGCATCAATTTCCTAGCGCTTAACACTAGAGGGAAAGAATAGAGCAATATGGCAACTGAAATAGTCCCATTCCACACCACCCCCCGCCGGCCTGGAGATCTGTGACAGACAAAAAACTGTTTTGTTATTCTTCCTAGGTGCACCGTATAGAAGGTGTTTGCCATGTATAACATACCCAGCAACAAAAGCAAATGAAGTAAAGACAAAAATTAGATTCCCAATTTACTGTACTTGCTGTTCTGAACTTTGAAAAACTGGCAGTATCAATGGTAGGCGTAGGTTATGAACAATGAATTAAGTTAACATTACAGCAATCTTAGTCAAAGCTGTAAAGATGATAGACACACAAGGATGTAGCAGAAAAAGCACTGAAGAGAGCTGTTACAAACATATCATCCTATTTCAAGAACTCTTCCCTAGCACAGAAGTAGAGAAAGGCCAATGAGAAGGTGGAAGAAGAGTATGCAGGGGTGGGAAGGTTGAAAAAAATATAGTGAAATTGAGCCAATGGAGAAAGAAAGAAGGGAGTAAGCAAAAGAGGATTAACCAGGCTAGGGAGTGGTGGAACACATCAAATAAAGGTAGACTTCAGTGTAGGTCATTTAAGACAAAAAAGGAAAAGAATGTTAGACAGTCAACAGAGAAGGTAACTTTTTTTTTTTTTTGCAGCTAGGTGGTGTATCAGCCCATACCCCTTTATGGGATAATGACAAGAAGACTTATAAACAGCTGAGATTTATAAGAAACTAGGAATTTATAAGCAGTGTAGATGGTGAAAAAGAAAATAACTGCCAATGTAAGCACCATGGTGAATGCACCAGAAGAGAAATAAGGAAATAAGATGGACAGACAAATAAAAATGGTGAAAAACAGCTATATGTATCTCATGCATGTAGTGGTATAAACATAGGGGTTATCAAAGGGTCAACACAGGATTGTTTGGTCTGTGTCCTTCATGAAAGTGATGGATGATGAATACAAACACAGTGAGGAAAATTATACCATGCACAATAGGGGGGTTGCTGCACCTATCCAAGAAAGGTCAAGTTACAAAGAAAAAGCTCAATGTAATGTCTTCTCTTTCAAGCAGTTTTCATTCTCTTTTCACCCTTTCACTGGAAATATTAGTAATTCTACTTTAGCAGAATTGGCTAGCACTAGCAGAATCACAAAAATGATGACATTAACTCCATGCGATATTCTCTGCTCCTCTCAAAAGACTTCAGCATGCAAGTCAAGCATTTCTAGCATCGATTTATACTCTTGCAATACATTGTGGATCACGGACTTTAAAGTTCCTCCTGCACAAAGAAGGTTCATCATCAACAGGCAAACTTATTTTTCCTTTTTGCTGTATAAATATTTATAGCTATGCACACCTTAAGATTCACAGTAATATTATGTAAACACTTCCCAAGACACACTGTATAAAGTGTGCTTTTAGATGTAATAGTGCTGTACCTGCATTAATCTCCATGTCCAATTTTTTTATCAATTATTGTGAAGATACAAAGAATTTACATTTTTTTCTTACCTGTGGAAAACACTGGCAATTTAGTTTAATTTCACAATTTTTAGGTTAATAGTTTTTTGGGGGGGGGCTTTTTGAGGCATCTGTGTTTATTTCATATTTTTGAAATTCACCAATATACACCTCATGCCTCCTCACCTACTGTGTATCTTGGGGTCTCCATACTTAAAGCAATGTCAAATGCATTTGGAAATATTAAACAGGACTACAAAAGCAGCCTTCTCTGAATCTTCAAAGTGAAACCTACCGACAGATCTGTCTAACTGCTTCATTTAAATTTTTACCAGCTTCATAGTATACAGCAAGCTGTTTCAGTTCAGCTGCATCCAATGTCACTATTTAATTCATCCTCTGCCTGCAATGATTGTTTTTGCAAATACTGAGGTTTAGTCATAGAAAGTCCCTTTATCATTTTTATAATCTGGCCAAAATATTTATCCTTGGGTTTTTGCTAATGATCTAGTCGCCAAGATATTTTGTATGTGGACACAACTCTGTAAAAGTACCACAAAAAGTGCATGACTATCTACGCTGACCAGGCTCTACGAATGGTTTAATTTTTTTATTTTGTTTTCAAAGAAGCCACCTCTACTGTAACTCTCATTTAAGTTGAAAACCTTTGCATTTTTTTTATACTTTGAAAATCTCACATGGGCCAGTACTAAGAGTACAGTACTATGCACATACAATTCGCAATATGAGATGTACATTACAGTACTCCACAACTACTATTTATCAAGAACTGTACAACTTGTTTTAGCTACAGGAAAATGGTTACTGACAGTAGCCATTACCCAGAGTGAATATTCACACCAACACTTCAAAAATGCAGTAATAAATGGGAATCCTCCTTCTCTATCAGTTTCTTCAAATAATAGAATCACTAAACAAAAACTTGACCGAATATAAAAGGGAAGGGGATAACTATATGGGACCTAATATGCTTTCATAAAAGGACTATTTTTTTCACAATGACCACGGTCCAAACTATATGAACAACAATGTCTGTACAAGCTGATGTTTTATAACGTGCAATACCTTAAAATGTATAATACATTTAAGATTCAAGTCAGGTTGCTATGATTTACAATATTGTTGGGAGAGGCACCTGTGAACAATATGGTATTTCACTGATCACAACTGCCTTTTAGGGTGGTTTCAAGGAAATGAAAGTCTTGCTTGCATTCCCTGAATAAGTGCTGGACTGTAAAGGGGGTGCAAACTGTGCTCCATTTTTATGAGCATCTAAAAACATCTAGGAGATTGTTTTTTACCTGTATGCATATCAGAAATACCCTCGCAAATTGTCTTGTTTAAAATCTTACAGGCTATCTAGTATCTTGCCATAGTAGATATAACACTATCACTCTAAATATTTTCCCCTCTTTTAAGTGAAGTAAAATAAAATAAAAACATGTTTGAGCTTGTTGCTTGTACCTGTTTAACTCTGTTTGTTGATGACCATATGATTTTGTATTCCCTTTTGCTGTCAAAGCTGAATCACTCTGACCATTTAGGTTATTCTGGAAGGCAGCAGAAATTATGAGCAAGTTTGTTCTTTGGCAAACTTCTAGCAATATTTCAAACAATGACCAACACACCATTCTGAAATATATGGCATTCTTTGGTGAGTGACAAACTGTATGCACCGTCACAGTGAGCTTCTGATTATCAGTTGCCTCTACAGTAAAGTTCATGCTGTCACAGTGAGCCAGATGACCCAAGGACCTACCAGCTTGTCATAGTAATCTACGTAACATTTTTCATAGCATACCTCAGTGATGACAGTTAAACTATTATGCAGCTGAGCAGTGATTGGAAGTGGCTTAAACTATGAAAGCCATTCACATGCTCAGACTACTGCTGGAATTTGTGAGTCACAGTGAATGGAATGCTTTCAAGTCCAACAGGGCCAGAACAGCAGACCATTTGTGACACACACTCCAAGGAACAATGCTGTTAAAACTTGCTGATTAGTTCAAACCAATGTTCTCAAGTGTACTTGAATGCTGACATTTGCAAAAGCAATGAGTAGACACAGTAAAATTACTGATAGACCTAAACTGGCTTCTGTAATAATTTCAAAACGGCTGTATTTTATGAAACAAGACATCAACGTGCTGGTGCTGTGCTACATAATCATCTAAGTTACATCACCAAGGGAAAGAACAGGATGTTGTTGTTTGTCTTTTGGGCTTTTCCCGTTTAGGGGTCGCCACAGCAGAACTCCGGTCCGCTAATGATTGGCAGTAGATTTTTATGGTGCCGAGTTGCCAGTCCGACTCCCAACCTTCAGCAAAGGCACACCCATTCACGCATGTCTTTCGGAGACCACTCGACCGCGGGGAGGACATGCAGACTCCACACAGAAGGCACTCCAGAAAGAACAGGATGTCAGAATTTGAAAAATCTGCAGTAACATTTCTTGATTTTTCCACTGAACTGTTGTTAGGGAATCAGATGACGTGTTGCAGTAATATGCATTGCACTACTGTCAGTCCAGACCATTTTTCTTTTCGTGTCAAAATATCTTTAGAAACTATTTGTTTACAAATTAAATGTTAAATTAGTGGCTAGCCATCGACTTGTTCTACATCAGTCACAAAGAACCTACCAAATAAAATATCTCAATCTCATGTTTGACAGGGGCAGAATGAACTTGTTTCTTTTTCATTAAGTGGTTTATCTCAAAATTAAAAAAAAAAAAAAAAAAAAAAAAAAGTACTTCAGCTGGCATAAAAATATTATGTTGCTGTTGTTGTCTTTTGGCTTTTCCCGGTTAGAGGTCGCCACAGCGGAACTCCGGTCCACTAATGATTGGCAGTAGATTTTCACGAACGTCGAGGTGCCAGCTCGACATCCAACCTTCAACGAAGGCACGCCCATTTACACATGTCTTTCGAACGCCACCCAACCACAGGGAGGACATGCAGACTCCACACAGAAGGCACTCCCCGCACTCCAGCTGAGCTGTAATCCTGTGTTGTCAGTCTCTCAACCTCTCACCAAACTGAAACCCTTCAGACTACATAATAAAAGCGTTAGTTAATTAGTGAGACGGTACTTACCACATTAGTAAGTCACGGAGTGGCACATTTGATGTGGGTCTAATTAACCAGATACTCTTGTTTCTTTACTCAGCACCACATCTCTCAACCAGAAATCTGGACAAAGCCATAAAAAATGGGGGGACAAAGTACTAAAAATAGGGACAGTTTTTAAATATTGCTCTTACAAACTTAGAAAGTTGATACAATAAAACGGTTTGCATTAATATGAATTTTCTGATGGTTATGAAGTCAAAGTCAAACGTCAGTCATTATTTTCTGAATTCAGTCCTGTATAATTAGCCAGTGATTTACCAGAAAACCAAAATTGTATGAGGAGCAGACAAAAAATATAAGGCAAGAATCTGGGCATTCTGCAAAAATCTGGACAGTTTTGAGCTATGTTCAGCACCCAAGCTTGGAAGATCATACCCAGTCTGGTCCATGCTGATGTTCCCAGGTTCTAAAATTTATGTGAAAGAAAAGTAAACATGCTCAGAATTATACAGTCTTACAGCTCACAGAGTGGTTGTCAGCTGCAGATCTCAACCTGACAATTGCTAGCTACAGACAATGTCAGTCCATATACACAGCAACAGAATATTGCACTCTTTATTGTATGATGGTGGTCTGCACAGGTAGTAAACATCCACTAAAAGCTTTATGTTTGTGAGTACATGTGGGGATGGGGAACAACAAAACCTGCACTCTGAATTTGGAAATGTGACACAGATACACACATTATAACAGGCTGTGTGCAATACATTTCAATTCTGCTCTAGCCTCTTCAAAAACATTAATACCAAGGTTAAGTTTAAGTGGTCAGCATAGATACAGAGGACACAGCAACAGCAGGCCACATACCCTTCCCTTACAAGTATCGGTACAAAGTGTGCCTGTCACTGAGTGCACCATAGTGATGATAAAAAAATGGCATTAGGTAAAGGCAAGGCAGCATGTGAACACAGTTAATGGAAAAAGTGCATGTGTTTGTGTGTGTGTGTGTGTGTGTGTGTGTGTGTGTGTGTGTGTGTGTGTGTGTGTGTGTGTGTGTGTGTGTGTGTATCTGTCTGTCTGAGTGTGATCTTGTCTCTGTGAGACTACCTGTTTTTTTGGGAACTGGTTTGTGGCTGGGATGGCTTTACAGAAAAAAAAGGAAGAGGAGGTTATACATTACTGTGCTTTGGTTGTAGAACATAATGTGTACCGGTAGTGGGATAACACCATGCTAATGTTTCATGTCAGGTGGCAGTGCTCCCTACCTGAATATCGTAGCGGGATAACATCATGCTAATGTTGCATGTCAGGTGGCAGTGCTCCGTAGCAGGATAACACCATGCTAATGTTACATGTCAGGTGGCAGTGCTCCCTACCGAAATATCATAGCGGGATAACAACATGCTAATGTTGCATGTTAGCTGGCAGTGCTCCCTACCGGAATATTGGCATTTGAAATGCGGAGTACTGACAAGCCAAGAAAACAACAAAATAAAAGGATAAAAAAATGCAGAAGAGTAAATCTCAAACATTACTCTTCCCCTTTGAATTTCTTTTTTTTGCAGGGAGCCATCCCCAAGATGTTCTGGTCCACCATCAACAAACTCCTGCATCCAGCCCACACAAGCCAACCTAGCCCCATAACAGATGTACCAGAAGACTCTACTGCTAACCAGTTTAACTCAAAGTTTGTAAATTCTGTTGCTTCTCTTAAACTCTCAGTTTCTATAACTAACACCTCCAGATCCCGAAGCTCTGTTGCAAGCTCTCAAAACATCAACCCATCCCAACCTCCACTCCCAGAAAACTACTTAAAACCTTGAAACCCACCACCCTTGCTCCAGACAATTTACCAGATGAATGCATCAAAATAGCTGCAGATGCTCTGGCATACCCTGTGTCCATCTTAATAAACCGGTATATGAAGTAAAGCTATATTTACAGGGTGGAAACTACACTGACCTACCCAATTACAGGCCCATAGCCATCCAATCTCCTTTGTCAAAAATACAAGTTCTTACCTACATTACTGAAAACTCACTATTTTTCCTTACACAGCATGGTTTCTGGCCACATTACAGCACTACCACTACACTACTGAGCTTTGTTACTGTAGTACATCAAAGTAGAAACAATAACCTTGTCTTTTCCATATTTCTTGATCTGTCTATAGCCTTTGAAAGAGTGTTGCACCAAAATTTATGGGTCTACTCAATACCCGAATCCGAATCGCGCAACAAGGAAAGAGCGAACCGCGAATACGTCGAATGAACGAAACTGCGAAAGAGGAAATATCGAAATCTCACAGTTGGCCTGTCTGTGGTATAGCTCCGTAAGGTAAGTGTGCGATAGTTACAGACCTTAGTGTTAGGAAAGGGTTAAAGTAGGTGCATAGGTAGGTAGTGTATGTAAGGTTTTGTGTAGGTAATGTATGTAAGGTTTAGTGTAGGGTTTTAAGTGTATGCGTGTGGAATATTTAGTTTGTTTGGGTATAGCTCCGTAGAGGAAGTGTGCGGTAGTTACGGACCTTAGGGTTAGGGAGGGGTTAAGGATAGCGCACAGACAGTTGTGTATGTGGGGTTAGTAGTAGGACTTTGGTGCTTTAATTTAGGGTTAGAAGTAGGGATTTGGTTAGTGTATGTATGTGTTTTTTTTTATTGTGTTTGGGTAGGTAGTGTGTTGCGGGTGGTGGGTTAGCCGACTACGACGGTTCAAGGTTTACATTTTCGTGCTTTAGTACGTTCGACGTATCCGCGGTTCGCTCTTTATGTGTCGCGTGATTCTGATTCGGGTTTTATCGTATTTCGAGGGTATAAAGTAGACCCAAAATTTACTATGCAAGATTACTTCTTTGAACTTTGATAAACTCTCACTATCCTGAATTAACAGCTACCTCTCAAACAGACAAGCTGTAAAGTGGCCAGACATCTCTTCCTTTCGCAAATGTGTCAAAAGACGCTTATTCCAGTAAACAATAAAGGCTGCCCTCCGTAAAAATTCTTAGAACTCAATGTAGTAATCAATCCACCAGCCAAAAACGGGTTGTAAAGAACTCCATTTGATTTATTTAACATAAAATAATAAAAAAGTCGGATTTAGTGCTTTCATCTCCACCACGGAGACTTCATCAGAATCATCTGTTTCATGTTAAAACACTTTATATATCAATCCATTCATTCTAATTGGCTGGCCAATCAATGCTGAAATTAATAAACTAACCAAACTTTTAACCCTTCATATCCAGTGGTAAAAACATTTGGTTCATTTTAAACCAATTCTATAAATAATTTGTAAATACATACAAGTATAAAATATTGGGTACAAGTTATGCACATAACTGAATAATTGTTATAGCAAAAAAATTATTAAAAACTTTTAAAAACAATGTTTACTTCAGAAAAAAAATATATATGTATATATATCCCCCTAGTTCTTAAAGGGACAGTATATGCATGACCCCCTGTCGTGGTACCTACAAAACATTTTAGACCATACAGTACATTGTAACGAAAAGGTCATTTCATTTGAAATGCTTAGTTCATACATATAACATCCTATACTCTGTGTTTTAACTAAAAATAAGAATAATAAGAAAGTGTTACTAATCTATGTGCACATCCTAAATAAACCACACCTTATTTTGTTTTCCATATACAGAGTGAGCATGTGTTGAAGTGTAAAATATTACATATTAACATTCTGGTCTGTGTCTCTTAGGGTCATCTGCAAGAAGTTTCAGGACCGGGCTAATAGAAATGTGGTCATTTAAACCTAGACCACTACATGCATCTAGTCTAAGTTGCCAGATCTTTTCTCTAAATTCTAACTTAGTCTCCCAGTCACCTCCTCTTTCGTTGTGTCCAACTTCTTCCAGTACCCAAAACTTAAAATCAGCTTCCTTACAAGTCAATGTATGTCTGAATAGGGCATTGTTTTCATTCTTTTTGTTTATATCACGTAAATGCTCATATATACGTACTCTTATGTTGCGTTCAGTTATATAGTACCCCCAACAGGTCTTACAGTTTGCCAAATATACAACACCTTTAGAATAACAACTATTATATCTTTTTCCTTTTATAGTCATATTTAAACTGGGAATATTTAGTTCTTTTGTTCCAGCTATAAATGGGCATTGTGCGCATCTCCCACATTTCAAGGTACCATATTTTAAACAAGTTCCACCTGTGTGCGTATTCTTTCTCCTTTCCAAGATATTTTTCAAATTTTTGTTTATTGTGTGATGTTTGTGTGATGAAACTAGATAAAGGGGGTGAAGTTGTACTCATGGATCAGTGGGATTACAGCAATAGAATGATGGATATACTGGATAAGGACAACTGATATGTTATTGTTTCAAGGAATGAAGTAAATATTTCATACAAGAGAACAGACTTGATTTTAGAGGACAATTTGTTACAGGGGTTGATTGATATCAACCTATATAATTTTTTAAAAGTCTCTAAACCAGTTATACCAGCCATTTTTGGCATTCCTAAGATAACACAAGGAACTGGATAACCCACCAATGAGACCTATGGTTTCCTCACAAGGATAAAAAACCCAACCACTAACGATATATGTAGACACAAAATTAAAGAAGTTTTATGTTAACTTTCCACATATTTTGATAGATTCTTGGGACTTTTTGAATAAAATTGGTTCTAGCTCATACAAAGACAAAACAATTTTCATTACTATAGATGTAAAGGGCTTATTTTCAGTTATACCCCATACTGAAGGACTAATATGGTTTGAAAAAATGTTAATAGAAATGGGTTTTTTGTCTAATGATGAATTTAAACTTGTATTGGAAAACATGGAATTAGTGTTGAAATACAACTACATTTATTTCCAGGGGGACCTATACCACCAAATGGATGGGGTGGCTATAGGTTCAGCCTGTGCCCCTATTTATGCCAACATTATCATGCTTTATTGGGAACAACAATATGTATTCAAGTCTGCATATTACCAATATATTAAGGGATACTATCATTTTTGGATGATATTTTTATCCTATGGGATGGACCGGAAGAAATTAGAGAATTTATGTATTATATTAATCACAGCACTAATTTATTACAATTTACACACAAGATTGGTAAAGACGAAATACACTACTTAAATGTTAGGTTACGGAAAGACTATGTTAACAATACTTATAAATCTAGTACATATAGAAAAGAATGTTACTCGAATTCATACCTACACTATGAAAGTGACCATCCATATCACTTCAAAAGAAACTTAGTGAAGGGCAGATGATTGGAACAGCTAGGATGACATCTGATAAAGTTGATTTTTTTGGAAGAAATGGGGAACCTGCATAGGATGTTCAAAGAGAGAGGGTACCCAGATGAGTTAATCAAACCCATTAAAGAATTTGTTACAAAAAGATGGGGAACCACTTGCGTACCTCTACTAACCAGTGGGGAAGCCATTGGAACAAAAACTGGGAATGCCAATAGTGAACAAAGGATAGTGCAACTGCCATATTTAACATTGACATACCATAATGGAATGGGATGGTTGAAGAAATGTATTGATGACACCTGGGAGATGTTTAGTAGGATACCAACTAGAGTAGGAGTATTTCAAAAATCACTGAGATACAGTTTTAGAAGGAATCAAAAATTTGAAAAATATCTTGGAAAGGAGAAAAAATATGCACACAGGTGGAACTTGTTTAAAATATGGTACCTTCAAATATGGGAGATGCACACAATGCCCATTTATAGCTGGAACAAAAGAACTAAATATTCCCAGTTTAAATATGACTATAAAAGGAAAAATATATAATAGTTGTTATTCTAAAGGTGTTGTATATTTGGCATACTGTAAGACCTGTTGGGGGTACTATATAACTGAACGCAACATAAGAGTACGTATATATGAGCATTTACGTGATATAAACAAAAAGAATGAAAACAATGCCCTATTCAGACATACATTGACTTGTAAGGAAGCTGATTTTAAGTTTTGGGTACTGGAAGAAGTTGGACACAACGAAAGAGGAGGTGACTGGGAGACTAAGTTAGAAGTTAGAGAAATGATCTAGCAACAGACTAGATGCATGTAGTGGTCTAGGCTTAAATGACCACATTTCTATTAGCCCGGCCCTGAAACTTCTTGCAGATGACCCTAAGAGACACAAACCAGAATGTTAATATGTAATATTTTACACTTCAACACATGCTCACTCCGTATGTGGAAAACAAAATAACGTGTGGTTTATTTAGGATGTGCACATAGATTAGTAACACTTTCTTATTATTCTTATTTTTAGTTAAAAACACAGAGTATAGGATGTTATATGTATGACCTAAGCATTTCAAATGAAATGACCTTTTCGTTACAATGTACTGTATGGTCTAAAATGTTTAGTAGGTACCATGACAGGGGGTCATGCGTATACTGTCCCTTTGAGAACTTGGGGGACATATATATATATATATATATATTTTTTTTTTTTTTTATGAAGTAAACATTGTTTTTAAAAGTTTTTAATAATTTTTTTGCAATAACAATTATTCACTTATGTGCATAACTTGTACCCAGCATTTTATACTTGTATGTATTTACAATTATTTATAGAATTGGTTTAAAATGAACCAAATGTTTTTCCCACTGGATATGAAGGGTTAAAAGTTTGGTTAGTTTATTAATTTCAGCATTGATTGGCCAGCCAATTAGAATGAAAGGATTGATATATAAAGTGTTTTTAACATGAAACAGATGATTCTGATGAAGTCTCCGTGGTGGAGATGAAAGCACTAAATCCGACTTTTTTGTTATTTTATTATGTTAAATAAATAAATCAACTGGAGTTCTTTGCAACCCGTTTTTGTCTGGTGGATTGATTACTACATTGAGTTCTAAGAAATTTTTATGGAAGGCAGCCTTTATTGTTTACTGGAAGCAGCGTCTTTTGACACATTTGTGGAGGAATTTCAGACTTTGGTTCTCTTCCTTTCGCCCAGTAACTGTGGGAGTCCCTCAAGGCTCTGTATAAGGTCTACTAATTTTTCATATATTCAACACCCTGCATTTAGGAACCAAAGAAGCAACCATCATCCAATATGCAGATGACTTCACAATCGTCTGCTCTGCCAAAAACATGGCTAAACTGCAACAGCATGTCCAAAAAGCTCTCTCATTGATTGAAACGTAGCTAACTGACTCACATCTCCTTCTAAATCCCAAAATAACCAAACTTTTCTTATTTGTCTTCAAGCAACTATTTGATCAGAAAAATTCCTTCTCAGTTCTATCAAACAATACCAAGATAGAAATGGTAATCCATGCCAAACTAATAGGGGTCACCACTGATGAAAACCTAAAATAAAACATAAAACAGTTTGTAAAGAAAACCCATCAAAAATTTGGAGTCTTCTACAGAGCCAAAGCCTACCTAACAGAGCAGGCTAGGATAAGCATTGCATCATCTCTTCTCATCCCTACTCTCTTATACACAGCCCCCCATACTCATCAATTTACTATCCAATCAACTCTCCTCACTTGCCCAGTGCTATAATAAAATCACAACATTTGCTGCCAACCATCATTATAGGGAATATCATTGCCTCACACAAAAGCATCTAAAGTGGCTGAAATTAAGACACTATTTAACTTACTTACAGCTTGTCATGATACATAAGTTCATATATAACCCAGACTACTGCTAAGTCTATGAAATATTTTTCATCTCTACAGTTCCAAAAGATCACTACGGTCTTCTGACAAGATGTTGTGAACTGTAACTAAATCAAAATACTGCTGGAGACTCTCTATATTCCTCCTCCCTCTCTACAACCTGGAATTCCATACCTCTCTCTTTCAGAAAATTAGAAAAAAAAAAAGCCTTTCAAATTACACTTAGGATCAACTAAAAAGTGTTTTGCTATGCACTTGCATCTCTCCTGGGACAACTTAAATGCTGCCACTCTCTCAACTTCATTTCCTGGGCCTCTCTACTCCACTAAGTAAACAGCTCTCATACCCCAACTTGTATAACCACAATGGTCTACTTTTCTTTGTACTTCAAAGTGTCTCCTATGCTTATTGTCAACCTCACAATTTACACATTTTTTTCTGCCATAAACATGAAGCTTTGTAAAAACTTATTTATAATTGACATATAAAGCAATCTGTTTTCATTTTCTTGTCCTAAAATGTAACACTGTAGGACAGTTTATTTTCTGCTCTCCACTAGTTCCATATCAGGTGTAAAAAAATCCTTAGCAGTAACTTAACACTGACTTAAAATATTTTTATTGTCTAAAATGTATTATCTATTGTTTTACTGTTTACCCATTTTACTGTGAAGCTTTTCTCCCCAGGCCTCCACTGAAAAGGGTCAGCTTGTCTACCCAGTTGGATCATCCCGGTAAACAAATGCAATAAATAAATAAATACTTTAGTAGAAAGTTTATGGGATGTATGATTTGACAGATAGTAGCCAAGGCATTTTCAATCAGTAATGTATGAACATGTACTATGAGCAGTGTGGAACCACAGGTGTTTTGTTTGTATGTGCTGGATTACAGGTTGGAAACATTAACACAGAAAACAGAAACATTTCAAGCAGTGAAGGAGGAGGAATGGCAAAGTGTGGTGGGAAACAGTCCAAGGTTCTGAAACTTTGATATAATATGTATTGATTCAAACTGCTGTAAGAATTTGTCTTTGAAGGTATTTGATGTTACTTTAAATGAAATGCCCCCTATTTTCTCTCTCGGGGTGCAAAAAAATGGCATTTTATATTTGTGGAGAGAGCTTAAAAGCAATCTGCAGTTTCTTCAGATACAGAATAGACAACCATCAAAAACTTGAAGATGGACTATCTGAAGAAGGGTTGCATAACTTAAAAGCATGTTACATACTCAAATGCTCAGAGCTAAGACAGACTGTAGTCCACCATCAGAGAACACACACTCAAAATGTTTTCTGAACTTGCAAAGCAGTAATGTGATTTACACCCTTCATGTGGTAAATACTGAAGTGGTTCTATCAAAATGTAAAGGATGGCTGTGCCGAGAAAAGGAGACAGGCCCAGACACAGAAGTCCGAGTTTCATGAGTGGCCAAATAATAAGAACTGTGCGGCAAAGAACTTTTTGCTCAAAAGTGGAGGTTCAATATCAATGCGAAGAAAGGGTGAAACTCTAAAGAAACACTGTCAGACTGCCAATACATGGCTTATTAAAAATAAATTTAAGAGACGGATGGGAAAATGTGAAACTTGCACTGTACACAACCAACCACTAAATAGGAAAAGTAAAGTTTAAATCTTTATAAGAATGATGTTAATTAGGAAAATATTTAAGAAATTTTGCAAAATTAATGTGATATTGTTGGTTGCCTCAGTTAAAAAGCAAACTGAGTATGGAGATCGGGTAAGAGAAGAATACAATCTCAATTGCTGGAAATTTTGTAATTTTTAATAATTAATTTGTTAACCAGAGAAGCCAGCTAGACACAAGTCTCCCTTTTCAAGGGTGACCTGGGAGTGCTTCCAGGTTAGGTGACTTACTCAGAGATACCCTGGGGGTACTTGGAGGTTGAGGGAATCAATCCACGGAGTGCAGAAACCATCTTCTTAATAGATTGTAGCTTTAATCCTCAATGCTAACTGTCAGTATCTAATATGTAAAGCATCTTCCCAAAGCTTGCAGTGTTTTGGAATGAATGGTTATTAGATATGCAGGGCAGCCTAGATTATGTCCTACCTATGGTTAAGAAGATCACTTGAGAGCTCAATGCCCTAACAAGAGGTGTGAGACTTTTAGACAAGAAAGGCATTTCTTTGAGAACTGTGGGAACATACAAAAACATGTGGCTCTTCTAAATACTTATGACAAGAATATGCAGGAGTAAAAGTGCTAAAGAAAGAGTGGAAAATTTTGAGGGTCATCAAATGGAACCTTAATAAAACAAAGAATGAATTATGAGAATGGGAATTTGTTCTTGAGGATATGCTGTTTTATAAAGGTAAAACAAGCCCTCCAGAAATGATCAATTATGTACCTAAAAAAGATTTTTGAAAATGAAAACAATTTTATTACTGGAAGAGGAAGATGATTCAGGAAAAGAAAATGGAGAAGATTACTCTACTGGCAAAGAATAAGCGAGTGGTACGTGTATGGATGACTGCAACAAAAGCCAATTTAAAACCAGTATAACGTGTTAAAGTATGAATGGATGAAAGACCATTAATGTGAACTGTATGAAACATTTACATTAATTGAAAGGTTAACTGGCTGGAAGCACAAACTAGGAATAATATGCATTCAAATAACCATGCCTATCACTTCAGAAACTAAGTATAGAAAGTTTTTGGAAGACGGTGCATTTAGTCATCAGGAAAGGAGGAATGGCTGGCTGTGTCATGTTCTCTTTATGGATTTTAGTTTTGAGAACGCTATTTTGATTCAGCTGGGATAAATCTGTGGTCCAATTCATACAGAGCATGCAGTCAGAATTTGCTGTAAGCAGACTTCTACAATAAAGGAAGGCAAACGTTACACATGCTTGTAAGATGCTTGATGGTACAGGGGACCTTTGATTAGCAGATTTTAGGTGAGAGGTTGGAAAAAAAGAAAAACGTCGTGGCAGTTTGAAAGAAGTTCTAGATATTAAATTAGTAAATATTTTGGAAAATGGAATAATGTAGAATGAAGAAGCTTTATGTATGCGACAGGAAGACTGAAACAGTCATAAATTGGGAGTCATGCAGTTCATTGAGTGGAGTTTTGATGAAACACAACTACTAATTTGTTTTGTTGATTCTTGTGTTTCTCTCGTCACCCCCTCCATGTTGTGGCATCTTGAAGTTAGTGTCTTTGAAGATGTAGGGAATGGGTTTCACAGTCCCCCATATGGGAGGTGTAGGGGCCTTGCTCCCCTGCAAAATGCTTTAAACTGCAGTTGATGGTTTGAGTAGTTGACTTTTTCATGATTTAAAAAGTTCTGACAAAAAGTTAGTTTGATGTTCAGTCATAAGTCCACTGGCTGCCAAAACTGGAAACAACCTGCCACAGAAATCAAAGGATAATGTCTTCATAAGCATAAGTTACTGTTATAATTCAGACATGGAAACTGTCAGGTAATGGAATTTGTAAAACTGATGATGATTTACTACATCAGACAGTAAAGGAATATACTTTTAAATTATGCTGTCTTAAAGAGTATGTATAAATCAGGGAGGAAATGTGGGTGGCTTTGAAAGGAAATAGCACACAGAGTACAAAATAAGCAATAAAGGAAAAAGATAATAAATATAGAGTGCTGGCAGAGGATTGTCATAGGGAGCCAGACATAAGGACATCCAAATAATCATTTTTTTCAGAAAATAAAGATAAAAATATATCACAAAAATAACTGTGTGTGAAGAAGAAACATTCATTTATGCAGGGAATAAAGATATCTAGTAGAAAGAAAATGAATATCAAGTTGTAAATTATAAATGTAGGACTTGTTTCTTCAGGTGCTGACAGAAAGGCAGCAAATAACTTTTTAAAAGAGTTAAAATATATTTTTCAACTAGAGAATAAGGAATGAGCTTCAGGGAAGAAGTGTTTGTACCTCATATTTTATGAGTTTGAATAAAGGCAGAAGATGACACAAACAGCTAAATAAGTGCTATGAGCTTGAAGAAAGGGCAGATGCACAAAATTAAAAACTTCACATCTTATACATTTGTTGCATACAGAACTAAAGTTACCACCTGTCCCACTTTGCAAGGGACAGTCCCTCTTTGGGTCCTGCAAAACAATTGGAAAATGTCAAATGTCCTGAGATTTTAGGACAAAATTATTTCCTATATTTTTATGTAATAGTTGCATAAAACAGTTATTTTGTATCTGAAACACCTAAATGTTATAAGAAACAGAATGAGCAACTAAAATACTACAAGAATAAGCTTTTATTTAGGCAAATAAGTGAAGCTCTGTCCTTTGTACTGGCCATGTATGTTTCGGCCTGTAAAAGCTGACGTTTGTACCAAAAATGTCCCACTTTGGCCATTTGAAAAGGTAGCAACCCTTACCAGAGCTAAGATCTTAGCTAGCATTTCTTAGACTAGGAAAGCTTGACTGAAAGAGCCAGGTGTACTTAGAAGGGGAATGATAAAAGGGAGATTAAGATTAATGAAAAATGTGCTTGCATTCAGGAGAAATGAGTACAGATTTTGGTCAGTTTAGACATACTAAAAACCTTATACCAACAGATCTGGCAGTTTAATTTAGGTTTTGAATGATTATTGGTGGTGGTGCTGTGGTAGCGTTGTCACCTCACATTAAGACATTGTCCTGTTTGATTCTCAGCTAAAGCGTCTTCTGTGTGGGGGACATGCGTGAATGGGCGTACCTTCGTTGAAGGTTGTACGTCAGGGCTGGCAACTCAGTATGTAAAAATCTACTGCCAATCATTAGCGGACCGGAGTTCCGCTGTGGCAACCCATAACTGGGAAAAAGCCGAAAGATACAACATTGTTTGAGCAAAAGAGTTAGAAGATGTCTTAGTAAAAGTGTATTCCAAAATTCAGATTATTCTTATAGCACATTGTATTAGCAAAAGAATTAAAGCTGAACACTGGCATTAACAATGTCCTTTAAGCCATTTGTCAGCTTTATGCATGAATATGGTTGTAAAACAGAAACGTGAAAGAAGGGAATGAAGAGCTACTACGGAAGTTAATTTTGCTATCCCAGTCATTTATACATGACATATGTGGGTGATAAATTATTACATGTTAAACAAAACACAGAGAAAATAGATATAATGGATATTTTAGAAAGTGAGAAAGGATGTTTTGTTTGAATATCAATTAAAAGAAATGTAAATAATTTTGGAAGGACATGCACATTGGAGGGAATATACATTTTACAAGTGATGACTTCAGCTAACAGAGTGATGGAGATGGTTCTGGGTAAGAAGGCTACTTTACAAGACTGGCTTAAAGAGATTTTCGGAACAGTGACATAGTCTCTTCTCAAATGTAACTACAGTGTTGGTCATTTCAGAAGGCAAGCCATCTACTTCATTTGGATGTGAAGAAAACAAAGAAAAGCAATATATGGCCTGCAAACTACCACCAGCGAAATACCTTTTTAACTACACTGTAAGTTTGACTAAGAATTCTCCTCTAGCCAAACTATTAAGCATCAAGACTACATACATATACTCTGACCTGTCAATACTAAGCCAGCCTATTAACTCACATTTCTATCCATCTTTCCATACAGCTAGGACCGTGTAAACCCATTACCTTGTAGAAACATGAACCCCACCATATATGGGACCCAATTTGGAGGCACTAGCACTGGGTAAAATTAAAGCAAAACAATGAAAAAAAACTCAGACACCATTCCTGGGGCAAGACATAGTAATACTGATAAGCTAGTGCTTCTTGCCAGTTTTTAGACACTGCGTAAATTATAAGCATGTTAAAGAGGTCTGCAGAAGAGCCCTGGAGGTATCCGTATAAGGGGTATAAGGGGAAGCACAACACTGAAATGAAGAACTACATTTTCATATGTTCTAACTTCAGTACTTTGCAAAGTCATGGAAAGAGTAATTTCATCTTTAAACATGAAGTTAAATAACTTGAAGTGATTGACCAGGGTCAATACAGCTTTGTAAAAGGATGAGCTTATATGCTTTTTATGAATCGATTATGAAGGCTTTGGACAATGGATGTTCAGCACAAGCTATGTTACAGGACAAAGTAACATTTTGATATCATCCTTGACCCACCATTAGAATGAGGCAGACAGCAACACACATAGTGGCTAATATGTATCTATAGTGTAACAGTAGAGTCTCACTACCTTGATTAAATGAGATGGTGAGGTTGTTGATCCCTGTCAGAATGGACTATTGCCTCTTAGTGGATTTAAAGCTGGACTGGATGAAAACAAAGGGCAGTAACCTTAAAACAGCCTGCTAGAGGGAGAAAGTAATTTGTAAATGCCTGCTGCCAATTCCAGATTCAGACATAAAACACTGGCTTTTCACACTTTCTGTGAGTATTCTGGGAAGCATACTTGTCTTTTCTCAAACTCGTATCCTTCAGGAACTTTTCCTGATTAAGTGAGAGGTTGTTGCTTGACTTTGTCTTGTATGCAGACTGATCTAGTCTGTAACTCCATTAATGTTACTAGATCATCCCATGTTTTACTTGTAAGGAAAACTGTGGCACCATTTTGCCATGTGTGCCTGCCACTAATGTGGAACTTTTTCTGAGGTAGGGTCAGACGTGTGTTTTCCAGAATGAATGCCATCAGGCACACATCAACATTACCAATCATTTTGATTATCCACTTAATCTGATTCAGGGATGTAGTGAAACTGCACTCTGTCCCAGTAAGCATTTGGCACAAGACAGAGAAACTAGTCCAGATAAAATATACATTTATTGCAGGATGTACATCTAAGGGTAATTTGGAGCATCACCAGTTTAAATACAGCATCATGTCTTTGTGATGAAGGAGGAAACAGAAGCAACCAGCAAAAACCCAAAAGGATAAAGGCAGGTCTGCAGATGTAAGACAGAAGGTACATGCGGATGCTACATAAAAGTACCCCACAACCTAGAACCAAAATGAAAAACCAAGCACTGAAAGCAACACAACTACCTGCCATGGACTGTCTCTCTCATAAAGTTTGCAGATGCAAAGATGCTAATCAGCTAATCAGAATGTTAATAAGTTACAGGTTTAGTTAGATGATTTCTTATCATGCTGCTCAAATGGACAAACAAAATGATAACAAGAACTTTTTAGTGACAGGAACTGACATCAATATATACTGTTAACTATAAAATCAGGAAACCTTCCTCAATTAAACACCTGGGCACTTAGGTTGATAATTGCTTTTATCACTGCATCCTTATCATGCAAAGGAAAAAAATACAAGTAGACAGATATATGAATGGCATGTTTAGGGTCACTGTTAGCCAAAATGCTACTAATTTCATCTTCAGTTTCTTCTAAAACAAGGTTGACCAAATCTTTAAGAGAAAAAAAAATGAAGGTGGTAGATAAGTCTTAGGGTACTACTTTACAAGATTCATCACATTAATAGGCAACATGCTGTTTTATAAGCTATGACATTTTCCTGATTTCAAGGCTTTTAATTACAATGTTGCTCAGCAAATGTTACTTTGGAAAAAAAATAGTCCATTCTACTGATTAGGTGGTCATTTAAGTTCAACGATACTTTGGAAAAATTAAAGCTATGTCGCTTAATACCGTTGAAGGCTAAGGAATAGTTTTCTATTTACTGTTAGGAAAGTGCAAATATTTTATCGTTTAAAAATTGTTTGGAAAATTTGTATGAATAATAAGCGTCATAACAGTTTGGTTTTGCTGTTTACATAAAAAAATATTTATTTTATAAATATTACTAGTTTGGGGTGTATATTGTCAGTATTTCTTTTTCCAGAATATTTAAAAAAGAGGTGATATATTTGTTTATTGTGGTTTATTTTAAACCCACTTAAAACGGGCATTTTTAGTAGGAAGGACTGATAGACATAATACAGTGGGTTCTCCATTAATCTTAAAATTCTATAGCTCTACAGTGCTTTGTAGAGAAGGCGGAAAAATATGGGAAAGGGATAACAGATGGACTGGCCATAACTATAAATAGGAACTGGATGGATAAGTATGAGAGAAAATAAGAAAATATGAATTTAGGAGAAATTGAGTAATGAAACAGTCATGCAGTAAATTATAGGATGTGAGTATGGAGATGTAGAAATGCTTTATATAAGCAAGTGAAAAATAAAGAAACTGTGAAATGTACAGAAAATAAATGAAAAAGAAGAAAATATGAAAATGAATGATACAATCTTACATTATAACATGAAATGAATATGGGAGTAAGTGGCAGAGGATGGCATTTACAAGAGAAGGTTTTGCTCCCTTTTAGGTGCATATTTTCTTTTGTATTTTTGAATAAATATTTAAAAGATAATTCTGCTGTATAATTAGAGATTTCTGGGTTATGCCTGGAGAACACTGACACTGAAATGTTGTTATGTGTAAAAGATCTTACTATTTTTTTATTAATGTTGTGGGATCTTATCTGTACTCTGTTTTATCCCATGCACCTTCAGTTTTGCATTTCAATCCCCTACAGACAAGTGAAAGTACAATATTGGATATTGTGATATGAAAAGAAAGGCTGTAGGCTTTTGTGTTTCGATACACCATTCAGCATTATTTTATTCCATTTTGATTGCCTTCAAAACACTTTTCTTCTGCTGTGGGAAACAACAATATATTGTAATAACTACTGTCAACTACTTTTGCCCACTGATGAACAGACTGGAAACTTGAAAACAGTCTCCTCTAAGTAATTCAGATCACAAAATGCTCAATTAGCAATAGTCCTTGAAAAGCATGTTATTTGAATTTAATTTATTCCAGATGTTCATAGGTAGATACTAGGCTATCTGCCCTAGGGCATCTATAAGCCTAGCCAGAGTGTGTTTGGCTTTCGCCACCCTTTTAGATTAGTTGACTGTGCCTCTGTATAGTAGGTCACAGAAGATAGCCCTTTTGAGGTTAATGTGCCTCTGTCTAGCAGGGACACAGAAGAGATCCCAGGGGTAAACCTACGATGTCCCATCCACTCGTCAAGATTTCTCTTGAAGAGGGTCATTGAGGGACTCTGCCTAACATGGATTGGGATTTTGTTCCAGAGTGAGGGGAGCCTCTAGGATATGAATCTGTCCCTCCAGCATGTCCTATTTATTTCTGTGCTGAGGTTTAAGTCCCTGGAGCGTGTAGCTCTAAGGGATTTGGATTTCCTGAGGTGGAGTATGTCCATTAATTCTTGGTTGGACATGGCTTTATACGTCAGGCACAGATCGCCTCTGAGTAGGCGGTAAGCAACTGAGTAGAGCTGGAGTTTCTTTAGCCTAACTGAGTAGGGCATCTGTTTGAGTCCCTTGATCCTCTTGGTGAGGTACTTTTGGGGTCTTTCCAGTTGCTGCAGGTGTCGGGTAAGGTACATCCCAAATGGGGCATTGTATTCAATTATGGGCCTGATGAGTGATGAGCAGAGGGGCACAATGACTGAGCAGAGGGGCACAATGACCTCTCTTGATCTAGATGTGAACCCTTTCGTGATAAGGTGGGCTATATAGAAGGTCTTTCTAACCACTTTGGCAACGTGATTGTCAAAGGAGAGATTGCTATCTACTTGCGTCCCCAAATCCCTAATTACTTCTTCCATACTTAATGGATTACCACCTATGTGGTAATTTGTGGGCACTTTGTTTTTCCCAAAGGGGATGACTATGCACTTTTTGGCATTTAGCTTTAGGCCATGGCTCTGGCACCAGTTATCCGTCTCTGTGAGACCCTTTTGGAGGATGCTTGTGTCAGTTGGCGAGTCGATTATGGCACCCAGTTTGCAGTCATCTGCGAACTTGGTTAGCCATAGTCCTCCCATGTTAGCCTGTATCTCAGAGAAATATATACCAAACAAGAGAGGTCCCAGGACTGAGCCTTGTGGGATGCCACTTGTAACTGGTTTAGAGTCTGACATGGCACCTGCAATTCTGACCATGTGGGTTCTATCCCTGAGCCAGTTTGCAACCCATCTTGTGACATAGGGGTTGATATTTAAGCTGGTGAGCTTATTTATGATGCCCGAGTGGGGTATTGTGTCGAAGGCTTTTGTGAGGTCCAGGTAGGCTGTGTGGACTACCTTCCCTTCATCTATGGCATTGGTGACTGTTTCAAAGAAGTCGACCAGGTTCAAGAGGCAAGATCTGCCCTTAACAAAGCCGAATTGGGTAGGATCCAGTGTTTGGAGGTTCCCAATGTCTTTGTTTATGAGTTTCATGATGATACGCTCCATAGCTTTGCAGACCAGGCTAGTCGGGCTTATAGGGCGATAGTTTCCGGGGTCTGCTGTGGCACCACCTTTGTGGAGTGGGACCACTGTTGCTGTACGCCATTCCTTGGGTAAATATCCTTGTAGTAAGGCTGAGATTGAACAGTGACTTTATGTGAGGGTTCAGTTCTTCTTGGAGTTCATGTAAGATGCAACCCGGGACACCGTCCGGTCCCACTGATGCTGTGTTTTTTGCTTTGGAGAGGGCAGCTCTCACCTGTGCATCTGTGATGTCAGGGAGGCTACACTCTGTTGGGACAGACATTTGCTCTTTTGGGGGGGGGGGGAGAAGTTTGCACTGAACCTGTTTGCCAGGATGTTGGCAATGTCTGTGGGTTCAGTGTATTTTTTGTCATTTTGAACCAACTCAGAGCATATCTGGGAGTTACCACCCAGGTTCCTGACATAACTAAAGAAGGCCTTGTGATTATCTTTAGCATCTTGTGCAATTTTTCTTTCGAAGCTGGCCTTAGATGATTTTATGAGGGATCGTAGTTTCTTGCTAGTACTGATCAGAGATGCCTTCCCTTTTTGGGATTTTGCTCTATCATGTAGTAGCTTCCTCCTTCTGTTGTATAGCTTATTTATGGCTGGGGTCCACCAGACAGGTCTCCTGCCTTTGGAGGAATGAGTCTTGGTTTTATTTGGGATAGCACGATCCATGCATTCCTGTAGGTGTCCATAGAAAGTGTTTGTAAAGGATTCTGCGGTTTGGGCCGTATTTTCCACTGGCCCGGGGGCTTTGAAGGATTCCACCTCAGTTTTGAGAAGTGTGAAGTTTGCGTTTTAGAAGTTCTTCACCGTGGTTTCCTTGGCTGGGGGTGGGGACTGGATATGGATGTCCAGTGAGATTAATTTATGGTCAGATCTTACCAATGAGGGGTATACCTCTGGTATGGAACATAGAGTCCCCATGTTGGTGATGATCAGGTCCAATATGTTCTCCCCTGTTGTGGGAGTGGTGACCAGTTGTTCCATAGCATTTGAGTTTATAAATTCTAGGAACCGTTGGGTGAGGGTGTTGGGGCTTGAGTAGTGCTCCCAGTCTATGTTTGGGTAGTTGAAGTCACCCAATATAATGGTGTTTGGAGAGACTTTCATATTCTCCAGTGTTCTCAGGAAAGCCGAGTGGGGTTCCTGAGTTTGGGAGGGTGGTCTGTAGCAGGCTACAAACTGAAAGGCAGTTTTGCCCACTGTTAGTTGCACATGGATGGTCTCCGATGCTTCATGCAGTGCCACTAACCTGGAGGTATGGGTATCTTTGATGAATATGGATACTCCCCCTCCTTTTGTGGTTTGGTCCGTGTTTTGGGGCTGAAAAGCATGGTATGAGGTATAACCTGGTAGTGCTGGGGTGCTCTCGGGAGCCTTGAACCAGGTTTCTGTTACTGCACAGATATCGATATTCTCCATACTGAGGAGGGCCTCGAGTGCATGCATCTTGAGGTTCAGACTTCTGGCGTTGAGCAGCATTACCCTTAGTTTCTTTTTCTTTGTGTTGGCTATGGAGGTGGGTTTGTCTTTTGAGCCTTGCCTAAAAAAGGCACTATGGGGGTGGCAAGAGCCTTAGCCAGTATTCGAAAGCCCAGGGGTGTCAGGTGCAAGCCATCCCTAGCGAAGCAACGTGGCTTGTCGAGCATGTCATCCCAGACTGACAGACACTGGATCCCCTTTGAATGACACCAATACTTTAGCCAATTGTTAAAATTGATCATTTTGTCTTTATACTGTGGCATCATTCTTGGTGAGGGTAAGATGCTACTCAAGGTCAGGGTCATACTGGCCTGGGCTACATGATCAGAGAGCTCCTCTATGTCTCTTTTCATGTAGTCCAGGGAGGTACGTCTCAGGTCATTCATTCAGGCATGGACAATGATGGAGTCATATTTGTACTTGCTTTGGAGTGACCTGAGTGCTTGTGTTATGTGGCGGATCCTGGCACCTGACAGGCAGCTTACAGTGACCTTCTCTTGTTCAGCCTGGTGAGTGGAACGTCAGTGTGTCTGACAACAAAGTCACCTATTACAAGTGTATTAGGTGTGTTGTTTAGCCTTAAGGGCTGTGACTGTGTGGCACACTGACTTTGTGAACTATGTGATACGTGGGTATTGTTGTGGGGTAGCGGTTGCTTGGATGTCTGCTTTGGAGGTCTCTGCTGTTTGGGCAGATTTTTATTTAGAGCCTCCGAGTATGTTTTTGTGTGTTTATGTGTTTGGTTTTCTGTTGCGATAGGTCTATGTGAGACTGGATTTGTGGTGTGTGTGGTTACCTTCTCCTCCTGACTGACTGCGCCAGTATTGGGTTGAGAGAGCTCAGCCTCCAATTTGGCTAAATAGTTGCATCTTTCACATATATTTGAGCTTGTTGGGAGGAGGAGAGGGTGGTCTGTGTACATAAGGCAGTTGTAACATTGCCTCAAGATTCCCAGATTCACCAGCTGGACTGGAGATTAAACCCGAAACTGACTTTTGGACATGCCAGAATAATATAAGGAACTACTTTTTGATTGATCAAAAATGACCAATAGGGAGCCAAGTACTTAAAGGGAGTATAAGAAGGTGTAGTGCTTTAGTTTATTAGTGCTTACTTATAAGATTACTTATATGAGCAACTGCAGGGCTTTAGAATGAAAATAGAGTGCTTACTTTGAGATTTAGAACAGTTCTAAGGGAAAAAGTGAAGAGCAGACTTTGTGGAGCCGGGAATAGTTTAAACCCGTTTAAGGGGCGCTACCCGATGCTGCGCTATGTGCAAAATCGTGCAAAACCGCACAAATAAAGCAGGGAAACTGAAAGAGATAGGAATTGACCCAGAGCAGCCAATAGGCTACTAGTTTCAGGGCTGACACCACTCCTCCAGGGACAGATAGGCTGCTCAAAGCTCCCCACTCTCACTGGTGAACACAGAAGCTTCCTCCTATCCAAGTAAGGATATGGGCAACACAGGAAACTATACCACAGTCCGGAATTCAGCGAAACCTGAAATCTGGACTAATCTAGTTCAGCAAAGACGGGAAAAGAGAATATTTTTTTGCTTGTTTTTTTCAGGAAACAGCAGAAAAACACACAGAAAACACTGTAAATGCTATAAACAGGCTAACGCACTTTAGTGTGTAGCCTACAACAGTTATACAATACAAAAACGACTTAAACTGATATAAAACAAGTGCAAAAACTGTAAAAAGCAGAAGGCAAATGCAATTTAAACTTTCTGAAGCACAGATCAGTTAGAAATTCGCTTTTTAGGCGGGAAAAGGCAGTCGGAGCAAAAAAAACAGAGAAAAAATACTTAAATCAGGAAAAGTCTCTCTTGGGTCTCTCTGTTGTAATATATTTATAAATAAAATGCAAACAGACTATCGTGCAACACATGTAATCCAGTGTGCACACGACTCAGCACTAACATGTGTTGCCTCTTTAATCCTTTACAAAAACTGATGGCTGGCTAGAACAAACTAAACCACTCCAAAATCCAAATAAGATCAAACTAATGGTAGTTTTACCTCTGACACAACAATCAAACTGTTACGACTTAAACGTATCAGTCAATAATAATCAAATTAAGCTAGTACAAAATACAAAGCTTTTATGAATAACAAGCAGTTCAAAAATATCTATAAACTAGTTCTTTATAAAGTACGAAATTTTCTAACAAGATATACTCCTCAATCCCCATTTCTCTGCAATTTTCGCTAACCTACAGTCCTCTCAGTTAGCCAGATTAAACTGGAGCACTCTCATAATAAAATTTAAATGTTTTCAAAAAAAAACACAATCACTGTTTGTCATTTCATTGCCTTAGCTGGCTGTAGCTATCTAGTTTACTTACAAACATATTAAGACTGCCCACACCATCCTCTATACCACAGGCAGATACCCTGCCATCAGCCAGTTATTAAACTAGTACACCTCTCCAAGAACTGTGCTCACTAATCCAACACCTAGCATTTGCTCAAAAATCAAAAAATGATAAAGTTAACTGTGTGCACTCTGTATACGGTGCAAAACTGTGGAAGTCAATCCCAGCAGATATCAGAAATATCTCATCTCATCTACAATTTACAAATATCATTGACAACATACTTCACAAGAAAATGGTCCTGCACTTGTAACAGCCCCATTACTAAGACACTTCTTATTCTAAATCATTTACAATTTCAGTGAAATCATAAGCAGTAATAAGAGTCCTGACCTTGACCTGTCACCTCATGCAGTGCAGTCCAGTTAAGCAAATATCACAAAACTGTACTACTTTAACTAAAGTAATCTCCTGTTTTCAGGTCCCAGGTATAGTTACCTGTCTGGATAAAAACACACTTATGCCTCCCTTGCTGTTTTTGTGCTAATATTACACTGGCGATACTACTCAGGATGACCGTCCCAAGTCAGTGATCCTCTCCATATATCACGGAATAGGTCAATAACTGCATTATGTACTCAAAAAAGCCATCTAACACAGATTGAGAATGTGCAGATCTTAACTAAGAGGAAAAAAAGGCTAGAAAAACTTGACAGACTTAGGAACTGTCCTTGTTTTCCATATCTTATTGGGTCCTGAGGAAAGGCTTCCATTTAATATACAAACCTACCATCTGCTTGATTTTGTTTGAAAAATCCCTGCTTAGAATTATAGCAAGCACAGCCAGTAAAAGTCAGGTAACATTCTGCTAAAAATAACCTCTTATTATTTTTTGTGCTTGCTTCTTTATTATTTTAATAAGTCGCTTGTAAATTTGATTCCCGTTGCTTATTTTTTCCTGAGTTAATGTGAACGAGTTACACTCTGGGGGTTTGAATGCTTCTTTCTTTGCCATTAATATATAAAGACTTGTTTTGGACCCAGTTAATAACATACTTTTGGTTTCCTTCACTTTTTGCCTCATGTTTCCTATGTACAAAGTTTAGTAATGCGTATTCCCAAACAGTGGTTTGTATGTACAAAATTTCCTAACTTGTATTTCTAAGCACACTTTATACGTACAAAGTTTAATAATGGAACCACCAACGAATTTGCTGTAAAAGCACCCGTGTAATACCAAAATCCAAATAATAAAATACTCTGAAGTGCAAACAGTATTTTTTATGGTTTCAGAGTTTCAGTACAGATGAGTCCGACATGTTTCAAAGTTTAATAATGGTACTGCTGCAGTACATTCAAAGTTTTATTAAATAGAAGTTATGTACTCACCATAACGTTCCATCTGAGTAGATACTTCATTTGTCTGCAACCTGTGGGTGTCGGATCCGACCTCGGATCCGATCCGGCAGCTTTCCAAGCTCCAAGATCCGAGCTCCTAGCTCCTCCCCCCTACCCATAATCCCCTACTACCAACCACATTACCTCAGATCGTTTTTTTTGCCTCACCAACTCGAGACAGAAACCAACTCCAAATGATCAGAAAAATTCCTGAGGTTCGGGGGATGGCAGGGGGGGGGGTCGGTTGCAGACAAATGAAGTATCTACTAAGATGGAACGTTATGGTGAGTACATAACTTCTATATCTGAAGTAGTTACTTCATTTGATCTGCAACCTGTGGGACAGAGTCCCCAGCTAACCTATAAGAACCTGGGTGATCCTTACGGAAGGATATTCCGAAGCACCGCGGAGCCAAAAGAAGCCCTACTCCTGGAAATGATATCCAGTTTGTAATGAGAAATGAAGGTATGAGATGAGGACCAGGTAGCTGCTGAACAAATATCGTCTACTGGAACCCTAGACCAAAAGGCTGTTGAGGTAGCTACAGATCTTGTGGAATGAGCACGGACGCCAACCGGAGCTGGCTTCCCAGATGAAGTGTAACCCAGCATAATGCACTGACAGATCCAATTTGCTACAGTCACTTTAGCAATTGCCTTGCCCATGGCTGATTTTGCATAAGAAACAAACAACTGGTCCGACTTGCGAAACTCTCTAGTCCTGTGCAAGTAAAAACACAGTTGTCTGTGTACATCCAATTTGTGCAATGTATATTCTCCTTTGTTGTGAAAATTTGGGAAAAATACAGGAAGATTTATTGATTGATTAATGTTTGATTCTGTAGCCACCTTAGGCAAGAAAGACAGGTTAGTCCTGAGGGACACTCTATCTTTGTGAAAAATAAGGTACGGAGGTTTGATACACAGAGCTTGTAATTCTGAAACTCTCTTGGCTGAAGTAATAGCCACTAAGAAAGTGGTTTTCCAAGACAAGAACTTCAATGGAACCGAGGCCGCAGGCTCAAAAGGTGGTCTCGTTAAGGCTTGCAAGACCAGAGTGAGATCCCACGGGGGAACCACAGTCTTGACAGGTGGTTTCAAAAGAAAAACGCCTCTTAAGAAGGTTTTGCACAACTTTGTAGATGCTAAGGAGCCTATGCCGTCCCCCACGTGAAAATGGGAGATGGCTGCCAACTGCACTTTGACTGTGGAGGCACTTGCTCCCGGTCTAAAAAGCAGGGAAAGGAAGTCCAGAATAGTCGGAATAGGGACAGTAAATGGGTCCAATTCTTTATCTTTGGCCCAGATGGAAAAACGTTTCCATTTACTGTTGTAAAGTTTCCTGGTAGATGGTTTATGAGCCGCCACCAGAATGGCCTTAACGGGGGATGAGATACCGGGAGTCCTAGCCATTAATGGAACTGGATCAACCAAGCAGCAAGTTTGAGATTGACCAGGTTTGGGGTATGGCATCTCGCTGGGTGTGAGATTAGGTCTGGACTGGGATCCAGAATCCATGGGGGAGCCACACTGTGAGACCGCAGAAAGGGGAACCAGATCTGTCGAGGCCAGAATGGGGCTATGAGGATAACTCTGCTCCCCAACCGACAGGCTTTCTGGATGAATTTCATCATAAGTGGGAGGGGGGGATAAGCATAAAGGAGTCCGGGAGGCCAAGCATGGACTAGAGCGTCTCTGGGGGTCTCCCCTCTGGGGGGAACTATCGCGAAGTACTCGCTGCATTTTGTGTTTAAAGGAGAAGCGAAAAGGTCGCAGCGAGGCTGACCCCATTTGTGGAAGATCTGCTTCGCAACAGATGGATTCAGAGACCACTCGTATGGAGTGAGGAACACTCGACTTAGCTTGTCCGCTAATATGTTGGACCACCCCGGAATGTGCGTTGCTATCAGAAAGTGGTTGGTGGAAATCGCCCATTCCCACACTCTCATGGCTTCTCGACACAGGGGATAAGTCCCTCCTTGTTTGTTTGTATACCAGACTACTGACATGTTGTCCGTCTGGATTGCAATAGTCCCTATGGGAAGAAGGTCGTGGAGAGCTTGCAACGCCAAAAGCACCGCCCTCATCTCTAGGACGTTGATATGTAATGCGGTCTCTAGGGAAGTCCACGTGCCTTGAACGGATCTGCCTGAACAATGCCCCCCCACCCGAGGCAAGAAGCATCCATGGTCAACATGGCTTTGGCCGGAGGAATCACAAAGGGTCTCCCTTCTCTGAGTTCCTGTGCCTGTAACCACCACAGAAGGGAGTCCCTGCACACCCTGTTCAGGGGGATTGGCATGCATAATGGGTGGATCGACAGGGACCATTAGACTTGAAGGGTCCATTGTAATATGCTCATTCGCAGACGAGCATGAAGAGAGAGACCGATCGCTGCTGACATAGACCCCAGTGCCCTCAGGACTAACTCCACTGGAGGAGCAGGGCTCCGAAGAAGGGCTAACACTTGGAACGACAAGCTGTTCAGCCTGACTGACGTTAGAACAACTTTGGAGATTTGTGTATCTAACCTGGTCCCTATGAATTCTAGGGCTTGAGTGGGGCACAGCCAGGATTTCTGCTCGTTTACTGAGATGCCTAGGTTGTGGGCCAGAGACAGAGCATAATCTCTCGCTGCACAGAGCTGATGCCTGTTGGTCGTGGTGAGGAGCCAGTCGTCTAGGTAAGGGAAGACCTGAATGCCCTGGAGTCTCAGGTGGGCTGCAACCACTGCTATGACCTTGGTGAACACTCTGGGGGCTGAGGTGAGGCCGAATGGAAGAACCCTGAATTGATAATGACTGGCTCCGAGCCGGAAGCAGAGAAACCTCCTGGATCGTCTGTCCATTAATATGTGGTAATACGCATTCTTGAGGACTAGCGAGCACATCCAGTCGTTCTCCCGCAGCAGGGGGAGAATTGATTGGAGAGTGACCATCCGGAGCACCCATCGATCTGTTGTAAGGGACTCCCAGTTTGACAGGTGCTCCGACAATCACCCCCCCGACTGCCTCCAGAGAGGGACAGTCGGGCAAGCCCTCAGGGCTGTTGCGCGGGTCTGTCCGAGAAAGGTTCTCTAGACCCAAAATTACGTGGCCCCCCTCTGCCTCTGGGCCGGCGTCCACCTTGTCCTCCTCTGCCTCTAGAGGACGAGTGGTCCGCAGCAGGATGGGATTGCTGAGACTTACGGAACCACAGCTTCTTTTGTCCCCTCTGATTCCTGGAGAAGGATCTTTGGGGATTAGAGAAGCAGACTCCGATGGCAGACAGTGTCTTCCCATCCTTTTCGCTTTGGACCAGCATGTCGCGAACAGTTTTGCCAAACAAGGCAGAACCGTCAAAAGGGGCGTTCGCGAAGGACGCCTTTAAGGGGTCAGTGAAGTCGCACAGACGGAGCCAGGAGAGACGTCGCAAGACGACCCCGGCTCCGCTAGCTCTAGCGGCTCCCTCCGTTGCATGGGAGAGAAGCCGCATAGATGTATTGGAGATGGATTTTAGAGTGGCCATTCGAGTCTCAAAAACCTTTTTGTCTGGGACCGACATGGACTCTGGG
>NC_056735.1:409852893-409910393 GCF_019279795.1 Protopterus annectens | reverse complement strand
GTCTGTTTAAACCCAGATAAGTTTATATGAGTGAGGGGGGGGGGGTTCGGAGGAGCAGAGGTGCCAGTCGGTGTTAAAATCACCAAGAACTATGGTTTCTTGGGGATAAGTAGTGGATAACCAGTAAAGTAGATCTTCTAGGGTATTTAGGTTGTTGCCTGGTGGAATGTATGCACAGACAATGTTCAAGGGTTTGTTTTGGTTAATCTGTAGCTTGGTTATGAGGAGTCACTGTTATTGAATTGGGGAGGTTGAATGGTGTCTCTATTAACGGTTAGAGCATTTTTGTAAAGGACTGCTCTCCCACCTCCTTTTCTTGTAGCACGGTCTAACCAGTGAATATTGTATCCTGGAGGTAGTATCTCGATGTCTGTAGTACTGGGTTTTAGCCAGATTTCCATAAGACACATAATGTCTGGGGAGTGGGTTGCTAGGAGGGCATGTAGGTTTGGAATCTTATTGTTAATACTTCTAATATTTAGGTGAAATGCTAGGAAGGAACTAGTGGGAGTATTCATGGGTAGCTTGACTGTGGGGGTTGTGGTAGGGGACTGGAGGTTATTAGGTGTGGGTGGGCCAGGGTTGGGATGAATGTCTCCATGTGTTATAAGGTTATAGTGACAGGATATTCTGAGCTTTAGGAGTTTGTTTATAAGCTTTATATAGTCTTTGCCTTTAGGATATTGTTTTGTGGCTGTACAGGGGTGGTATTTTATAGAGGGTGGTATATTCGGTGGGCTGGGGAAGGTAAAGTGTTTGGTGTTGTGTGAAGTCGTGGGTGTCTGACCATTTGGGTAGTGAATACCATGGTCAAGTGTTTGTTCATAGGCAGTGAGATGGTAAAATAGAAACAGTATAGGCATTTGGGTAATTAGTGTTTTTTTGCTTGTTTGCATTTTGATAGGGGGCGGGCCAAATTTGATGGCTGACTGTGCTAACAGGGTGTGGAAGAATGAGAGAGAAGGAAATGGGTTAAGGGGGCAGGGTTGCTCAATGATGTGTGAGGTGCGGATTGGTAATTAGCAGGAGGGGAGTGGCAAGGTCTGGTTTAAATTTAGCACTAGTGGAGGCAGGTGGAATTTGGGGGCAGGTTGGGGAGCAGAGCGAGCCGAGCGAAGCGGGCCTAACACTGACTTTGAGAGTTACCTTGGGCTTTTGGTTTGGTTTGTATGATAGCAATGTTTTTGGCTGTACTTCAATTTGTTTTATTCATTTTTAATTTTACACCAATTTTCAGGCTAATTTTAATTGGATCCTAGGAGTAAACTAGCAAATGTAGTCAATAAGGAGGGAGCAAAATTAAAAAAGTAAATGCTTGGGACTGGAACATTGTGTGAGTGGAAGGCTGATTCAAAGTAGTATAGCCCAATCTAGTGGCAATTGACGAGATCCCTTCACTGTTGTTCTGCATACACCATTAAGCCTCAACAGTTTACAAAAACTAAATTATACTTCAACTATTACAACTGAAAAGATGGAGGAAGTCAGGTTCTTGCTTCCCACAGGTTTTACTTAGTTAAGATAGCCAGCTTCAGTGGAGAAGGTAGAAATTGCTTTATGCAGTGAATCCCAGGTGTTGGGGAGGGGAGGGGGGGGGGTCACTCAGGAAAGAAACCTGTGCAAACTGAAAAATATAGGTAAATAAGGCAGAATTAGTGCAAAGGTTACAAGAATGTGAAGTGTACAGCATGCAAGGAATAGAGCTGGAGAGTAAAATTAATTATATTGCATACATTATAATTAAAACTGATTATAGTGCATACAGTATCAGCTCTGTAAAACCACAGACTAACAGCAGTAACATACAGCCTCTAAGTCCAGTTATAACAGCTGTTTAATTCAGCAGTGAATACACACTGGATATAATGCACAAAGCAAAATATGGCGGTTTTAGGACAATAGTTCTAGAGCTATGTTTTTCAGTATGAACTAACAGTAACATGAACTGCGTTCACTTAGCCTTCTATAAAAGCAATTATAAAGTCCAGCCTGTAAGTCTTCTAAGTACAGTAACATGCCATAGGAATGCTTACAAATGTAATCCGAACATGAATGACCTCTGCAAAACAGTTAGCAGGATGCCTGAGAGATATTCAACAATTAAAGCTCTACCTTCATAAAACAAGATAGAAAAACAAGCAGTTTGTAAGTTATAACATTAGCTAGCTCTCAAAACATACAGGAGTTCTGAACTGCAGTTACAGCTTAGCACCATCAAATACCTCAGTAGTTAGCAGTAATAACCAAATACATCAGCAGCTAACAGTAATACAAGGGCAGTAATGCAAAGTAACTTACTTATTGTGCAGGCACAACAACAGAGGGGTAGGGAAGGTACAACAGCTACAGGATGACATGAATGTGAGTCAGGTAGTAGAGAGTTTGATTAAAGATGGCACCCTAGGAGGGGGCTGACTAATGAAGATAATCAGGGGGTGGGGGTGGGAGTGGCAGATAGGGAGAATGGAGAAGAGAGCAGTCAGGACAGGATTAACCAGGAACTTATAGATCCCTCCCCCACAGGGAGAAGGGCTGAAAAACTATCAGTGTAAGGTGAGGACTGACTCTGAGAGTTACCTTGGGCTTTTGGTTTGGTTTGTATGATTGTATGTAAGCAATGTTTTTGGCTGTACTTTAATTTGTTTTATTCATTTTTAATTTTACACCAATTTTCAGGCTAATTTTAATTGGATCCTGGGGTAAACTAGCAAATGTAGTCAATAAGTAGGGAGCAAAATTACTTAAGCAAATTAAAAAGTAAATGCTTGAGACTGGAACACTGTGCGAGTGTAAGGCTGATTCAAAGTAGTATAGCCCAATCTAGTGGCAATTGGCTAGATCCCTTCACTGTTGTTGTGCATACACCATTAAGCCTCAAAAGTTTACAAAAACTAAATTTTAGTTCACCTAGTACTATTGAAAAGCTGGGGGGAGTCAGATTCTTGCTTCCCAGTGGTTTTACTTAGCTAAGATAGCCAGCTTCAATGGAGCAGGTAGAAATTGCTTTATGCAGTGAATCCCAGGCGGGGGGGGGGGGGGGGTGTCACTCAGGAAAGAAACCCATGCAAACTATTACAATTGAAAAGCTGGAGGGAGTCAGGTTCTTGCTTCCCAGAGGTTTTACTTAGTTAAGATAGCCATCTTCAGTGGAGAAGGTAGAAAGTGCTTTATGCAGTGAATCCCAGGTTTGGGGGGGGTGGGGGGGCATTCAGGAAAGAAACCCGTGCAGATTGCTGTGCAGGCACAACGAACAGAGGGGTAGGGAGGGTACAACAGCTATATATACATACATATATATATATATACATATATATATATATATATATATATATACACACACATATATATATATATATATATATATATATATATATATATATATATATATATATACACACATATAGTAAACTCTCATTTAACCAGAACTCAAGCAACCGGCAAAAAAAAAAAAAAAAAAAAAAAAATCAAAGAAACACAGTACACTATGAACAATTAAATTCAATTTTCATGTGTTGCAATTTCTGCCCCCACCCCCAGCCAGGCTTTTAATTACTGTGTTTCAACATTAAAATCAAATCAGTACAGCGTTTATGGTATGGTACAGTATTAGTCAGGCCTATTTTTAATAGCAACAATCAAGCAAACAGAAACTACAGTTATCCGGCATCTTTCGATCCCCACTGGTGCCGGTTAACTGAGAGTTTACTGTGTGTGTGTGTGTGTGTGTGTGTGTGTGTGTGTGTGTGTGTGTTTGTGTATACTCACATACTCTTTCCGTTCTTTACTCTGCTTTATTAAATCAGGCTATTCTCCCCCCTTGTCTCACCATTCCCTCACTGTATATAGTCTTTCCATACTTTAATCTGCTTTATTATAGGTTCATAGGTTCATACTAGTCTATCTGCCCTAGGGCATTTATAAGCCTAGCCAGAGTGTGTTTGGCTTTCGCCACCCATTTTAAATTAATTTTGCTATGCCCTTTTTTGAGGTTAGTATACTGTGCCTCTGTCTAACAGTGACACAGAAGTGATACCCGGGGTAAACCTACGCTCTCCCATCCACTCATCAAGGTTCCTCTTGAAGAGAGTCAATGAGGGACTTTGCCTAACCTGGACTGGGATTTTATTCCAGAGTGAAGGGAGCCTCTGGGTTATGAATCTGTCCCTCCAGCATGTCCTATTTATTTCAGTGCTGAGGTTCAAGTCTCTCGAGCGCTTGGCTCGATGGGATTTGGATTTTCTGAGGTGCAGCATGTCCATTAATTCCGGGTTGGACATGTTTCTATGAGGCTCTTTTGGAGGATGCTTGTGTTGGCTGGAGAGTCCATTATGGTGCCCAGTTTGCAGTCATCTGCGAACTTGGTCAGCCACAGTCCTTCCGTGTTGGCCTGTACCTCCGAGAAATATATACCGAACAAGACAGGTCCCAGGACTGAGCCTTGTGGGATGCCACTTGTAACTGGTTTGGAGTCTGACATGGCTCCAGAAATTCTAACCATGTGGGTTCTGTCCTTGGGCCAGTTTGCAACCCATCTAGTGACATAGGGGTTTATATTTAAGCTGGTGAGCTTATCTATAATGCCCGAGTGGGGTATTGTATCGAAGGCTTTTGCGAGGTCCAGGTAGGCTTTTTGGACCACCTTCCCCTCGTCAATGGCCTTGGTGACTGTTTCAAAGAAATCGACCAGGTTTAAGAGGCAGGATCTGCCCTTAACAAAGCCGAACTGGGTAGGATCCAGTGTCTGTAGGTCCCCAATATCTTTATTTATGAGGTCCATGATGATCCTTTCCATAGCTTTGCAGACCAAGCTAGTCAGGCTTATGGGGCGATAGTTTCCAGGATCCGTTGAGGCACCACCTTTGTGGAGAGGGACCACTGTTGCTGTACGCCACTCTTTAGATACATATCCTGTAGTAATGCTGAGATTGAACAGTAGTTTTATGTTTGGGTTTAGCTCTTCTTGGAGTTCATGTAGGACGCAGCCTGGGACACTGTCTGGTCCCATTGATGCTGTGTTTTTTGCTTTGGAGAGGGCGGCTCTTACCTGAGCATCTGAGATGTCAGGGGGGCAGCGCTCTGCTGGGATAGATATTTGCCTTTTGGTGGGGGGGGGAGAAGTTTGCGCTGAAACTGTCAGCTAGGATGTTGGCAATGTCTGTGGGTTCGGTGTATTTTTTGTCATTTTGGACTAATTCTGAGCATATCTGTGATTTCCCACCCATGTTCCTAACATAACTAAAGAAAGCCTTATGATTATCCTTAGTGTCCTGTGCATTTTTTCTCTTGAAGCTGGCCTTAGACGATTTTATGAGTACCCGTAGTTTTTTGCTAATACTGATCAGAGATGCCTTCCCTTTTTGGGATTTTGCTCTATCATGTAGTAGCTTCCTCCTTCTATTGTATAGTTTGTTTATGGCTGGGATCCACCAGACAGGACGTCTGCCTTTGGAGGATTGGGTCTTGGTTTTATTTGGGATTGCATGATCCATGCATTCCTGAAGGTGTTCATAGAATGCGTTTATAAAGGATTCTGTGGTCTGGGCCGTATTTTCCACAGGCCCGGGGGCTTTGAAGGATTCCACCTCGGTTTTGAGGAGTGTGAAATTTGCTTTAGAGAAGTTTTTCACTGTGGTTTTCTTGGCAGGGGGTGGGGTCGGGATGTGAATATCCAGTGAGATTAGTTTATGGTCTGATCTTACCAGTGAGGGATACACTTCTGGTCTGGAGCATAGAGTCCCTATGTTGGTGATGATCAGGTCCAGTATGTTTTCCCCTCTTGTGGGAGTGGTAACAATTTGTTCCATAGCATTTGAGTTTATAAATTCTACAAACTTTTGGGCTAGGGTGTTGGAGCTAGAGTAATGCTCCTAGTCTATGTTTGGATAGTTGAAGTTGCCCAATATAATGGTGTTTGGAGAGACCTTCATATTTTCCAATGTTCTCAGGAAGACCGAGTGGGATTCCTGGGTTTGGGAGGGTGGTCTATAGCAGGCTATAAACTGGAAGGCAGTTTTACCCCTGTTAGTTGCACATGGATAGTCTCTGATGCTTCGTGCTGTGCCACCAACCTGGAGGTGTGGGTATCTTTGACGAATATTGATACTCCCCCTCCTTTTGTGGTTCGGTCCAAGTTTTGGGGCCGAAAAGCATGGTATGAGGTATAACCTGGTAGTGCTGGGGTGCTCTCGGGAGCCTTGAACCAGGTTTCTTTTACTGCACAGATATCGATGTTCTCCATGCTAAGGAGAGTTTTGAGTGTGTGCATCTTGAGGTTTAGACTTCTGGCATTGAGTAGCATTACTCTTAGTTTCTTATCCTTTGTGATACCTATGGAGGTGGGTTTGTCTTTTGAGCCTTGCCTAAAAAAGGCACTATGGGGGTAGCAAGAGCCTTTGCCAATATCCGAAAGCCCAGGGGTGACAGGTGCAAGCCATCCCTAGCGAAGCATCGTGGCTTGTCGAACATGTCATCCCAGGCTGACAGGCACTGGATCCCCTTTGAATGACACCAATACTTAAGCCAATTGTTGAAATTGATCATCTTGTCTTCATATTGTGGCATCATTCTTGGTGAGGGTAAGATGCTACTCAAGGTCAGGGTCATACCGGCCTGGGCTACATGCTCAGAGAGCTCCTCTATGTCTCTTTTCATGTAGTCCAGGGAGGTACGTCTCAGGTCATTCACACCAGCATGGACAATGACTGAGTCATATTTGTACTTGCCTTGGAGTGACCTGAGTGCTTGTGTTATGTGGTGGATCCTAGCGCCCGACAGGCAGCTCACCGTGACCTTCTCCTTGTTCAGACTGGTGAGCGGGACGTCAGTGTGCCTAATGATAGAGTCACCTATTACAAGTGTATCAGGTGTGTTGTTTAGCCTTAAGGGCTGTGACTGTTCGGCACACTGGCTTTATGAGATATGTGTTGCACGTGTTTTGTTTTGGGGTAGCGGTTGCTTGGGTGTCTGCTTTGGAGGTCTCTGCTGCTTAGGCAGATTTTTATTTAGAGCCTCCGAGTATGTGTTTATGTGTTTGGTTTGCTGTCGTGGTAGGTCTATGTGAGACTGGAATTGTAGTGAGTGTGGTTTCCTTCTCCTCCTGACTGGTTATGCCAGTACTGAGTTGAGAGAGCTTAGCCTCCAGTTTGGGTATATGGTTGCATCTCTCACATGTGTTGGAATTTGTTGGGAGGAGGAGAGGGTTGTCTGTGTACATGAGGCAGTTGTAACATTGCCTCAAGATTCCCATATTCACCAGCTGGACCGGAGAGGAGATTGACAACTGACCTTTGGACATGCTACAATCGTATTGGGAATTCCTTTATAATTGAAAAAAGGGCCAATGGGGAACAAGGTACTCAAGGGGAGTTTGTGAGGGTGTAGTGCTTTTAATTTTTTAGTGCTGACTTATATAATTGCTTTAGTGAGCAAGTGCCAGGTAACTTAAATGCAATGTGTTACAGGTAACTTAAATGCAAAAATGACAAACAGTAACTTTCTTTCAAGTGAAACAAGGAAATAAGTACAGTAAGCAATGCAGATATCACTAGGGATCCACAGAAGCGCTGAAAAGCCGCGTTTTAGGTGGAGTTAGCGTTTCAGGGAAATAACAAGCAAACAAGCATACAAACAAAGCTAGATTCAGCAGGCCTGGATCTAGTCTATGCTACAGCAAACAAGGTGTACCAATTTCAGTAAGAAGCAGTTCAAATATGCAGGCACTATAAGCCTTTAACCAGAAATTCCCAGCTCAGAAGGGCAGAGTCCAGCCTCTCCTCCCAGAAGAGTGCAGACCACGAACCCTCTTAATGTAAAATAACTGGCCTGAAGCCCAAGTGTTTAAACCAGAATTAATACACTTTTAGAATAACAGACACTGAGCCCTCAATCAGCAGTTCCCAACTTCGAACGATGTAAGCTACCTGTTCTGCCACTACAGTGCAGACCACAAACCTTCTTAATGTAAAACAACTGGTCTGAAGCCCAAGTGCTTAAACTAAAAGGCTTAGAATGAGTTACACCAAGCAGTAATACATACAATTGAGTACTTTTAAGATTACGCAAAAGCAAAATAAAGTAGGAAGAAACACAAATACAGTAAAAGCAGATAGATAAATCAGGCTATTCTCCACCCTTGTCTCACCATTCCCTCACTGTATATAGTCTTTCCATCCTTTACTCTGTTTTATTAAATCAGACTATTCTCCCCCCTTTTCTTGCCTTTTTCCTTTAAAAACCCGTCCTTCTTCATAACTGATCTGGCTTTTTCCTTCTCAGGTTAAGCCTTTTTACTGGTTCCTTGTTTTAACAATTATTCCATCTTTGTTTTTTTTCTGCTTACTTATATTACCTGAATGATGCAATGAAGCAAATATTCTTAACTGGTGAACTGCTCCTACATCCTTGCAGAATCAGTGTTTTTTTTTCCTTTCAATTTGCATAACTGCAACATAAAAAAGTCTGCTTGTCACTCTAGTGGTAGTTTTGAAATGTCTCTTCTCTTAAATCTTTCAACATTTTCTGAGTCAGTTTCAACTTTGCCACAGACAACCTTTTTCAGATATCATTCATATCCTTTCATTGGCTTAAATTTATAATTTAGTTTACTGTACATAACCTTCATTTTATGATCATTTGCTTCCCAAGAGCTATCCACATGCACAGCTGACACCCTTTATCCATTCCCATATAAAACATGGCATCTAAAAACTGTAACCTCTTGACCAAGTTTTGATAACTGTCTAAGGTGTATCCCTGGTGTGGCATTGAAAGCAAATGTGCATTTGCATGTGAATGCAGCAAGGTGTTCCAGTAAATTTCTTAAGATTCTCTTTCCGTATCCAGCTTTGAATTGTGGGGTCTAATGCCATCATTTGTTTTTTAAGTTTTTATTTGATTTTACATACGTCAACAATTCCACAATTTGAAACAAAAAACAAAACTATACACAAAAATCCATAACAAAAATAATATACATAAAACCATTAGCACTCTTCTAATAGAGCATTACATTTCTGCCAGGCTGTATATTGATGAGTTAAATTTCTAGTTCTCAATATTTATGGCCGATAATTCAAACAGATTTTGCTATACAGATAAATTCACTAGTAAAAGACAGAGTAGTTTCACATTTCCAGTTTTTAGTTATAACTTTTCTAGCAATAGCTAAGACAGACCAAAGAAGTGGTATTTGCAATACTGGAATAATGTCTGGGACTGGGGCATTGAACAAAATCAAGGAATCTGTAAAAATACAATTATCTGACCACAATGCTTGGCAAAAGCTTTTAAAATCAGTCCAGAAGATGACACTATGTTGCACTCTATGATCACATGAACCCAATCTGCATCAAGGGCTTTATTGCACCTCCAGCATTTTATTTTTTTCTACAACAGCAATTTTGTGGGGTGTTAGAAAAATTCTGTGTAAAAATTTACATGTATAAATCTTCCAGTGTAGACAGGATGTGGATTTTTCTACAGATTTTAGTGATAGTTTTTTACTTTTCTCAGAAAATTCTTTATTTATTTTTGTCGAGTAATTTCAGTATGACAATTCAGGAGGAACAAATTCAGTTCTAATAATCTTATATATGACTGACAAGTATGACTTACCTTTAGATGGATTATTATTTATATTAGAAAAGAAGTCTATGATTTTTGGAGTAGATTTAGTTTGTATGTCTAATTTAATACTGTCTTGAATATATTGCTTACATGTTTGTATATCTAACCAACTACTATTTTCCAGACTGTATCTAGCAATCAGATAATCAGCTGAGTGTATTTTATTCCCATTCAGAAATTGATTCCAGTAAAATTAAATTAGTATTCTTTAAATCAAACATTTTCCGTGTATTAAAAGATATTGAGCATCCATTTGTAAAAGCTATAAGAAATATTATTAGTAGATCTCCGATTAGAAAATTTCAATTCATAAATCTTTTGAATATTAATAGAACTCGATTTATGAAAGATAAGGGAGTAAACTTATGTTTTTCATTTAATATATAATCTTTTAAAACTCAAAGGTACTGCTGTCCAAATTTGTATAAGCTTCTATTATAGATTTGTTATTATCTATTAGTATATTTTCATGTACTGATTTCCAACAGGCAACATAAGTGGAGTCGAGCCACTGGAGTATTATTTTACTAATTACAGATTTAAAATATAAGTCAATATTGGGGAAACCAATGCCTCCCTCCTCCCAAATTTTGATGTGTCAGTCTAAGAAGATTCTTGCATTTTTGGGATACCATAAGAACTTTAGTAAAATAGAGTTTTTTTTTTTAACTTAAGAATTAATGACTGACTAAAGAATAAGATTTTTGGTAAGATTATCATTTTGATCAAAGTAAGTCTATCTTCAAATGTGAAAAATAATTGATTCCAATTGTTTGTTAATTTGGATATTTATCAATTAGGTTTTAGTAGTTAAGTAAAATAGATTTTTATTATTAGTCTAATGCCATTATTTTTTGACTGGGTTTTAGCAATATCTGTTGGAAGCATGCCCCCCCTCCAGTTACAGTATCAAAACTAAACCAGCTCTCAAAATAAGGCCACACTCAAGGATGTCCAATGAACCTGTCTACTCCTGTATACAATAACTCCAATTCACAAATGTTATACAGAATGTAGTATCATTGATTAACCATCATGCCTTGTCTCGCCTTGCTTATTCACTTGTTCTGCTGCTTTTTAGATCCTTGTTATCCATCCTTTCAGACCACAATATACACTGCATCCCTGGCATATTTCACTAATTTTTCATATGTTATGTTTCTGTACGCAGTGCCACCATGTTCAGGTAATTTGATGCCTGGTCTTTCCTTGCCGATGCTTCTTACTTTTCTATTTTTAAGTGCATTAGCCCCTCTCCCCATGTTATACAGTCTGTAAAAACTGTCTCTTGTTTTTTTTTATTCATTTAAGTGCTGTTATTATCCTATTAAAAGCTTCTTACTGTTAGAGTTTACCTCACTAATTATTCTGACTTTCAGCAGGGAAGGTACTGATGTTCTCATATACTAATTTCCTGCATCACCACCTCCCTGCTTAATTAAATGCTCGTCCAGGATACTTTAAAACCATATTGTGGCATTTTGACACCCACCTCGTTGGTCTATATTAGAAGCAGGAAAATGCTTCTAAGCGAATATGGAAACAGCGACACATGTTCATTGAATTGCATTTAAGAGTTTCTTTGAATATGTCATAGGGCAAGGAGATAGTTGGCCAACTTCACGGAGTTGCCCTTTCCTTCCCCATAGTGTGATCTCAGAGTTGGTATATTTAGTTAGGGGGGTGTGGGGGCAAAGCTCCCCACCTGTTTATGATGTTAAATAATTTTTTTAGTGAATGGCTGCACAAATTTTTTCCCCGAGGGAAAAATTCACTTACGTGGCCGTTCGCTATTTTTAGGTTTCATGCATTATGTGTTGACTTTTATGTAGTTGCAAATATGCACTTTCGGTCTGATAATATAGATCCCAACCTGGTATAGATGCACATTATGCCATTACAGACCTACAACCCTGTAGGAAACTAAAGCTCTCAACACTGTACCAACTGGTTAATCACATACTGAAAATAAAAAAATGCTATTCCCAGCCATGGCAAAGTGCGGAAGCAAGTGTGAGAAGATCACCATCTCTGATAATTGTTTAAGGTCCCCATAAAATCCACAAGTAATGTCTGCACTGCGTTCATTCCTTTCACTGTCAGGCTTGTACGGACAATGCCATTGAGCTCTCTGCCCCAACACACCTGGAAGGAAATGACTAACTATTCAGTCCCTATCTATCCATGTCCTTCAACAACACAAACACTCTGCCCTGCTCCATTATCTTTTTCCTAGTTCTATCTTCTTAACAAGAGAGTCCCCCCATTACATGTTGCCTTCCGTAGGTCTCCACTAAAGAAGCATTATCCTTTACATGTGAATTAGGTGCCTTCAGAGAAGAAGCAGAGAGTTTCAGAACAATACATTAATTGTGAAACAGTAGAACTGGAGGAGTGTAGCCCTCGTCCCAGCACTAGCACTGGCATAATGGTCCATCTGTTCTTCATTCGTGGCAACCTGCAAAAGTAGCAGAGGTGATATGAGGGATCCCTGATAGCAAACAATCCCTCCACCAAAACGCTGCCAAGTTTGTTTAAACTGAAGCCAAGTCCTCTCTCTGCTCCCTTGGCTCTTTGTGGATAGGACAATTGTTGCTGCATTGCATAGAACATGTATGCAAAAACTGTGATACAACAACCACTGCCTGCATCACTCCAAGTTTACATTGTATCCAATAAAGGTGATTTATAATGTTATAATGTACATTTCCATTTCCTTATTGTATGGGGCGGGGGGGGGGGCTGATGGGATGATCACTGTACAGAAATCAAAACTGTGGGAACATGTCAAAAATTACAGACTGCATGTGTGTTTGTGTATATACATACATACATACACACACACACACACACACACACACACACACACACACACACACACACACACACACAGGTGTGATTCATCCTAGTAGTGGGCAGTGATGAATGTATGGTACAATGTTTTATCACTCTCCATGTGCACCATCTAGCATACATTTACAACCACTTTGATAGTGCCATGGTGTAGTGGGATAAAGCTAGGACTATGGCCCAGCAGCCTTGGTTTGACTGGCAGCTCATTTGTCTGACAGACTGTCAAGGCAGGATGACTGTAACCATTCTGGGACAGACAAATGTGCACAGGTTGTCTATCAGAGGCAGGAATGTGCAGAAGGGTGTTGTCTACAGGGATTCAGGGCATTGGCTGAATTTCCATATAGACAGAACAATAAGCGAGCACATCCATTGCAATGCTGCCCCCAAGCATTATTTGTGTGAATGTGGTTGGGAACTTGGAACATAATAAAATAAAATCCTTGTCAGCAGAATATATGATGCTGTCCCAAGGTGACTCAATCTGCCTTACCGGCCTTGAGCATGGGTCAGAGGCTTGTTGGGTTCTATATGCCTGGTGAATGAGGAGATGGTCTTGGGATCTGCTGATGGTCAGCTATGAGGGAAGCCAAAAATAATTGAGAAAAGTATAACCACTGAGTGCCATCATTTTAAACCAATGTCATTTTCAAAAATAAAATAAAATGAAATTTCACACACTGCACATTTACTACAATGAACACACAACCTGACAAACACAAATACAGCCACATAAACCAACCCCTTTGAAATGAAATTAGCTAAAATTAGAATTAGAATAGGCTTAAAAATCTCAGCTTTGGCCGGCTAAGGACTTGCTGTATTCAACTGGACGTATAACAGAATTTAAGTACCTTTATCTGCTCTTTTTTTTTCAAAAAAATACAGTATTTAAATTGATTTTAACTGTGTGGAAGGAATATTAACTGAACTGGAAGTTAGTCAGTGTTTGCTGAACTTTGTTATTTGCTAGTAATTACAGGTGTGGGGGTAGTCACATTCTTTGATTTCCTGTCCTTGCCTATTTAAGTGGTACAGTGTGAAATATTTTCTGCTTAAAAACCTCAGCTTTGGCCGGCTAAGGACTTGCTGTATTCAACTGGATGTATAAGAGAATTTAAGTACCTTTATCTGCTCTTTTTTTCAAAAAATACAGTATTTAAATTGATTTTAACTGTGTGGAAGGAATATTAACTGAACTGGAAGTTAGTCAGTGTTTGCTGAACTTTGTCATTTGCTAGTAATTACAGGTGTGGGGGTAGTCACATTCTTTGATTTCCTGTCCTTGCCTATTTAAGTGGTACAGTGTGAAATATTTTCTGCTTAAAAACCTCAGCTTTGGCCGGCTAAGGACTTGCTGTATTCAACTGGACGTATAAGAGAATTTAAGTACCTTTATCTGCTCTTTTTTTCAAAAAATACAGTATTTAAATTGATTTTAACTGTGTGGAAGGAATATTAACTGAACTGGAAGTTAGTCAGTGTTTGCTGAACTTTGTTATTTGCTAGTAATTACAGGTGTGGGGGTAGTCACATTCTTTGATTTCCTGTCCTTGCCTATTTAAGTGGTACAGTGTGAAATATTTTCTGCTTAAAAACCTCAGCTTTGGCCGGCTAAGGACTTGCTGTATTCAACTGGACGTATAAGAGAATTTAAGTACCTTTATCTGCTCTTTTTTTCCAAAAATACAGTATTTAAATTGATTTTAACTGTGTGGAAGGAATATTAACTGAACTGGAAGTTTTGACTCTGCTCTTCAGTTAGTCCCACCCACCCTCTCTGTTTTTGTTTTGGTGTTAATCTTAGTGGCCTTGCAACTGCCCGCCCCTCTTGTAAATTTGTGTTTGGATACTCCTTCTGGGCCCATCTCATTTGCTCACTCAACTGAGTGCAGTGAGATCATATTCTGATTTCAGGCACTCCTACTGTGTACAAAGAGAGCATCTGGGAAACAGAAAAAAAAAAAATTAAGCTTGTTTCCTGCCTTTCCTGTTAAGTGGTATAGACTATTTGTAGGCTTCTGAGCCCCCAAGCCCTTCTGTGTTGGAGGGAAGCCTTCTAGCTTAGTTTTTTTTTCTTATAACTAGCCAGTTTTCTAGTTTCAGCACTCATATCTGTTTCTTTGATCTCAGCACTTATTCAGGAAAAAAAAAAAAAAATTTCATCTACTTTTACTGTACTTGTGTTTCTACCTACTTTTTTTTACTTTTGCATCATCTTAAAAGTACTCAATTGTATTTATTATTGCTTGGTGTAACTCATTCTAAGCCTTTTGGTTTAAACACTTGGGCTTCGGACCAGTTGTTTTGCACTGAGAGGGTTTGTGGTCTGCACTGTAGTGGCAGAACAGGTAGCTTACATCCTTCTAGGTTGGGAACTGCTGATTGAGGGCTCAGTGTCTGTTATTCTAAAAGTGTATTAATTCTGGTTTAAGCACTTGGGCTTTCAGGCCAGTTATTTTACATTAAGAGGGTTTGTGGTCTGCACTCTTGAGGGAGGAGAGGCTGGACTCTGCCCTTCTGAGCTGGGAATTTCTGGTTAAAGGCTTATAGTGCATGCATATCTGAACTGCTTCTTACTGAAGTTGGTGCGCCTTGTTTGCTGTGGCATAGACTGGATTCGGGCCTGCTGGATCTAGCTTTGTTTGTGTAACTTGAGCACTAATCCAGGCATTCTCTAAAGTATTCAATTGTATTTATTACTGCTTGGTAGTAACTTGATTAAAGTGTAGCTATCATTCTAAGTCTTTTGGATTAAGCACTTGGGCTTCAGACCAGTTGTTATACATTAGGAAGGTTTGTGGCATGCACTGTGGTGGCAGGACAGGTAGCTTTCATCCTTCTAAGTTGGGAACTGCTGATTGAGAGCCCAGTGTCTGTTATTCTTAAAGTGTATTAGTTCTGGTTTACGCACTTGGGCTTCAGGCCAGTTATTTTACATTAAGAAGGTTTGTGGTCTGCACTCTTGTGGGAGAAGAGGCTGGACTCTGTCCTTCTGAGCTGGGAATTTCTGGTTAAAGGTTTATAGTGCCTGAATATTTGAACTGTATCTTACTGAAATTGGTACACCTTGTTTGCTGTAGCATAGACTAGATCCAGGCCTGCTGAATCTAGCTTTGTTTATATGCTTGTTGTTTGTTTGCTTGTTATTTCCTGGAACGCTAATTCCACCTAATACGGCTTCTCAGCTTCTGTGGATCACTAGTGATATCTGCATTGCTTACTGTACTTATTTCCTTGTTTCACTTGAAAGAAAGTTACTGTTTGTCGTTTTTGCATTTAAGTTACCTGTAACACATTGCACTTAAGTTACCTGGCACTTGCTCACTAAAGCAATTATATAAGTCAGCACTAAAAATTAAAAGCACTACACCCTCACTCCCCACTGGCCCTGGTTTTCAATTATTAAGGAATTCCCAATATTATTCTAGCGTGTCCAAAGGTGAGTTGTCAATCTCCTCTCCGGTCCAGCTGGTGAATCTGGGAATCTTGAGGCAATGTTACAACTGCCTCATGTACACAGACAACCCTCTCCTCCTCCCAACAAATTCCAACACATGTGAGAGATGCAACCATATAGCCAAACTGGAGGCTAAGCTCTCTCAACTCAGTACTGGCATAACCAGTCAGGAGGAGAAGGAAACCACACTCACTACAATTCCAGTCTCACATAGACCTACCACGACAGCAAACCAAACACATAATCACACAAAAACATACTCGGAGGCTCTAAATAAAGATCTGCCAAAGCAGCAGAGACCTCCAAAGCAGACACCCAAGCAGCCGCTACCCCAAAACAAAACACGTGCAACACATATCTCACAAAGCCAGTGTGCCGAACAGTCACAGCCCTTAAGGCTAAACAACACACCTGATACACTTGTAATAGGTGACTCTATCGTCAGGCACACTGACGTCCCGCTCACCAGGCTGAACAAGGAGAGGGTCACAGTGAGAAGCCTGTCGGGCGCTAGGATCCGCCACATAACACAAGCACTCAGGTCACTCCAAGGCAAGTACAAATATGACTCAGTCATTGTCCATGCTGGTGTGAATGACCTCAGACGTACCTCCCTGGACTACATGAAAAGAGACATAAAGGAGCTCTCTGAGCATGTAGCCCAGGCCGGTATGACCCTGACCTTGAGTAGCATCTTACCCTCACCAAGAATGATGCCACAATATGAAGACAAGATGATCAATTTCAACAATTGGCTTAAGTACTGGTGTCATTCAAAGGGGATCCAATGCCTGTCAGCTTGCGATGATATGCTCGACAAGCCACGATGCTTTGCTAGGGATGGCTTGCACCTGTCACCCCTGGGCTTTCGGATATTGGCAAAGGCTCTTGCTACCCCCATAGTGCCTTTTTTAGGCAAGGCTCAAAAGACAAACCCACCTCCATAGGTATCACAAGGGATAAGAAACTAAGAGTAATGCTACTCAACGCCAGAAGTCTAAACCTCAAGATGCATGCACTTGAAACTCTCCTTAGCATGGAGAACATCAATATCTGTGCAGTAACAGAAACCTGGTTCAGGGCTCCCGAGAGCACCCCAGCACTATCAGGTTATACCTCATACCATGCTTTTCGACCTCAAAACTTGGACCGAACCACAAAAGGAGGGGGAGTATCGATATTCATCAGATACCCACACCTCCAGGTTGGTGGCAAAGCACAAAGCATCAGAGACTATCCATGTGCAACTAACAGTGGGTAAAACTGCCTTCCAGTTTATAGCCTGCTACAGACCACCCTCCCAAACCCAGGAACCCCACTCGGCCTTCCTGAGAACACTGGAAAATATGAAGGTCTCTCCAAACACCATTATATTGGGCGACTTCAACTACCGAAACATAGACTGGGAGCATTACTCTAGCTCCAACACCCTAGCCCAAAGGTTCCTAGAATTTATAAACTCAAATGCTATGGAACAACTTGTTACCACTCCCACAAGAGGGGAAAACATACTGGACTTGATCATCACCAACATGGGGACTCTATGCTCCAGACCAGAAGTGTATCCCTCACTGCTAAGATCAGACCATAAACTAATCTCACTGGATATTCACATCCCGATCCCACCCCCTGCCCAGAAAACCACAGTGAAAAACTTCTCTAAAGCAAATTTCACACTCCTCAAAACTGAGGTGGAATCCTTCAAAGCCCCCGGGCCTGTGAAAATACGGCCCAGACCGCAGAATCCTTTATAAACGCATTCTATGAACACCTTCAGGAATGCATGGATCATGCGATCCCAAATAAAACCAAGACCCAATCCTCCTAAGGCAGACGTCCTGTCTGGTGGACCCCAGCCATAAACAAACTATACAATAGGAGGAGGAAGCTACTAAATGATAGAGCAAAATCCCAAAAAGGGAAGGCATCACTGATCAGTATTAGCAAAAACTACGGGCACACATAAAATTGTCTAAGGCCAGCTTCGAGAAAAAATTGCACAGGACACTAAGGATAATCACAAGGCTTTCTTTAGTTATGTTAGGAACCTGGGTGGTAATTCCCAGATATGCTCAGAATTAGTCCAAAATGAGAAAAATACACCGAACCCACAGACATTGCCAGCATCCTAGCTGACAGGTTCAGCGCAAACTTCTCCCCCCCCACCAAAAGGGCAAATATCTATCCCAGCAGAGTGCTGCCCCCCTGACATCTCAGATGCTCAGGTAAGAGCCGCCCTCTCCAAAGCAAAAAACACAGCATCAATGGGACCAGACAGTGTCCCGGGCTGCATCCTACATGAACTCCAAGAAGAGCTAAACCCAAACATAAAACTACTGTTCAATCTCAGCCTTACTACAGGATATGTGCCCAAAGAGTGGCGTACAGCAACAGTGGTCCCTCTCCATAAAGGTGGTGCCTCAACGGATCCTGGAAACTATCGCCCCATAAGCCTGACTAGCTTGGTCTGCAAAGCTATGGAAAGGATCATCATGGACCTCATAAATAAAGATATTGGGGACCTACAAACACTGGATCCTACCCAGTTCGGCTTTGTTAAGGGCAGATCCTGCCTCTTAAACCTGGTTGATTTCTTTGAAACAGTCACCAAGGCCATTGACGAGGGGAAGGTGGTCCACACAGCCTACCTGGACCTTGCAAAAGCCTTCGATACAATACCCCACTCGGGCATTATAGATAAGCTCACCAGCTTAAATATAAACCCCTATGTCACTAGATGGATTGCAAATTGACTCAAGGACAGAACCCACATGGTTAGAATTGCTGGAGCCATGTCAGACTCCAAACCAGTTACAAGTGGTGTCCCACAAGGCTCAGTTCTGGGACCTCTCTTGTTCGGTATATATTTCTCGGAGGTACAGGCCAAAATGGAAGGACTGTGGATGACCAAGTTCGCAGATGACTGCAAACTGGGCGCCATAATCGACTCTCCAGCTGACACAAGCATCCTCCAAAAGGGCCTCATAGAAACAGACAACTGGTGCCAGAGCCATGGCCTCAAACTAAATGCCAAAAAGTGTATAGTCATCCCCTTTGGCAAAAACAAAGTGCCCACAAATTACCACATAGGTGGTAATCCATTAAGTACAGAAGAAGTAATTAGGGACCTGGGGACCCAAGTTGATAGCAATCTCTCATTTGACAACCACGTCGCCAAAGTGGTTAGAAAAACATTTTATATAGCCCACCTAATCATGAAGGGATTCACATCTAGATCAGGGGACGTCATCGTGCCTCTTTACTCATCCCTCATCAGGCCCATAATTGAGTACAATGCCCCTTTTGGGATGTACCTTACCAGACACCTGCAGCAACTGGAAACACCCCAAAAGTACCTCACCAAGAGGATCAAAGGGCTCAAACAGATGCCATATGCTGCCCGGTTAAAGAAACTCCAGCTCTACTCAGTGGCATACCGCCTGTTCAGAGGCGATCTGTGCCTGACGTATAAAGCCATGTCCAACCCGGAATTAATGGACATGCTAAACCTCAGAAAATCCAAATCCCATTGAGCTACGCGCTCGAGAGACTTGAACCTCAGCACTGAAATAAATAGGACATGCTGGAGGGACAGATTCATAACCCAGAGGCTCCCTTCACTCTGGAATAAAATCTCAGTCCAGGTTAGGCAGAGTCCCTCATTGACTCTCTTCAAGAGGAATCTTGATGAGTGGATGGGAGATCGTAGGTTTACCCCGGGTATCACTTCTGTGTCACTGTTAGACAGAGGCATAGTATACTAACCTCGAAAAAGGGCATAGCAAAATAAATTTAAAATGGGTGGCGAAAGCCAAACACATTCTGGCTAGGCTTATAAATGCCCTAGGGCAGATAGCCTCGTATGAACCTATGAACCTAAATAAAAATCCAATTTATGCAAATGTAAAAAAAAAAATCCAGAACCAGCCAATCAAAACATGGCATTACCAGCAAAACTGACACATAACAGAACCATAATTCTGACAGATCTTAACATAACCCACATATTTTACATATATTATAAACTACATATCCCTTTATGAGCTTGAATGATACCATAAAGTAAAGATGAAGATTCACCTCAGAAGTACATCATTCAGATACACCTCCTTCGTTCAATGAATTTAAAAATGTTATGAATATAGTGTGCCATATGGAAATAAACACAATTAGGACTAGAACAAATAGAAAAACATCTTATTTTATTGTATGGGATAATTTACAAAATTTGTTAAAAAAATTTTAATTTCAATAGCATGGTATTTTAGTTTAATTAATTGATCTGATTGTAGTGGATGTCTTTGTAAATACTTTAGTTGTTTTGTTGAATATTATAATAATACCTATTTTTAATTACTTGTATAAAATTGTTATGATATTTCTCTTATATGTTAAAACAATAAACCTGTTTTGAAAAGAAGTACATCAGAAAACCACCCACAGGACAGTCCAGTCATAAAAACCTATGTAACCTACGTAGTAAATCTTTATTCAAAAGACAAAATATGCAGTTACTGCATTGTTCTCAAATGAATGGAAACTAAACGCAAACACCAACATTCTGTTCATGTAACCAGTTGCTGTAACTCAGCCCCACACATGCTAACACACACAGAATAGAACCTTCACATCCTGCACACACTGACATACACATTCAAACAATACAAAACATCTGTTGTCATGCAAGTTAACCCTCAGTAATGTAGGACTGCCACCTTTTCAAATGTCCAAAGTGGGACATTTTTGGTACAAACGTCAGATTTTGCAGACCGAAACATACCCACGGCCAGTACAAAGGACAGAACTTCACTTTTTTGCCTAAATAAAAGCTTATTCTTGCAGCATTTTAGTTGCTTATTCTGTTTCTTACAAACATTTAGGTGTTTCAGATACAGAATAACTGTTTTATGCAACTATTACATAAAATATAGGAAATAATTTTGTCCTAAAATCTCAGGACTTTTGCCAATTTTACAATTTTTTTTGCAGGACACAACTGCCCAAAGAGGGACTGTCCCTCGCAAAGTGGGACAGGTGGTAGCCCTACAGTAATGTAATTTATAAACTTAGGTGCAAAACATTACACTAAAATAATTAAACAAGAAATCATAACTGCCAACAGGTTACCCAGAAAACTACAATCAGCAAATAAACTATAATCTTAAAATCTACACAAATATTAGACTAAGTACAGAAGTACACTATAACTTTATTCCTCTATCTTTCTGCCTATCTATCTTAGATATCTATCTACTATTTCAGTTTGTTAGCTGGGTAAGTTACCTGGTTGACAGACTCTTTTCAACCATGATCCAGGCACTATGGTGCAAGACACAAACAGAAAATCAGACGAATACTAAAGAATATACAGAGTTGTACAAGGCAAACCAATAAAGTGACATAATTCGTTATGGTATGTCAGGCAAGGCAGACATTCAACCAGTGATCATTTGTTAAAAGTACCACTTTACTAGAAAGATGCGATTAGAGTTGTAATCACTTTTTAGCAACAAAGTAATTTTAACAGATCCTAACATAATCCTTACTACATTACCAAAACTACACTTAAAAATTACCAACAGTATTAAAAAGACAAACTGCAGCAGAAAAACATTCATGAAACTGACAGTTCATTAAGAAACTATGTAAAGTCCCTTACAACAAACTATGTAGTTACCACATCCCAAAGAGATGAACAGGCAACAGTAATCCAAACTAAAGATGAAGAAATTCCACGGATAAAAGGAAAATGTAGGGAGTCCGACTGCGTTGTATGACAAATGAGTACTACGAAATGTTCACCACTCATCATGAAAGTTATTCTTAAGCATACAGTGTAAGATATTTCACTTATCTAGGCAGCTTCATAGCCTCATAGATTACAGTCTCAACTATGCCCCAGCTGACCAGAGTTTGACTAGTGGTGTGGGTGTTGGGGAAGCTGGTATAGAAGAAGTGTAAGAGGAATGGCTGATGACTCACCTACCTTGGGGCTGGTCTTTGTGGGAGGAGCATGACCTCCTCAATTGCTTAAGCAGTGAGTAACACTACAATGATGACTTCCTCAGTTGCTTAAGCAGTGAGTAACACTACAATGGAGGACATGTTTAGAAGCACACATCTGCCCATCTAGACAAGCACTAGCAATTATCGCAACCATGGCAGAGAGCTTAGTGTCTGAAAGCAAAAATTCATCATCCACACCATGGATGACATTACTACTGTCAGTGCCTGACCCTTGTACCAAGTGTACTGAATGGACCAACAGGTGCACATGGGAGGGGGTGATTAAAAAGGTTACATGGACTGGTTTGGGGAGAGGCTTGACAGTTAGGTGTTAGTTGTGTCTGCTTAGATTATGCATATGAGTGGTGTGTGTTGAGCTTGTACTGGTGTGCAAGGTGTTAGTTGTCATTCAGCTAGTATAAGCAGTGTGGGCATTTTTTTCCTTTGGTTTTGTAATGTTGGTTCTGCTGGTATTGGATGTATGTGTGTGTGTGTGTGTGTGTGTGTGTGTGTGTGTGTGTGTGTGTGTGTGTGTGTTTATTTATTTAGAGTGTGCATTGCTATGGTGTAGGTATTGTGCTTTGGTAGGTCTATGTTTGACAAGATGTCTGTTTTGTAGGGTTTGGATGTTATGGGATTGTGGTGCAACAGGGATTGGGAATATGCCTCTTATCCATTGCTGTGTGATCTCAGAGCTGGCATATATAGTTAGTGGGGGGAGGTGCAAGAGGGCTTGCCACCCGCAAAAAAAGCTGGGAATTGTTTGTTTATATGTGTATTTTTCCTTGTTTGTTTTTTTCTCTTATTAGTTTGAATAATTACACTTTCACTGCCATGTGGTTTTACTTTCACTGGGATTCATTATTTTCTACACTAGGTACACCGTTCTGAGTGAACAGACTACACAAGCATAACTCACACCTTCCTCCTAATTTTAGTTTTACTACTGATTTTCTTGCAACCTTAAATATCAAGGGAGATTCCTAAAGGTTACCACAAACTGAAGACTACATGTGCAACTTGGTGTAGTCTTTCTGAATGACTAGAAAGCACAAAAAATGTGGTAGGAATGTTCTTGAATACAGATCGCGTACACTTATTGTAGGCATTAATGAATCTGGCCCTTTGTTTTTTTGGTGATTTGATGTTTGCTGTTGTGACTAAGGAATAAAGATAATCATTATTTATTTACATACATATATATATATATATATATATATATATATATATATATATATATATACACACACACACACACACACACACACACACACACACACACACACACACACACATATATACACATATGCACTCTGAATGGAACTCTGGTATACACTCATTTCCACAAAGTCAGACCCATAGCCATAGCTAAGGCGGAGGAAACAGGGTGGCTGTTCCATGCACAAGCTGTTCGGAGCCATTACCACTGTTAGCTCTTGGTCATAGTTGTTAAACATGAGTGTCAATAATGCTTAAATGACTTTATAGACTGCCTGTGGTGGGTGAATGTGCATCTGAGTTAGGAACTGCAGCAAGGTACTAGTACAGGTCCTGACAAAACAAAATATACACGTGCTTGATATACAGAGTGGATATCAGAGTTGGCATGTTGAAATAATCACAATGATAAGCAGACTCTGTAGGAAACATGTAAGTTACATGAACAAAGAGATGGGGGGGGCAATGGCATTTCCCTTGGTTCTTCCAAGTTGCTTTTTAATTAATAACCAATTGGTGCTAAATCAATGATTTCACTGGATAAAGTAATAGCAAGGAAGAACATGGGAGGACTTGGAGCTGTGGACCCCCTTCAGTTATAACATTAACATGACTCAACTAAAATTTTTACAGCAGATGCAGGCCAAGGATGTTACACCAGACTGGAAGTTGCTCTCATTACCTGCCCTTCATGACAGGATTATGGGTGTAGACTTGGATTTTGGAAATTATGGAAACAGGGGACTTGTGCTCTTATGCACTTAAATTATTGTAACAGGCACTGGACACTCTGAAAATGTTATCAAAAAATGACCCCATGTATGGGAGCTGTGGCTCCTACTGGGTATTTACATTTAGGCTTGGCAGGAGATGATGCCTTGTCTAACTGAAAACAGAAAATCCCAAGGGATTGCTGTGCAGCACATTAGGCATTTGGATCTCTGGAGTGATTGGGAGTTGAAGAAGACACCATTCTGAATATATGATGCCTGAAGATTATTATTTTATGGGCTTACAACAACTGCCATAGAGACAAATATATTTGACCTCCCACTCATATCCCACTCTGAGTTAGTGAAATTCCTCCCAGAGTTAAGGCAGGACTCTAACACTGACAGAAATTACTAGAAGACTACATTAGGCCACTTGGGGGCTTAATGCTGAGACAATGGACAAATGCAGGCATTACTGATTTTGGCTGCAGACCAGCTACTTCTCACAAAATCCATAAGATGCAAAATGCAGGATGTAAGATAATCACTTGGAAGTTTTCACAAAGATATGTTGACAGTCCAATGTGAATTCAATGCAAGTTTCCCCACTTTTTTGATACTGGAGATAACAGACCTGAATTCATGTTTTCTGGGTCTTCTTTGCAATGCATTCATTTAAAACAAGGATTCAAGAATATCACCACTGAGTTAGCATAAATGTTGTTTTTACTGACATTCAGAACCTATCCAAAAAATCAGGCAAAGTTAGTGTTTTAGATTGCAACTCCGTGTAAAAGAAGATCATAGCAAAAAGCTGGAAGTTTAAGAATATACGTTTAATTGAGAGGGTTCCAATAATAATCAATGAGGCAGCAAGCCCTCACACTATGCCTGATCCATGCCCAATATGGGTGAGTGAATTGGGGGCCCTGGGACAGCAGTGAGTACTTGCCTGTTAACCAACAGTACACACGTGGTGGGATATCTAATGGGCATCAGCACTGAACTGCCGCTCACTTCTGCAAGGATCTGATGTCAGCAGGACATCCTGACCACCTTTGGAAGCACCTCAATGTTACTTCCCTGGCCTTCACCATGGAAATCATACTGCAACATTATGTTTCAACTGCACAGACCTCCCTCCTCCCCCTAGGACTGGCATGTCCATACTCCCCTACCATCACTAAGACACCCAAGTCTCTAATACAACCAGGATCAACAGGCTGTAGTCAAGAGTTTATTCCTCTATGCTACAGCACTGGTTGTACCTTCTTTCAATTTACATGTACTTGTTTTATCTAGACCCATCTCTACTTGCATTACATGTTGAGTGTTTATATGTGTTTGAGTTTGTTTTCACATTTAGTGATACACATATGTATTTAACTGGATAACTTATGCAAATCCAGCATGAGATGTAAGTCCTTCATTTGTTTCATGAAAAACAGGTAATAATACACAGCACCCAAGTACAACTGATATCAGTTAAGATGACTCTGAAGGTGAATACAGGTGGGATAGCAGTGGTGGTACACAACAAAATCCTTGCTGTCCTATAGTTTGAAGAGTTACTCATTCATTAGTGCATACATGTTACAGCTGTACAAAACCACTGATACAAAACAGATTCTGATATAAGACAGCTAAATCTATGACAGACATATGGGGTAAAAAGTACATTTTTACAGGTGTCAAATAAAGCAATACAGGGGCAGCCATCAGAGTAATTCCAACTCATGCATGCAAAACAGAAAACAAAACTAAAACAGAGTTGGACCAAAAGATTCCCCCACCAAAACATAAGTGCCCCCACAACTCCAGGAATATACCATGACTGTTAAGCATATAAGTACCAGTTAGATACTACATCTTAGGCATTAGTAATGCATGCAAAAACGTATTCATTCTAAACATCACGACCGTATGTTATTTGTTAAATTGTATATTTAGATGTGTATTACTATGCATCTGTCAATAACAACAGAGCACAGCAATGTCAAAACATGACAGATTACAACAATGTCAATATAATAAACCAGGAAACAACTAAACATTTAAAATAAAGTACAGGAACAAAGCACAGAAAAGTTTGAAAATACCACCGATAAGATTTTTTTAAATCCGGGAAAAGAAGAAATAAAGGAAGCAGCATGGGACAATGGTTAAGAACTTTAAGTGACACAGGTAAAATGGATGTCAAACTTCAGACTTTAGTTTTTATGCTCAAGGCAATACTGCACACCTGCAAAAAGGGCATCGTAACCTTGAAATCAAGCCTCATGATGCACCAAACCGTGCGAGTCGTGCATTCTGAAAATGCCAAACCTATGCATTTTATCACTCAGAAGACATACCCTTGAAAATGAAGTGGGTAAATAGATGAGGTTTCAAGGAAAAGCAGAAGGAGCTGTAACATCACTTGCTTAATCAACCTCAGTTCTCTAAGAAAGGATATGAGAATTCCTAGAAGGATAAGGACAAAACCACAAACTGGTAACACCGGAAATGCTGATCGAATTCTCTATCTAACCAGAGAAAAGGATTAGGAAGAAGGAACACATAGTATCTCCTTTTAGTTCCTTTATGATAGAGTGGCCATGTTGCCCACATGCAACATTTTCTGATAAAAGTGATCAAGAGCTAGCTAACACAAGCACAAGACAATGAAGGATGAACAGGCAAGTAAATTCAAAACAAATGCATCATTAAAATATTTGCAGGAATGCATACTCTAGCAGCTCAACTATTCTGACATTGAATTCTACATGTATTCAAACAATAGCCAACTCAGAGAAGCAGGTTGTTCCATGGGAATAGGGACAGGTGTGATCTACAAACACACTGGCTTTTTTCCTTAACATTATTAAGGCATTATACTCACTTTCATAAAGATTAACACATAAACTGCTTAGCTGGACAGGACAGCACGTTTAAACAGGTAGGAGGTCACTTGATACAAAGTACACAGTATATCTCACCATTAACTTAGAAGAACAAGGTAACATTATCAGTGGCGTATCTAGCAGGTCGGTGTGGGTTCTGCACTCTCTTGATATGTCTGTATTTACAACCAAAGAAATGTTATAGGAATACGCTTGTTCATGGTTAGCTGGTTGTCAACAAAATGGGCACCTTGGGAGGGGGGGGGGGGATTTGAAACCAAACTGAAGACACAAAGGTAAACTAGCTAGGAATCTGCAGGTTCCTTTTTAATTTAAGACGGTGCCAAAACCATGCTCTTTTCAAAAGTAAAGTTTATAATCTATACGCACCAAGTGTAAGCACTAGTAATTGAATCAAAAATTACATAAGCAGAACAAGTACTGTATTCCAGTACCAAATCAGATATCACTGTATACTAAGTTAAAATCAACAACTATGTTTCAGAGAATTCCGTAAAAATAACAAGAAAATCAACAAAAATAGGATTACTGCACAAGAATTGCGACAAAAGTATGTGGTAGTAAGCCAAATGCAAAACTGTGGGACATCCTGTGGAAACAAAGAAATGGCTACGGTACCAAAATAAAGAAGGTTAGACATGAATGCCATAGAAGGTTAACTGAAATAAAAATCAGAGAGACTAATGTAGGAGGCAGAAAGCTAGTAACTGCCTTAAAAACAGTGAGTGGGGTTGTTGGTAATGGAATGCTAAACCAAAAAGTAGGGAAATAATGCACAAGAGGAAAGGCTTAAGCCACTACACTAAAATTAGAGCTGTATAAAACTAAAAGAAATGCCTCAAATTCCAAACTAGTGAATGGAGAACATTAGAATAGTATAAACAACATGGATGACCACTATAGAGGAGGTAAGAAACTAGTCATTATACAGTACATTAATGACTAGAACATTGGAATGCTGTACCACTCCCCCAAAATCAAATGAATTGTGTACTAAAACTAATGAATGGGGACTGGGGATGTTGGTATATGACAGGAAGAGACAAACTTCCTGTAGCAAGTCAATCAATTGGGAGCAATGCAATGTACGAAAGAAAAAGACTTACCAAGCCACTGTTATTAACCAATGAATGGGGAACACAGATTACTTAAAAACCCAGTAAGTACAAGGAATACCAGTAAAACCAGTGAAACTCTTATTTGCATTCCTTTTGATGCAGCTACATTCTGCAAAGGGCACTGAAGCTCTTAACCCCCCCCCAAAAAAAAAGGATAAGTGAAACCCTAAGATAATGTTTTAGGTTTACCAGCAATATAACACAGAATGTGTTGCTTTCCTGAATGCTCAAGGTTTATGAGAGCAATCCACAGAATGGTAGCACTGTCAGTGAAAACTGCAATAAATATTAACTCTGAACCTGCAATATTTCAGAATTATTCCCAATACTCTGACATACATATAAAGAAGCAAGGGTGTGGGGGACGTGAGGATAACCCCCCACCTACACACACACACACACACACACACACACACACACACACACACAAGTGTAAAACGGAGATTGAGAATTCAGTGTTACTCTGCGTGACTTGCAGTTTACATTTTGGGGTGTCAGGATTCTCATAAATGAGTCTTGTTCTTCTGACAGGGATTTAATATAATTTTCATCAATGCACCCCACCTAAAATAAAAAAGCAAAGCTTACATTGTAAAATATCTTTTACAGAGCATTTTAAACATCACCTGGTGCTTTTTATTTTTTGTACTTCAGTTTTCTGTAAGGTCATACATATAAACACTGTCTGAGGTAAATGCTTGCCAGATTACTACATGGTAATATCTCTAGAAAGCTCAGAATTTGTTAGACTCTTGCAGAACACAGTACACTCCTTTTAATTTTATATTAATTTGACCTTATAAAATTATTATTTTGGTTTGCAACCACAAGAACATACCTGTGCGTACAATGGAACTCTTGTGGCTTTTGTTTTCATATAGTGCCCTCTTCTGGCCTTTGTACTTAATGAATTCTGGATACTCAAACAGCAGAACACAAAATTAATTTTTAAGATCTGCATCAAGCTTTACATGATGAGCAGATTGAGAACTCTGTGGTCCCAAATTAACTTTCTTTTTGAAACAAGCTCTGCACTCTAACTTGCATGCCTGGGAAACTACTGTTCTGTGCCAATCTCTATTAATCCCTTCCATCTCCCCCAAGTCATTACATTTACACCTGTATGCACTACAATATATCAACTCTTAAAGTTACAATCACACAATCCAGTCTATTTTTGAAATAGTTATTTTAAATAAGCTGGGAATATCCCTTTAAGACATTCTTCTCTCACCTTTACAAAAGGTATCACTATGTCATCTTATTCCCTTTTCCCCTTCCCAATTTTCTGCAATAATGCTATAACGTGTGTGCATGCACTGAACAAGTTATTTTATGTCGGTATCCTTTCCATGCGTCTCGTCTGTAGTTGCAGGTATATCACAGCTCCTCCCTTACTGTACCTTCTATCCCAGTACCCCTGTACCATGTCTCCCCCATATCATGTATCCCTCTCATTTTACCTGCTAATTTGGTCTCCTTTCATTCACTTCTTTCTATTTCCCACTTCAGTAGCTCTCCTACCAGAGCTGAGCTCTAGGTGAGAGTTATTTCTGTCTTCTTTAATTGTTTTTTGTCAGGAAAAGCAGCAGAGCACTGATACGACACTTAATTTTCTTCGTTGCTGCTGTTCTCTCGTTATCCCTCGTTTAATTATTCTCCTTTACAGGAGCTCCTTACTTTTACTCACCATTCATTTTCCCCATCTTTGTTTCTTCATTATGTCCCTTCCTCCTTTTATCCCTCTGAGCCACTCTTCTTTCACCAGTTACCACTACAGCCAACATTCACCATCTTACTCCCTTCACCCCCATTCTCCGCAACAATGCTATAATGTGTGTGCATTCACTGAACAAGTTATAGATCTCCTCCCAGTAACAAAAAATCTCTCATATTCTCATTACTTTTGCAGCTCATACCCATCTACTCTGCTCTTTCCATCTAACTGATCAGGCTGAGAAATATAAATAAATTAATGCCATCCATTTAAAGCCTTCTTTCTTCTGTCACAGTCTCAGGCTGTAAGACTAAATCCTGTTCCCTATTCATGCTCCTTGCACACAGCCTTCCGAATTGGTCTCTAAATACTTGCACACTACTCACATCAATGAAAGGAGTAGTAATAATAAATATGAAACTCTCAAAACCTGAATTATAAATCATAACCTAACATTCTTGCAGTCACAGAAACTAGCTGAAAGACAGATGACGTCTCCTTTTTCTGGTTTTTACTCAATTCAAAAATGATTAATCCATTTTTGGTATAAGAAGAGAGATTATTACTTTTAATAAAAGATATGCTAGTATCACTAGCAGCATCCTGCATGTGCATATATAAATATATTTACATATATATATATATATAAATATATATATATATATATATATATATATATATATATATATATATATATATACTTCTAAACCTGAACCCATTGGGTTGGTATTTCTTTTATTATCTACCTATGAACCTATAGGAAATTCACCCCAGGGATCACTTCTGTGGCTCTGCTTGACAAGGGTACAGGAAAATCATTTTCTTGGGTGGCAAAAGCCAGGGTACCGTTTGGCTAGGCTTATATAGGCCCTAGGGCCAATAGCCTAGCACCTACCTATGAACCTATTACTTGGCTGCAATAAAACATATGTATTCTACCCATGGATATAAGACTTTTTTTATCTTGCCCATTTAACGGCATTGTTGACATCTCAGTACCCTGGTTGTCTTAAAAACAATTTTATTCTGCCTGTTAACTTAAACTTTGGCTGGATCATCCCTCTTAGCAATAAATAATATAATGTCTCTACTTGTTATACTGAACACAAGCAGTTAATTTTCTTACCCATCCTAATCCACTGACAGATAATGTTTTCTGTCAATACACAAGATAGATATTATACCCTTTTTATTCTTTCTAACTGTATCAGTGATCACTGCCCAACTTTCTCTAACTGGTCTTTTAAAAAAAACACTTGAACCAAAACAAACATTATTACCTGAAGAACATTCTGCACGAACAAAAGAAACCAACTACACTCTTTATGACCCCACTGATAATCTTCCCTCTCTCTTCAATGTCACACTGCTTTCCATTCAAGATGACTTCTATCCAAAAAAAAAAAATAGATTTCAGCAATCAAACAGTTCTGCAACATACAAGGAAAAGTTCTGCCTATTGCCTACTGTACCCAGGCTCGATTAGCAGCTTAGGAGCAAAGCAAACAAGCTAGGGAGGGTAAGAATGATCCGTGACATCTGTGGGTTAGAACACAGGAGAACTATCTGTTTGAAAAGGTAGAACTACAGGGCAGGACATGCCAAGAGTAGCATTACTCTTAATTATACATAACTGGTGTGCACACATGTGCGTCCATGTGGGAGTCTAGAACAGCAATCACTACGCAGACCCTCTCAGACAATATGAGAAGGAGTTGGGGGAGGATCACCATCACGATTCATGGATCCCCCTGAATGCTGAAAACTGGGTGGAATGAAGAGGCCATTAGAAAAGTATGGGCTTGATATTTTTGAGGAAATCAGGACCAAGAAGAAAATATAAATTAGCTTGCATGGTAATCAAGGCTGTCCCTGACTCTCCTTTGAGATTGCACAGATGCACAGTAGCAGCAAACGGTGGCACTTGTGAAAAATTTCTAATAATTAGTGGTATCGTATCTTATTCCTAGTAATCAGAGGAGAAATAAGGATTGCTGTTAAGGAACCAAATCCCCTTACTGCAAATCCCAACAATGGTTATTATACAATAATCTAAGCATATTTTGGACTGAAAAAAAAGTCGTTTGGTCGCTCCAAAAGACATTCTTCATTTCCTTCCTCCAAAACGTTTTCTGATCTGCTTTTGAATGCTAACATTCTATAAGACCTCTTCACTGCCTCACTCATGCCCTTTACCCATTCTCCTGTAATGTCAATTCTCACTACTCTAACCCCCTTAATTTTCCATATGTTCTTCCTACACAAGGCCTAAACTCCTATTGCTTCCTTTTTGAATTTTGTTTTACATCTATCTCAATTAAGTCTGCATTTACTCATCTCATTATTATGCCTCCCTCTAATCCAGCTATCAACAATTACATGCTTCAAAAAAGTTTCCTCTTACACTACTAACACCACAGACACATCTTTAATCGTTCCCTCTGTACAGGAATCATCTTCCAGAAATGGAAATTGGCTCCCTATTGAAATCAAGACTCGCACTTCTAATTTCCACGAGACTGAAAAAAAAAAGAATGAAAATATAGGCAAGAGGGAATATTAAATGACGGTCTTCTCCTTTAAACTTGTTTTTTGCACAGGGAAAGACTCTCCTCACCTACCCACACCAACTCCAAGATCACCATACCCAGGAGAAAACAGAATATTCTGAGAAATGACAATCCTTGACTTAATATATGTGAGTGCATATTTTCAGTCATTTGGACTCAACATTTTGGGACTTGGCAATGTGAGTCCCTTGATTTTAAATAGCTACCACAGAAAATCACCAAATTCTATTCCATTACCGAACTCTGCAATCTTTCACTTCCATGAATTACCAACACATACTAACGTCTGCACACCTCTTGTTAATAAGCCTTCCATTACTATTTTCCAGTACCCAGTTAGGTCACAACAATAAGGCATTAACAGCACAATGGAGAGTTCGCCTTTCATTTTAAACACCACAGAAACATCATTCTATAAACCTGCAAGTGCTTGTCCTCATACACTAGAAACTTTCTCTCTTTTAAAGCTATTTTAAAATATTTTACTAACCCTTTATGCTGCATCTGCATCACAACTTCATTACCTAACTTGTTTGTGTATCAGAACACAACCTATCCTCTCTACCAGCCTGTACCAGTATTTTCTAATCTCTCCAATTAGTCTTTCTCTAATTTGTCAGTTTTAACATAACTGCAGTAACACTTACTGCATGCCCTTAATTTTAATGGTTTAATATGTTACTGTTTTACAGTAGCACAGTTGTTAGCAGTGTTGCCACATAGCACGTGGTTCCGCAGTTTAGTTCTTGGTTGGGGTGCATTCTGTTTCAATGAATATACTCCCTGTGTCAATGTGGGTTTTCACCAGATAACTGCGTCTCCTCCAACAGTATAAAGATGTACCGTAAGTAAATTGTGATCCTCTAAACTGTCCACAAACTTGCATCTGAGAGTGCGTGTAAGAATGAGTGTGTAGGAATGTGTGCACATCCTGCGACAGGACAGCATCCAACTGAGGATGAACTTCTGTGTCCTGTAATACCCCTAATAATGGCTCAGGTTCCAGCTTGCACATGACCCTGTCCTGAATTAAGTGGAAAAGAGGAGAATGAATGAATAAAAAATGTATCTTTCAGCATTCAGCAATGCTGATTATAACTGCTGTGTGAGTGAATCTGCTGCATGCTGTATATAGATAGCTATTTAATCATTAATGTTTATACAAGAATAATGTTTGTCTATACATGAGAAATGTACTTCAGCTGTATTTGCCTTTTGCCTAAGTTGTTTCTAAAAAGAGATTTCTGGCCAGCCCACCTGCCCTAATAACAGATGAATATCCAAACAAGCAAATACATAAATAAACACATTAAAATGAATGCAGAACACTGGAATACTGCACTGGAGAACAGAAGTATTAACATCACTAAAAACTAATGAAAGTAGCACATGTCCCATGCAAATTACACCACATCAGCTGATCTTCAAGTTAACCACTGCAGTGAGCACAACACATTGCTACTTCTTTTTTGCGTACATCTCAAACTCCCCTGCTCAGGAATGCATCCTCCTTTGGCCCATCCATTGCTTAACCATGCTGGAACAAAGGAGTGTGTGCCTTCATGAATCCACAACTCTGGATCTCATCTTGTGGCTGTGGTTACTCCTGTAAAAAAAGCAAACTTACAAGGTTATGAGATCATAAACTTTAAGTTTACTTAAAGCATATCATGCCTCCATATCTTGGAAGCTGAATCCTCTCAGGACAGAACTCACTCCATAAGACTATCTTGAATATCAACAGATATTAGTATTAGTATGCACAACTCTGTTACAACTTACATGAACAGTCCTTTTGCAACAGAAGATAGAAGGAAAACATGCAATATCCCAAGCAATGCTCCAAAACGTGGGTGTTGGGGGGGGGGGGTCAATAAAAGCCTGAAATACAAAAGTCGTCCTCAATAAGATTGCAGATGACCCTCCAAAAACACTTTGCGTCTGGAGTGAGAGGTCTAAATTACAGTGCTTGGTAAAAATTATGCACCGTTATCCAGGAGGTGGTGGTGCTGGCACAGATATCCACCTGGGGTACATTCAGGAAACATCAAGGCATCCAACCTCATAAAAAGGTCTTCTGTTACTACACTGCTCAAGGGACCATGGATATCTTTAGATAACAAAAAAAAAAAAAAAAAAAAAAAAAAAAAAAAAAAAAAAAAATTTTATATATATATATATATATATAATGTATAGCAGGCATCATTCTATCACTGCTCTAAGTTTTTTGGCAGCTGCAAAACCTTCACTGCCATGAGCACAGAAAAGAAACTAGTAGAGGATCATTCTGGACTTATGGACCATAAAGAGGTGGATCTGCAACTGACACTTCACATACAGAGTATACAAGATATGGTCTCCTCCTTTTTTTAGTATAAGGAAATAACTCCTGGATTATAACTGACAAGATGAACAATAAAGTGGAATCAATCCTAGGGTAAAACCATGATATGTCTCAAGAGCAACCAGGTTATAAGGGAATATAAAGCAGGGCAATTTGCACACAACAGCCTGCAACTCACAGATTCATTGAACAAAACTAATGACCACTAGGAATAGCATGTTCTTAGACACAAACTAAGTTTGCTAAATCAGATGATCCTACAGATACAACCAATGTGACATTCATGAAGTTCACACCCCATGGCAAAGATAAATCAGTGAAGGCTGGAGATGAAACATTCCTTCAAAAAAATTTTTAACCACCTACACTGGGTCAAAATCTTGTCCTCTGCTAAAGTGTGATTTGTCAATATGGTTAACACATATACACTGATGGAATGGTGATGCCTAAGTGAAGAATTTGTCTGAGTTATGTTAGGTACACTTGGACATTCATAAACTGAGGATGAAAGGAATATTTTCACCCACATGAAGCACTTGTTTTCATTTGGCCTTGGAGGTATCCAAAAATAAGGCATCATGGAAGTGTCCACGATCCCAGGTATCCCTAGGGAGACACAGAGCTTGAACAGAGACTATTGCAATAGACATGTTTTTAGGTGGAAATGCTCATCTTAGTACTGCAGTCCAGAGTGCTTGGAGACCAGGAACATTTCCAAAGACTAATATACTTAAAGGGCATGGAACCAAACAGTTTTGGCCCACCAAAGAGTCATGGCAGAGAACCTTGGCTTATGCATGCAGAACTTCACCTCCAGGTGGAATACGAGGTATATGTGTAAAAATCATAAAGGAACAATCCTATTAAGAACATGTCTAGTACCCATTCACCCTACCCTGTTGGAGATGACAGAATGTGAGTAGTACATATGAATGGAAAATGAGCAACCTTGTTAATTATGTAGCTCAAATCCCAGGGAGCAGTAATGGTCTTTAGATGTGGGTGGAGAGGCAAAAACTGTTTCTGAAATTATTTGGTCAACAAACACTAACCGATATCTTCCTTCCACAATGTAATGATGGGTAGAAACTGATGACACCTGCATCCTGAATGCAAAATAACTGAAACCCAAATCATACAGATGCCTGAAATAAACTAGCAGGATCCGCCTTCTGACTGAATGAGGATGTAACGCATACCTTTCCACCCACAGCAGAAAGCATTCTTCTAATTAGTGGAGTACATATGTCAGTTGAGAGGCTACCTGCTGGCTTCAGTCACCTATGACACCTCGGATGGAAGGGCTGGTGGGTTCAAATGGTCTACAGCAGAAGTAATATCATGGAGCAAGATATTCTTCCATCTATGCAGGGCTCTCTTGGACTGAAATGAGATTTTCAATACTACCAGAAAATGAGAAGCTGAAAACTTCACTCTTTTCTGCTATCAAAGGGTAAAGGGCAAGCCTTGGTATTTCTTCACAAAATCAAAATAAATAAAAGAGTATGTATACAAGAATAGTGCCTGTCACAAAGAGAACAGGTAATCATTAACTCCTTCCCCTCTTGGTCTGCATATAAGACAGGAAGAGAATTTAATCCAGAGTCACTTCCTTCTGTGGACCGCTCTGAATAAACCAGAAAAATAGAGAGGGTCTCTCCAGCAAAATATCCATTACAAGGACATAAAAAAGTCTAGATGCAGGGAAGACAGTCCACCATTCCAGGGCACTGCAACACAGGTCTGACTGACATCAACAAAACATTTGTGAGCTTATTGGATGTGCACCCACTGACACTTCCCTGTCCATTGTTATAGTAACATTCTCAAGCATGTATAAAGAGCCAGATCATAGCAGCTGTCAAGTTCAGTTCAGAAAAAAAAGATGGATTGAAGCCGGGACCCTCAGCTGTGTTCTAATAAAGGCTACCAAGAAATAGACATCTTGGTCTCTCTCTTTATGGACAGGAGTGATATATAGTTAAGACCTTTTATATGGGAATTAGACATGAGCTCTCCCACTTTACAGTCATTACCCAAGACTGCAGTCATGGAATTGGCCATTCCAGGGACACTACCAGAAAGTTCCTTGATGTAAACACCAGCAGCCAATCACCGAGGAATGGGGAACACATGAACTTCCTTCACCTGCACTGCTTCTGCCATAATGGTTAGCACACTCAGCAGATGACTAAACAAATGGCAGCACTTTGCACTGAAAGTGGTGTCCATCCACAGCTAATGGAAGGAGTCTCCTACACAAAATCCAGACACTAATATGCAAAAAGGCATCCACCATACCCAGTAATACCATCCAGACAGCATACAGCAGCAAGATCATAACTCCCTGAAGAGCGATGATCTGAAACCTGATCTGCCAGTTTTGTAGATGAAGTCCACAAGAAAAACATTTCTATTCTCTTAGGAACTAGAACTATGAAAGCATAGTCTAATCAGACTCTTGACAGACTTTACAGAGCTGTTGCACTCCTCACACTCAGCGTCAGGAAAGCAACAGACATCGCTTACTACTCACTTTTTACTCTACTCACATACTCACTGGGCTGCGACATACCCTTCTACAAGAACTAAACCTATAACAGAGCTGCTAGATGTTTTGTCATCCTCATGGTACAACACACTAGTGCAGGTCTTTCAGCAGCCTGTAATGGGTGGAGTTTTTAGCTGATCTTCCTCCAGCTGTAATTTGTTCACAAATTTCTCTACTTCTAAGACTGTCCAGTCTTAACAAATATTGTCACCTAGCAAGAAACCCAATGTGACCTCAGACTCTCTGCTAGAAAGCTAATTAGCTTTCTCAAAGCAAGTAATACATGTGGTGACTTTTGAGATCCTGTATATGTTGGAAAAATCTGGAACAAGCTACCGTACAAACTGAAGCATATCTCAGAGGAAGAAAAAGTAATCAAGAATGCCCTAAAAACACGTTCACTCTCTGTAACTGTAACTGTGGCATTACCTAATTCAACTACCCATATATCCCTTGTCTGGGCTACCTGATCTATTAATGAATATTTCACACCAGTACAAGCCATAATGTGATGGTTCCAGTTTCATAATGTATCACATACTGTCCAGAGGTATACAGAGTCTGATAACTAGTAGTACAGTAGGTACTTTTGATTAATCACCAGTAAATATGAAGTTTAAACATGTCACAATTAATCTACACCCTGCATTAAACAAACTATATTTCTTTTCTACTCTACTTGTTGCTAATTTTACTACATACTGTAACCCAACAAAGAATATCTTGTATTAATCCATAGTAAGCCTTTTGCTGCATACACCAAATTTTACTGTGTTTGTGTATCATATTATATATGAAGAAATCACCTGCTGACCTGCAGTTGTTATAGTCTGTTTCAACACCCTACCTGTAATTTATGTATTACCTAGCTCACTGTCTTACCATCTGTTACTTTTCTGTTCTTTACTGGAGATATGACTTTTTCAGACCACTGAAAAAACAGGTCTTCCTAGCTAGACATTCCCGGTAAATATGTGTAAACAGTTTCTTAGTTTTATGCTGAAGAGGTGACTACTTCTACATCCCCTCTTAAGAGTAAGTCTACTAGTGTACTCCTGTATCAAGACAGTTTGGTCACTTTCTGAAATCCTTTCCTGGGGACAAACAAAGAGCTGCATCATGTGGCTGTCTGTGAACATGATGAGAACCCACTGGTCTACTGTGAAGCTCCTCCAAGACACAGAAAACACAGAGCCAACCTCCCAAGGGCAGCCCTAGAAAAGAGACTGGTCTATTGTGAAGCTCCTCCAAGATACACAAAGAAAACAGTCGCAGATGACCCTGACCCTGAGTAGCATCCTGCCCTCACCAAGAATGTTACCACGGTATAAAGAAAAAAATTATCAATTTCAACAATTGTCTAAGTTTCTGGTGTCATTCAAAGGGGATCCAGTGTCTGTCTGCCTGGGATGACATGCTCAACAAGCCACGCTGCTTCACTAGAGACGGCTTGCACCTGTCACCCTTAGGCTTTCGAATACTGGCCAAGGCTCTTGCCACCCCCATAGTGCCTTTTTCAGGCATGGCTCAAAAGACAAACCAACCGCCATCAATAGCACAAGTAACAAAAAACTGAGGGTAATGCTACTTAGTGCCAGAAGTCTAAACCTCAAAATGCATGCACTCGAGGCACTCCTCAGTATGGAGAAAACTGATATATGTGCAGTAACAGAAACCTGGTATAAGGCTCCAGAGAGCACCCCAACACTACCAAGCTATAACTCATACCATACATTCTGGCCACAGAACTCAGACCGAAATACAAAAGGTGGGGGCATATCCATATTCATCAAGGATACCCACACCTCCAGGTTAGTGGCACAGCACGATGCTTCAGAGATCATCCACGTGCAACTAACAACGGGCAAAACTGCAATTCAAATTGTAGCTCACTACAGATCACCCACCATGTCCCAGGACCCCCATTCCCATTCTGGAAACACTGGGAAACATAAAGGTCCTACTAAACACCCTAATATTGGGTGATTTCAATTACCCAAACATTAACTGGGAGAACTACTTAAGTACTAACTCCCTTGCTCAACATTTCTTAGAATTTATAAACTCCAAATGCCCTGGATCAACTGGTCAACACTACCACCAGAGGTGACAACATAGTGGACCTGGTCATCACCAATATGGGCCACCAGTGTTCCACACCAGAGGACAACCCCTCGCTGGGTAGATCTGACTATAAACAAATCACTCTGGATATCCACATTCTGCCCGCACCCCCGGTCAAGGAAACCACCATGAAAAACTTTTCAAAAGCAAACTTCACGTTACTTAAGACCGAGGTGGAAAGCTTCAAAGCCCCCATGCTAAAGGATAACGCTGTCCAAGCTGCAAAATCCTTTACTAATGCATTCTATGGGCACTTACAAGAATGCATGGATTGTGCTATCCCAAGCAAAACCAAGACTCACTCATCCAAGAAAAGGAAACCAGTCTGGTGGACCCTGCCATAAACAATCTATACAATAGAAGGAGGAAACTAGTACAGAAAAGAGTAAAATCCCAAGAAGGGAAGACATCCCTGATCAGTATCAGCAAGAAACTATGATCCCTCATAAAATCATCCAAGGCTAGCTTCGAAAGAAATATTGCCAAGGACTCCAAAGATAACCACAAGGCATTCTTTAGCTATTTCAAGAATCTAAGTGGCAATGCTGAGATCTGCTCAGAGTTAGTGCAGAATGGCACAAAATACACTGAACCGACCAATATTGCCAACATCCTGGCAGACAGGTTCAATGCAAACTTCACCCCCAAAAGGGCCCATAACCATACCAAAAGAATGTAGAGCCCCTGAAATCACAGACACTCAGGTTAAAACAGCCCTTTCCAAAGCCAAAAACACAGCATCAATGGGACTGGATGGTGTCCCAGGCTGCATCCTACATGAGCTCAAAGACGAACTAACCCGTCACCTAAATACACTGTTCAAACTCAGCCTCTCCACAGGCTACATACCCACAGAGTAGCGCACATCAACGGTTATTCCGCTCCACAAAGGTGGAGCCACAACAGACCCCAGGAACTAACGCCCTATAAGCCTGACTTGGTCTGCAAGGCTATGGAGTGCATCTTCATGGAACTCATTAACAGAGACATTGGGAACCTACAAACACTGGAAGCTACCCAGTCCAGCTTTAAGGGCAGATCATGCCTCCTAAACCTGGTGGACTTCTTTGAAACAGTTACCAAGGCTATAGACGAGGTAAAGGTGGTGCACACAGCCTAACAAAACCTCACAAAGGCCTTCAACACCATTCCCCATTCTGGTATTATAGACAAGCTCATCAGCCTGAACATAAACCCCTACATCACAAGATGGGTTGCCACCTGGCTCACAGATAGAACCCACATGGTGAGAGTTGCAGGAGCTAGGTCTGACTCTAAACCAGTTACAAGTGGCGTTCCCCAGGGCTCAGTCTTAGGACCTCTCCTGTAGGGCATATACTTCTCAGAGGTACAGGCAAGCACAGGAGGACTATGGCTGACCAAGTTTGCAGACGACTGCAAACTAGGGGCTATAATTGATTCTTCCAGCTGACAGACATCTTCCAAAAGGGTCTCACTGAGATGATACCTGGTGTCAAAATCATGGCTTCAATCTAAATGCCAAAAAGTGCATAGTCATTCTCTTTGAAAAAAACAAAGTACCCACAAACTACCACATAGGTGGTAGTCCCCTAAATACGGAAGACATAATATGGGATCTGGTGACCCAAGTAGATAGTAATCTCTCCTTTGATAATCACAGTGCCAAAGTGGTTAGAAAATCCTTCTATGTGGCCCACCTAATCACAAAAGTGTTCGCATCCAGATCAAAAGAGGTCATTGTGCCCCTCTACTTATCACTCATCAGACCCATCATAGAGTACAACACCCCATTTGGGATGTACCTTACAAGACACCTGCAACAGCTGGAAAGACCACAAAAGTACCTGACCAAGAGGATCACTGGCCTCAAACAGATGCCCTATGCAGCTCGAATGAAGAAACTCCAGCTGTACTCGGTTGCATACCACCTACTCAGAGGTGATCTCTGCCTGACATACAAGGCCATGTCCAACCCAGAATTGATGGACATGCTCCACCTAAAGAAAACCATATCCCCTAGAGCCACACTCTCTAGGGATCCAAACCTCACCAAAATAAATAGGACGTGCTGGAGGGATAGATTCCTGTCCCAGAGACTTCCCATGCTTTGGAACAAGATTCCAACCTACATTAGTCAGAGCTCCTCACTAACACTCTTCAAAGAGAAACCTTTATGAGTGGATGGGAAACAGAAAGTTTACCCCGAGGATCGCTTCAGTGGCTCTGCTGAACAGAGACACAGGCAACTAATCAAGGGGGCAGCGAAAGCCAACACATTCTGGCTAGGCTTATAAATGCCTTCAGGCAGATAGCCTAGTACCTACCTATGAACCTATGTGACTACTAGGCAAGTGAAGTCATCCTTCTGTATGACTAGGCTGACTCTGCCAACTTGAAAGGGTGGCTTATACTTAATGGCCATTCTTAGTCTATGAGGAGTTCTCGTCAGTCTAAGTGGGGTTTAAAAAAGCCTTCCAGAGCAGTAAGGATGTATGTCCCCTTCTGGAAGTCATCAGGTTTGGAGAACACTGGCTGAATGGGACCTCCCCCAGGAATGGTGCTCCCAGCATGGTCAGTGTCAGTAACTTCATGAAGAAGGAAAGCCTCAGCCATGTCATTTTGAGCAGTCATGTGCCTGACACGTGCATTACACACAGTACCAGCACAGTCGCAACAAAAAGCAAACCACTTGATAATGCACAGTGGAAGCTGTAAACAGAGTGTTAACCACCTCCCCCTTTATCCCATACTCAGTGGGGGACACAAAGCTCTTCCTAAGCCTGATCCACTAAGCAAAACTGGAATGTGGACAAGTGAGGCAAACAGCTCGGGGCTTTAAGTCTCAGTTTGGCAAAGAAGAATATCCCAAGTCTACCCTGTCAAGAGCTGCTTTCAATTCTTCCTCTGGAGGTAATACAGCAATATGTTGCACTGAGACCTTTGCTGGACTAAAATGATCACAGGAACATCTGCTCTAGGTTGCCCGATGAGGAATTCACTCCATTCAGCCAGGGGCAACTACACTGCAAAAGGTTTCTTGAGCAGAATTAGTAGCCATGTGCTTCCAGACTGCATAAATGGAATCCTCAATCACAGGCTCTGTGATTTACAACTCAAGGTTCCTCCTTGTTTCCGAGAACATTGCTAGACTAAGGAGAAGGAATGGAGTCACAGACCTGTCAATGGTGGACTTCACTAGTTTTAATATTTCCTCCAAAGTAGAGTCCTCCGGTGGTAAGCTGTAGAGATGGGTGGTCTCAGTAACTTTATTTTAGAGTTAATAACCTCTGGGAATTCTGACTCCTTCCAGGGAGCAAAATGGAAGAAGGCAACGACACTAAGCTCCAGACTCAATGTTCTCATGTGCAGATTAAGACTGTGGGGTCCAATATGTGATGGGGAGGTGTCTGCTGATAGGATACTGGTATTTGGGGGTGTGAATGCCAATTGTGGTACTGAGATTAAAAAGCCTACACTAAGCCCAGTGCTGGTGTCAGTCATTGTTCCATGATGGTGCACTTCCAAACCCATGAATACAGGTTCCATCAGACCTCAAACAACTGTCTGAAGTCTATGGCCTAAACTGCAGTTCTTGGTATAGGAGGGTTCTGGTGGACCTTCCTCACCCTGGGTGATTGTGCCATGCTGGATCTGGGGGAAACCCTAGGAAGAAAAGCCCTTGGTTCTGAGAACTCCAACCAGGAGAAATCTAGGGACTAGTCTTTGGTAGATTTTTCAGCCATTAACATACTTTGACTTGTGGCTGGGCAGTATTAACTTCCTATGGTTACCATTGGTACACATATCTGGAGCAGCTCACATGCAGAAATACAGGATAGGCACACACCTGAACCCTGTCTAAACAAGAACAAGGATGCTGCATGTATGGAAAGGGAGGCTGTTTCACAGACTGACATCTCTAAGAGGATGCAACTGATGACTGGCTTGTAATAACACCTTAGCATTTTTTATTGTATCCTAGCAAAGTCATGGAGCTGAGCAAGGGAGCTTATCTTTGATCCCAGAGCTCAGCACTTTCAAACATCTACTTATTCCAAGTAGAATAGTAGGCCAGGAGCTCCCTACGTCCTGCATCTTTGAGTGAATGGGTTGAATCAGTGGCACCTATGGTACAGCTTCACTGCATGTTCCTCTCCCATGCAGAAAATAAATTGATGGTGGAAGTCTTAGCTCATAATCCAGCAGCAATGCACTTAGATGGTTTCACTAACTTACACAATGATCACCAGAATTTTCTTCAGTACTGGGATCTGAACTAAGAAAGTAGAAGATAAGTAGTGGGCTCAGGGACTAAGCACAACTCAGTGTGGTGCATGAAGCCTCAATTTGCATTGATAAAGGACACATGCAACCCTGATTGTGGGAGCTTCACAATAAAACAGGCACATGAAGGAGGATAACTCAGTTTGAAGGAGACTGGAGACTGTAAAGTGGTGACCTGGGAAAGTGTAGTTAGGCAGCATAGGACAGTGGTTTGTAAGATGACGTTGGTGATCAAGAAGAGGAGGGGGAGTGTGAGGGTAGCACCAAGGATCAAATGGTGGAAATTGAAAAAGGGTAATTGTGAGGTAGAGTTCAGGGAAGAGTTAAGACAGGCACTGGGTGGCAGTGAAGAGTTACCAAATAGCTGAGTAACTACAGTAGAGCTAGTAAAGGAGATGACTAGAAAGGTGCTTGGTATGACATCTGGAAAGAGGAAGGACGACAAGGAGACATTGTGGTGGAATGAGGAAGTACAGGAGAGTATACAGAGAAAGAGGTTGGCAAAGAAGAAGTGGGATTGTCAGAGAGATGAAGAAAGTAGACAGGAGTATAACAAGATGAGGTGCATGGCAAAGAGAGAGGTGGCGAAGGCTAAGGGTAAGGCATATGAATAGTTGCATGAAAGGTTGGACACTGAGGAGGGAGAAAAGGACCTGTACAGATTGGCTAGACAGAGGGACCGAGCTAGGAAAGATGTGCAGCAGGTAAAGGTGATAAAGGGTAATAAGGTAAACATACTTACAAGCAAGGAGAGTGTGTTGAGAAGATGGAAAGAGTACTTTGAGGGGTTGATGAATGAAGAGAATGAGAGGGAGAGAAGGTTGGATGATGTGGAGATAGTGAATCATGAAGTGCAATGGATTAGCAAGGAGGAAGTAAAGGATAGCAATGAAGAGGATGAAGAATGGAAAGGCTGTTGGTCCAGATGACATACCTATAGAAGTATGGAGGTGTTTAGGTGAAATGGCAGTGGAGTTTTTAACCAGATTGTTTAATGAAATTTTGGAAAGTAAGAGGATGCCTGAGGAATGGAGAAAAAGTGTTTTGGCACCGATTTTTTAAGAATAAGGGTGATGTGCAAAGCTTTAGTAACTACAAAGGGATTAAACTGATCAGTCACAGCATGGAATTATGGGAAAGAGCAGTGGAAGCTGGGTTAAGAAGGGATGTGATGATTAGTGATCAGCAGTATGGTTTCATGCCGGGAAAGAGTACTACAGATGCAATGTTTGCTCTGAGAGTGTTGATAGAGAAGTACAGAGAAGGTCAGAAGGAGTTGCATTGTGTTTTTGTAGACTTAGAGAAAGCATATGACAGGGTGCCTAGAGAGGAGTTGTGGTACTGTATGAGGAAGTCGAGAGTGTCAGAAAAGTATGTAAGAGTAGTACAGGATATGTATGAGGGTAGTGTGACAGCGGTGAGGTCTGCGGTGGGAACGACGGATGCATTTAAGGTGGAGGTGGGATTACAACCAGGATCAGCTCTGAGCCCCTTCTTATTTGCAATGGTGATGGACAGATTGACAGGCGAGATCAGACAGGAGTCCCTGTGGACTATGATGTTTGCAGATGACATTGTGATCTGTAGTGAGAGTAGGGAACAGGTGGAGGAGACCTTGGAGAGATGCTCTAGAGAGAAGAGGAATGAAGGTCAGCAGGACTAAGACAGAATATATGTGTGTGAATGACAGGGAGGTTAGAGGAATGGTGAGGATGCAAGGAGTAGAAGTGGCGAAGGTGGACGAGTTTAAATACTTGGAATCAATAGTTCAGAGTAATGGTGAGTGTGGAAGAGAGGTGAAGAAGAGAGTACAGGCAGGATGAAGTGGATGGAGAAGAGTGCCAGGAGTGATTTGTGACAGACGAGTACCAGTAAGAGTGAAAGGGAAGGTCTACAAGAGGGTAGTGAGACCAGCTATGTTATATGGGTTGGAGACAGTGGCATTGACAAAAAGGCAAGAGTTAGAGCTGGATGTGGGAGAGTTAAAGATGTTAAGGTTTGCACTGGGTGTGACAAGGGTGGACAGGATGGATTAGGAATAAGTATATTAGAGGGTCAGCCCAGGTTGGAAGGTTTGGAGACAAAACCAGACAGACAAGATTACGTTGGTTTGGACATGTGCTGAGGAGGGATGCTGAGTATATTGGGATAAAGATGCTAGGATGAAGCTACCAGGTAAAAGGAAAAGAGGAAGGCCTAAGATAAGGTTTATAGATGTGGTGAGAGAGGACATGCAGGTGGTTGGTGTGACAGAGCAAGATGCAGAGGACAGGAAGAAATGGAAAAAGATGATCCACTGTGGTGACCCCTAACTGGAACAGCTGAAAGAAGATGATGATTATGAAGGAGGATAACTCAGATACAGAATTAACAAGGGCCATAGATGGCATATCCAAGAGTTACACTCACTACAAAGGATGATCACTGGAATAGGAAAATCAAAGATTCGGGTATCTGGGATGCTATAAAGGAGATACACAAATCATCACTACATTAATAACATACGAGAGGAAAGCAACTGGTTAATGCACTAAAATCTGTCAGTGGGAAATACATGATTGGCTGCTACACTAAAACTAATGAATGAGACTGGGATGTAGAAAGTTGTTTTTCTTTTGGCTTTTCCCGATTAGGGGTCGACACAGCGGAACTTCGGTCCGCTAATGATTGACAGTCGATTTTTATGGAGCCAAGGTACCAGCCCGACGCCCAACCTTTTAACGAAGGCACGCCCATTCATGCATGTCTTTCGAACACCACTCGACTGCATGGAGGACATGCAGACTCCACACAGAAGGAGCTTCAGCCGAGAATTGAACGGGAGAACCTCTTGCTGTGAGGCAACAACGCTACCGCTGCACCACTGCGGCTTCACTGGGATGTAGGATGTAGAAAGTACTGGAGTACTATTCGGGAAGAAACAAACCAGTAATCACAAAATAAGAACATGATGTGGGCATGCCAGCATAAAGACTTAAAAGTGAGACATTTACAACAAAAGAAGGGCCATTTTGTAGTGCCAGTGACAGGAAAGCCCACCAAATTTAGGCCTTAGCTCAGCACTGCCACATCTTTTGGTGAGACAGCTAAAGGTACTGGATTTCATTCTGAAGATCATATGTTAGGCATGATATTTATACATGTATTAGATATGATATAAATACCATATAAGGAAAGACACCTTTGGGACTAAATACTATCACAATGCACATTAAAAACATATTAATTTCTGTCCCATCTTCTGATCTGCACTGCCACCCCTCCCAATAAGTCATGAGTCTCAAGGGTACTCCATCGTCCCTAGACCCAACTTTGCCTCTGTCATTCCAGTCTTATTTCCTGAAACCATGTCTATGCTGACAAGTCTTATGAGGTGTTCAAAATTCAAAAATTATACACAGAAAATTAGCCAGTAGTCCTATGTAAATGAACCTCCAAAAACACCAATTAAACTGTATTCATACCTCATATGGAATTTCTGACATTATGCAGTAAGTGTAATTCAATGCCATCTGTAAGAAACCCTTTACAGATGCAGCATCTACAATGTTTCACTGTTACTTCCATGTAAAATGATAAGTCTGCTTGCCAAAAGTACTGTTACATATAGGGGTGTACATTTCTAATCAGATATCTCACTTCCCCTTAAGCTTACAAAGCTCCAATTTTTAAGCTAATTAAGTGCATTTTGATATCATAGTAAAAGGGTTTTGCTACCTTTAAAACAACTTTTTCTTCCCGCTATTATACTTAATTAGGTAAATAATGCAGCTGCCATTAGCAGACACTTTCTTCTGATACTGAATTTCTTATCTGACTTCCTAAATGAAAGTGTCTTAACTTAAATGCCACCTTTGACAAGTAATTACCACTCCTCAACCAACAGTGTCGCTTGGACACACCTTTGATAGAAACTGACATGACCGGTAGTTTTACGAACACTCCGCATTCCTTCATAAGCTCAAGCACTTTGCCTTTAAAGCAGCAGTACCATCTAAAATACATTTCTATATTTTTTAATTGCAGTACCTAGTGGCTCCATTTTTTTTTTCTAATTAACCATTCGGCATGTTTTAACATCCATCCTTTACTAAAGTAAGCCTAGGAAAATACTTTACAGCTTTAATAAATTAAAATATCTGACCAATGAATGATAGTGAAGGGTTATTACATTCTTTAAAAATGTCCAGGTTTTATTTATATATATATATATATATATATATATATATATATATATATATATATATATATATATATATATGTACACACACACACACACACACACACACACACACACACACACACACACACACACACACACACACACACACACACACACACACACATACTACAGTTGATACTTCTCAATCTCTCAGTGCAAGAAATATGGACAAAGCTAGAAATAAAGAGGGAGTAAAAGCCCACAAATAGGGCCATATTTTAAATATTGCTTCTACATAGTTAGAAAATTGCTAGAATAAGAGGTTTTGCATTACTGTGTATTTTCTGAAGGATATGAAGTCTGAAACTCCAACATCTGTAATTATTTAGTATTATTTAGTGACTTCAGTCCTTAATGATTTACCAGAAAAAGGCAGATTTTATGAGGAACAGACCAAAAATATGAGTTAAAAATTTGGATATTCTGCAAAAATCTAGACAGTTGAGAGTTATGCTGCAGTTGTTCAATCTTGTAAGCTTGTCATAAACCAGTTAGCCAGCTTATTTTCTCCTTATAGCCAATGTAATTGTCCTAAAGCTATGTTTCAAGTAAAGTTGTACAGTAATCCCATTCACATTTAATTGTCACATGATACTGTCTCCAACAGTATTTAACTCCATACATAGCAGGCTGCCAAAATGACAGAAGAAAAATTGCTTTTTCATGCCAGCTAAGAAGTTTTAGTCTCACGTCTCATACGAAACAAGTTAAAATGACAAAGTAAGTCGATCAAAAGGATAAAGTCTGTAGCAAACATGAGAAGGAGTAAAACAAAGAGCTGGGGTTTAAGCAACAAAGAGCACGTGTCAAAAACAAGAGAAATGTAAATACACAGCAAAAAGATATATTAAAAAATGTATGCTCTTACACTAATACTCAGCACATGAAAGAGAAAATGCAACTATATGCCACAGCACTCTTACCTCAGTTGAATGGGCTAGAACTTTAGCTTCAAGCTAAAAGCATCTCAGTTTCTAAAAGGCAGGAAAGTAATTCAGTGCTACTCCATTGAGAAGTGTGTAATTCTTCAAGATCCCACTACTAATAGCATCGTCAGTTTAGACTATTGGTTAAAGTAAAATATATGCTGATCATGTGACTTCCTTCACAGCCCAATAGCATAACAGCCAAGCAGCCAAACATTATCTATGCACTGTTAAACAATCACTAAGAACTGTGCATCGAATCTTATTTCAAGAAAAACAAGTTTTACAGACAGTAACCTAAAACAATGTTTTTTTGAGCCACATTATATTTGAATCTTCATTCATACTATAATACAGACAATTTTCTCAGATTATTCTTTAATGTACCCTTACTGCAAGTTGTTAGAATAATAAAAAATACCTCCTCTAATTTCATATGATCGTTGTCCTCAATTATTCATTTTTTTGTGAATATAGCCAGTATACACCCAAAGACTTCAGTTAGGTAATCAGTTGCATCTGTTATGACTTGACTGTGGGGCTAAGCAGGAAATTCAGTTACACAAATCAATGTGAAATGGACTTGCAGCCGGACAGCTTTCTTAGTTCTCGGTCACACCTTTCTTTTCCTTTCCTTAAGTCTTTACTGCCTGAATCACAATGAAGAACAGACCTGTACAGTGTCTGGTGTCTGTTTAGTGACATCAGGCATGTGGCTTATTGAAATGCAGAGTGTCTTCAAACTCACTACACCTTGAATGGAATATATCACTCTCACTGCCTTGTGGATTGGTAACATCAAAGGAGCTACATCTGCCTCATCCGGAAAGACCCGGTCTTTCAACATCACACAGAAATACATTCAGAAGTCAGTCAGTTTAACTGCCATATAATGCTACAAGAACACATTATTCAAAAGAAATTACAAACAAAAACACTGATTACAACAGATTTTCCTGCTTCTTTCGCCTTCTTAGCAATTATTTTTTGTTTCCTTTCAGTTTCACCACATTGTTTTATATATATATATATATATATATATATATATATATATATATATATTATATATATAGATATAGACATATACACATATATAGTTATATATGACTAATGCATAAATTTTGCTCTTTGGAGAATCTGCAAAACAATTTGAAAATCAAACCTACACCAGATGATATCCATTAAGTAATCCATGCCATTTTCCACTTACCATGTCTGAGAAAAGTGTCATTTCCTGCTGTCTGAGTTAGAAAACCAGTTCTCCTTCCTGGATGAATAACCAGAGTTGGTGAGGAAAAAATTACTTTTTTGTTTCTTTGACTGAATACTGTGCACTTAGTGCAGACTGGTACAAAACATTCAGAGAAAAAATACTCGGTAGCTGTCAGCATTTCATTCCTGTGACAAAACAAAGAAAAGGGAAAAAAATCAGTCTGTACAAGAGTTCCTGGCAACAAGTTTCAACTGCATTCTTCTTAGTTTAATCAGTAAACAATCTTGAAACTGACGATTACTAGTTATTAGATGATGCTCATTTATTCAAGTTCAACCGGATTTTTGTCTACCGTTGGCATGACCAAGCCCACTCCTGATAAACGTTATCATGTGCCAGTGAGCACTAACTAATCTTCATGCTACAGCAGCAGCTGTACTGATGGGAGAGCAGCACAGCTTAAGACAACTCAAAGTGAAAGAGCAGGCAGTTCTTATAGAGACCCGCCAATTAGAAGCTGACCAATCCTTTAAGTGCATGAGGAAGCGGATCACATAACAGCATTCCCTATTACACATTGACAAGACTGGGGTTAGACAAAGGGCATTCATTGAGAAAAAAGAACTGAAGTTGAAAACGCCCAGGCTGAGTGAGCATCTCTTTTACACAGGAAAATCCCTAAAGACACACACACACACATGCGCGCGCACACACACACACACACACACACACACACACACACACACGCATGAACCATAAATGTCTTGCAATCTTCTCAAGCCCCACACATTCAGATTACTGTACCTTTTGAAATACTTTTTTTTAAAAAATGCAAAGCAGATGGTTATGTTCTTTTCTTGATAACTGCCTTAAATTTCAGTTTAATGAAAATTATTACTCTTTACCCATTTCTTGGTATAATTTGATGCATCAAACAGTAATTACACAGAAGGAAGCATCAGTAAAAATTCTGATTAAATAGGGGAATCACTTCACAGATGTCACTGTTAGCTTTAATTTTAATGAATTAAAGAAGACGTAATGACACATACATAACCAGACAGAAATGAGATAAGAACTGCACAGGCTTTAATCTATAAGAATACATTTTTCTCATTATTGACAGAAATAGAACAGAAGCAGTACTACATATCAGTGAGCACCACAAGAGAATTCACTTTAACTGAAGAAGGCATTCTGAATCTGTCAAGCACAGACATGAAAAACTGGCAATAAATGGAATATAAATGAAGGCGTTCGTGTTTAAAAAATAAGCTCAGAATGGTCCGAGTAAGTAGCTTCATCTTTCACCAAATGAAGGATGCCCGTTTATACCACAATGCAGTGTGTGACACTGTATGTAAACTACATTCCAATAAATGTGGCAAACTGTATTAACAGTGAGTGAAGGAATGAAGGCAGGAAACGGAAGGTAAGGAGAGAGGAAGGAAGGACAGAGGGGAAATCACGAGTGTACAATTAAGAAGACATAAAAGTTGTAGAACACTGTATGCATAAGCAGATCTACTCATTTCAAAAGCAGGACAAAAAAAATCTGTGTTCCAAACTGCATATAGAATATTATGAATGAACTGACTGTTAAGAATGAATCATGGAAACATCCATCTGCGGTAAGACTAAAACATCCAAATGCATTGGGGTTACCCCCCCCCCAAAAAAAAAAATATAAATGTCACAGAAATTCTTACTTTCTGTGCAAGTGTTAAACACTAAAATCCACTGAAAAATCTTACTGGGAAAAAATTTTGCATCTCCAATATAATACAAGGGCATATATGCGCTCAAGATATGTGTTTTCTTGTACAATATGGACTCTGCACTGTTTTTCCATCTTGCATGTTATAACTAAGAAATAAGCAGACCTCTGTTTTTCTCTTGCTACAAATGGATTATTAGGTACACTGCTTATTGTACCATTCAGCCACTGTCTACAGCTTCCAGTTTCAGCAAGAACAATTTCCCCAGGAACTCAATTAAAAGCCAGTTTCAGAGGATAACACAAAAACATATATGGTATACATATCTATGTATGTGTATGTATTTTTGTATGTGTTGATATGTGTATATACATACTTCACACATGTATTTTATACATATAAATATATATACACGTGTGTGTATATTACACACACACCCATATATATATATATATATATATATATATATATATATATATATATAAAATCTATATATATATATATATATATATATATATATATATGGGTCTACTTTACTTACCCGACACGCTATTCACCGACACTCCGTTGACCGACACCGAAAGACCGACAGTACGACATACCGACACTGTAACACGCCAACGATCGTAATCCCGACAATTGCACTTAACAGCACATCACGTAATATTCAGCATAACTGTATCAGTATACCATACATCTACAGGGAAGTAGCCTACCATGATCAGTATTTGTGAGCATTTCACAAATACTGATCATGGTAGGCTACTTCCCTGCAGATTTATGGTACACTTATACGGCGTGTTATAGTGTCGGTATTTCGTACTGTCGGTCTTTCGGTGTCGGTCAACGGAGTGTCGGTGAATAGCGTGTCGGGTAAGTAAAGTAGACCCATATATATATATATATATATATATATATATATATATTTTTTTTTTTTTTTTTTTCCTTCTAGCTTATCAGTGGGAGTGGTAAGCACTAGGTAACCTATCTACCACAGGAAGAGTGGTTTCTGGCCCAGAAATTATAATTTATTGGCCGTTTAGGAAGCTTTTCCATCTCTTTCAACCTTCTGATTTAAAAGTCTGTGTTTGCGCTTGTTTCCTGCCTTCCCTGTTACTAGTCTAGTCCAGGTACAGATTTGCTGTATCCAGCACTCTTTGTAAGCTTCTGAGCCCCCCAAGCCTTTCCGTGTTGGAGGGAAGCCTTCTAGCTTATCAGTGGGAGTGGTAAGCATCAGGCAGCCTATCTACCACAAGAGGAGTGGTCCCTGGCCCAGAAATTGTAGCTACCGGCTGTTTGAGCAGTTTTTTCCATCTCTTTCAACTTTCTGGTTTGAAAGCCGCACTTCTGCCTGTTTCCCGCCTTTTCCATAACTAGCCTAGTCTGGTTATAGAGTTGCTATATCCAGGATTGTTAGTAAGCTTCTGAGCCCCCAAGCCCTTCTGTGTTGGAGGGAAGCCTTCTAGCTTATCAGTGGGAGTAGTAAGCACTAGGTAGCCTATCCTCCATGGGAAGAGTGAGTTTTGGCCCAGAAATTGTAGTTTATTTGGCAGTTTGGGCAGTTTTCCATCTGTTTCAACTTGCTGGCTTAAAAGCCTATGTTTGTACTTGTTCCCCGCCTTTCCTGTAACTAGTCTAGTTCAGGTACAGGTTTGCTGTATCCAGGACTCTTTGTAAGCTTCTGAGCCCCCCAAGCCTTTCCGTGTTGGAGGGAAGCCTTCTAGCTTATCAGTGGGAGTGGTAAGCATTAGGTAGTCTACCACAAGAGGAGTGGTTCCTAGCCCAGAAATTGTAGCTATTGGCCGTTTGTGCAGTTTTTTCCATCTCTTTCAACGTGCTGGTTTAAAAGCCGTACTTGCGCTTGTTTCCCATCTTTCCTGTAACTAGCCTAGTCCAGATACAGAGTTGCTGTATCCAGGACTGTTGGTAAGTTTCTGAGCCTCACAAGCCTTTCTGTGTTGGAAGAAAGCCTTCTAGCTTATCAGTGGGAGTGGTAAGCACTAGGTAGCCTGTCTATCACGAGAGGAGAGGAGAGGTTCTTGGCCCAGAAATTGTAGTTTATTGAACATTTGGACAGTTTGTCCGTCTCTTTCAACTTTCTGGATTAAAAGACCACATCTGCGCTTGCTTCCCATCTTTCCTGTAACTAACCTAATGGGTAGCACTAGAAAGCCTTAAACTGATTCAAGACTTCTAGCTTAGAAGAGAGACTTTGGCATGATTAAGTATCAGTTTTCTGTACTTTCTTACTGTACTTAACTGTTTTCCACCTAAACGCAGATTTCCAGCGTTTATTGTGATTTAAAAGCTTGTTTTTTTTCACATATTGTACTTATTTGACTGCCTGCACTCTTAAAAAGTTGTTTTTTGTTTAAATAATTTGTTTAACTGTTGTAGGCTACACACTAAAGAGTGATAGCCTTTTCTGATTGTTTGTAGTTGTTTAAAGCTGTTTTAAGTGTATTTTTTACTGTTTTTGCCTTATCTTTTAAAAAAAAAAACAAAAAAAACAAAAAAGATTCCTTTTTCCCACCTTTCTAAGCTAGTATAGTCCAGTTTTCAGGCTAGTGCTGAATTCAGGGCTGTGATACTAGTTTCTGAGTTGCCCATAACTTACTTGGATAGAAGGAAGTTTCTCTGTTCAACTGTGAGAGAGGGGAGCTTTGAGCAACCTATCTGTCCCTGGAGGAGTGGTTCCAGCCCAGAAGTTAGTAGTTTATTGGCCATTTTGAGCTAATTTCTATCTCTTTCATTTCCATACTATAAAAACCGGGTTTGCATGGTTTTGCATACCGGGCAGTGCCGGTTAGCTATGGTTAAATTATTCCCGGCTCCACTAAGTCTCCTCTTCAGTTTTTCCCTTGAATCTAGTCTAACTCTCAACCTAAGCACTCAAAAAGCATCTTACAGCCCAGCACTTGCTCAGACCTAATAGCAAGCACTAATATACCCTGACACTGATTGCCCAGCAAGGCAAGGCTCTTTATTCACCCCTCACCAACCAAGCGACTAAGCAGCTCACCCTACTATTCATGCATGACCAAAGGGCAACTTCAGGTGCACTCTCCAGTCCAGCAGGTGAATCTGGGTATCCTGAGGCAATGTTACAACTGCCTCATGTATGCAGACAACCCTCTCCTCCTACCACAAAACACTAACATATGCGAGAGATGCAATTATACAGCCAAACTGGAAGCTACGCTGTCTCCACCCAAGACTGGAACAGACAGTCAAGAGGAGAAGGTTAACACTTGCACCACACCTCCAGCCATACACAGACCTACTAAAACAGCACTGGCAAAAAATACACATAAATACACAAAATCATACTCGGTGGCTCTAAATAAAAACCTGCAAAAGCATCAGAGACCTCCAAAGCAGACACCCAAACAACCTGCACTTCCCATCACAAACCAGACAACACATAAAACAAAAAAATCTGTGTGCCGCACAATCACAACCCTTAAGGCGAAATAACATACCTAACACACTAGTAATAGGTGACTCTATAGTCAGGCACACTGATGTCCCACTCACTAGGCTGCACAAGCAGAAGGTTACTGTTAGCTGCCTGTCGGGAGCCAGAATCCACCACATAACACAAGCACTCAGGTCACTCCAGAACAAGTACAAATATGACTCTGTCATTGTTCATGTTGGTGTGAATGACCTGAGACGTACCTCCCTGGACTACATGAAAGGAGACATGGAATAGCTCTCTGATCATGCAGCTCAGGCTGGCATGAATCTGACCCTGAGTAGCATCCTGCCCTCACCAAGAATGATACCTCAGTATAAAGAAAAAAGGATCAATTTCAACAATTGGCTAAGCTTTTGGTGTCATTCAAAGGGGATCCAGTGTCTGTCAGCCTGGGATGACATGCTCAACAAGCCGCATTGCTTCGCAAGAGACGGCTTGCACCTGTTGCTCCTAGGCTTTCAAATACTGGCCAAGGCTCTTGCTGCCCCCATAGTGCATTTTTTAAGCAAGGCTCAAAAGTGAAACCCACCTCCGTAAATAGCACAATTAACAAAAAACTGAGGGTTATGCTACTCAACGCCAGGAGTTTAAATCTCAAAGTGCACATGCTCGAAGCACTCCTCAGTATGGAGAACGTCGACATCTGTGCAGTAACTGAAACCTGGTTCAAGGCTCCAGAGAGCACCCCAGCACTACGGGCTACAACTCATACCACACGTTTTGGCCACAGAACACTGACCGAAACACAAAAGGGGGGGGTGTATCCATATTCATCAAGGATATCTACACCTCCAGGTTAGTGATGCAGCATGATACCTCTGAGATCATCCATGTGCAACTAACATTGGGCAAATCTGCAATGCAAATTGTGGCCTGCTACAGATAACCCTCCATGACCCAGGACCACCACTCCACCTTTCTGGAGACACTGGAAAACATGAAGGGCCTACCAAACACCCTGATACTGGGTGATTTCAATTACTCTACTATTCACTGGGAAAACTACTCGAGTACAAATTCCCAGGCTGAGTGCTTCCTGGAATTCATCAACTCAAACGCCCTGGATCAGCTGGTAAACTCCCCTACCAGAGGTGAAAACATATTGGACCTGGTCATCATCAACATCGGCGACTGGTGTTCCACACGGGAGGTCAACCCGTCACTGGTTAGGTCAGACCATAAACTAATCACTCTGGATGTCCACACCCCACCACCACCCCCAACTAAGGAAACCACAGTAAAAAAACTTTTATAAAGCAAACTTCACCTTACTTAAGACAGAGGTGGTAAGTTTCACAGCCCACACGCTAAAGGATAACACTGCCCAAGATGTAGAAACCTTTACAAATGCACTCTATGAGCACCTACAAGGATGCGCAGATCGTGCCATCCCTAGCAAAACCAAGACTCACTCCTCTAAGAGAAGGAAAGCAGTTTGGTGGACCCCTGCAATAAACAGGCTATACAATAGAAGGAGGAAACTAGTTCAGAAAAAAAGCAAATCCCAAGAAGGAAAGACATCCTTGATCAGTATCAGTAAGAAACTAAGGTCCCTCATGAAATCATCCAAGGCTAACTTCGAAAGAAAAATAGCCAAGGATTCAAAAAATAACCACGAAGCCTTCTTTAGCTATGCTAAGAATCTAAGTGGCAACTCACAGATATGCACTGAACTAGTGCAAAATAGCACAAACTATTCTGAACCTACTGATATTGCCAACATCCTGGCAGACAGATTCAGTGCAAACTTCACCCCCCCCCCCCACGTCCAAAAGAGCCCACAACAATAATGGAAAAGTGTAGTGTCCCAAAAATCACAGAAGCACAGGTGAAAACAGCCCTTTCAAAAGCCAAAAACACAGTGTTAATGTGACCAGATGGTGTACCAGGCTGCGTCTTGCACAAACTACAGAACAAACTAACCCCCCATCTAAACACGCTGTTCAACCTCAGCTTCTCCACAGGCTACGTGTCCACAGAATGGCACACAGCAATGGTTATTCCTCTCCACAAAGGAGGGGCCACAACTGACACTGGTAACTATCGCCCCATAAGCCTGACCAGCCTAGTCTGCAAGGCTATGGAGCGCATCATCATGGACCTCATTAACAAAGACATTGGGAACCTCCAAACACTTGAACCGATCCAGTTCAGCTTTGTGAAGGGCAGATCATGCCTACTAAACCTGGTTGACTTCTTCGAGACAGTCACCAAGGCCATAGATGAGGGAAAGGTGGTTCACACAGCCTATCTTGACCTCGCCAAGGCTTTCGATACCATTCCCCACTTGGGTATTACAGAAAAACTCACCAGCCTGAACATAAACACCTACGTCATGAGATGAGTTGCCAACTGGCTTACAGACAGAACTCACATGGTAAGAATAGCAGGCTCCAGGCCCGACTCTAAACCAGTCACAAGTGGTGTCCAACAAGGCTCGGTCCTGGGACCCCTACTGTTCGGCATATACTTC